>NW_017305927.1:610911-621632 GCF_001594115.1 Trachymyrmex septentrionalis
TGATAAATAATTGTCGACTTTATTCAACTATTCCCTTAAATATTTGAAATTTCTCCTTTTCTATCCCTATGTTAAAATCATCATAATGATCTTTACCTTAAACATGTGCATTCTGTGGTCACGTGCGGTATCAATAATAAACGTAATATCGGACATTGGATGTGAGAAATTGGAGGTTGTCATTACTCTAATATACTGCAATAATACCGTTCGTGTTTGCTCCGAGTTCGCAATTCTCCCGTTCTCCCCTAAATGAAAATTGACCGAGAAATGTTCAACACAAACAAGCGAGAAGGTCATATTCCAAAGTGGATCTTGGTGTTCAATAATATTATTGCCAATGTATGTATCAATAAATTCATATCCCAAAAAAAGTAACTCAAAAGGAAATGACGAATTTAAGAGCGGATTTAATAACATCGAGACAAATCTTGTAAATTGTAGCAATTGAATTCGGTAAATTAGATTTATCGACATACACACGTGTTACATGTATACCAATCAGATTCAATTGGTATATTAACCGAATGAAGTGAAATTGTTTTCATCAATTTGATCTGCATCGTTTATGTTTCCTAATAAAAGCGCACTTACAACGCAGAAATGATTAAAATTAATGTTGTAGGAACATCGCCGTAATAGTACGATGTAAATGAGCGTTTCCAGTTTTATCCGCGTCTCGCGAGTTTAATTGATAATTTCACGGGTATATGCAGGCGTCATATTAAATTATTACGCTATAAATATAGCCGTGGTATCGACATTGGTAATTGAATTACGATTTTCCGAGAATCAACGGAATTTCCTAACCGTGTCTGTCTGACTTGAACGGTACGTTTCTATTTGCGGTGCAATCGATCGGATGATTTGAATATAGCGTTGGTCAAACAAGCCGAATGTTTCTTCGGGAATTGAGCAGCAAAGCGGATCCATAATTATCAAGATGAGGAAATTCATTTAGAAGCTGATCGCAAGATGTGAGAAAATAAAAGGTAACGGGAGGTAGTTCGCATTAATATGATAATTAAAAAAAGAATCTATTAAAATTATTTTTTTTTTCAAAAATCGCTAATCATTTTATGTTAGTTTGCCAAGATTAATTCTACGTATTCAAAAGACAAAAATACTTATTATACTTTATTTCAATAATTTAATTTATGTATGCATTTTATTATTATAATTATGTAATAATATATTATTACTACGCCAAAAATATATATAATTCTATTTTTTTTAAATACAATTACATCTTGCAAACGCATGTATACTGTTCAAAAAGATGTCACAGAACGATAGATCATAAAATAAGAGAATTTTCTCTACTCCATTTTTTCTATCTTGATCTTTAAAAAGTAGCTATAATCAAATCTAGTTGCTAAAATCACTTCACATACAAATAAGACGCCTCAATTTCATAAATAATCTTTCAATTGCGCATTCATGAACAAATACGAAGAAAAGGAACAAAATATCGAGACAGCCTGAAACAATCCCTAAAGGCAATATCTTCGTGAGCGTCGCCCTGTCTGAATTTACAAATACTTGGGTGGGAAGAGGAAGAGACGAGAAGAGAAGGGTGGAAGATCGTTCTCGCATGAGCGATTTTCTATTTTACATTTCACTCGACCGAGTCCGTCCGGAGAAATGTCGCGCGACGTCGAGCGCCGTTGTAACTTCGCGAAACAACAAAATTGCTCGGTCCGCCCATCCTTCGGGGATCTTTCCTCCACCCTTCTACACGGGCCACCCTCTCGTACGCTCGATCGCGCACCCGCGACCGAGAAAAGTTCTTCAAGTCGCACTACTCCCGGCGCACTTTTCCAGCGGCAAATCCGATCCCGCGGGCGCGGTGAAGTTTTCGAGGTTACCTCTCTCTCGCCCTCTGTTCACCCTTCTCGAGCCACCCCCCTCTTTCACCTCTCGCGTCTTCGCTGGTGAAACACACAGCGGTGGTCGTGTGCCGGGAGGAAATTATTTATAAAACACGTCAAAACAGCGGGGCTGCCCCCATTTGCGAAAAGTTGTTGCGGCGTGAAGGGAATTCACTTGCCGCAAACTCTCTCCGCCATGCGGACATCCTCCGCGGAATTTTCGCACGAGACTTTTGCGCGCGGCCCACCCTCGTTCCTCCCCGTTCGGCGAACATGATTAGTCGCCCCGCCGACGTGAGAGGGTAATTTACGAGCACGAAACGCGGCGGGATACGTAAGGGAAGAAAGTCCGAGCAACCGGAAACGGCGATTGCCGCAGAATATTGAAACTGCCCGGAGCAATTCGTGCGATTACCGCACGGCGAACGGTCCTCGAATTTAGATCGGAGCGTGTCTGCTACGTAAATATAATTGTAATTTACGTCCTCCAAGTACAAGTGTACGGCGGCGAATGTAAACGTAAAATTTATATAGGTACCACGTAAACCAAATCACGCCCGCTTAGGAGCGTAAAGCGGGAAAGCGTAAAGAATAACGAACTCGTGGAAAAATTCTCGTTCTCCATTATTCACGGAAAATGGGCATGTCACGCGGCCGTTTCATAAATTCAGTTATTTATTTTACAAACCGCCGTAAACGATAAATTTTATTTAATGCAATTTTGAAAGATAACGCGAAATCTGTGCCGCCGCCGAGTAAAATATATACGCGGCTTTTGTGCGGCGTGCCTTTCTCTCCATCCCTGCCATGATGTCCTCCTCCTTCTCCTCCTCCTCCTCCTCCTCCTCCTCCTGCATTCGCTGTCGCAGTTTATTTATATTGCAAACATAAACGCGAGACAAATACAAAATTTGTTGCGTCGTTGCGTCACGATGTTGCGGGTGTTTTATCTTCGATAAAAACAGTATCGAGGGGTATCACTCTATCTGTCGCACGTACGAGCGTTGCCCGGCATTATGTCGTAAGTCTCTCAGCACACACAGCGCGGGATCATACACAGAAATTACACATATATTTCTTCGCGGCCCGTAAAACCTACGCGAGCTACCCTAAATCATAAACTCGCCGCGACGTCTGCGAAGGTACTTTGTCCGATGAACCGTAACGAATACATCGCGAACACGCGCGTGCAGAGTTGTGCAACACTATTCCCGGACGAAAACAGCGCAGCCTCGGGAATCTGCGAAATTTTGCAAGTGCATTATTTGAGCGAAAATTAGCGTGTAATTATTTGCCACGCGTTTCCCTCCATTACTCCTTGTTAAACAAAATATGTATTATGCGCGTAATTACTTGACTATACAGAGATTTAAGCGAGAAACTTATATGTAAAAGCAGTTACAAGCTTTTGTCATTTTTTTGAACTTTCAATTTATTTAAGTATCACTAAATTTTCGGATTAACAATTCGAAGCATTATACAACAATTGAAGAAGAAACGGTTTAATTTTAATATCGAATATTTCTGTTGCTGGTTTTTTTTCATATCCTAATTGCTCTAATTTATTTGGATGACTAAACGATATAATTAGAGTTTCTTTGATATTGCAATTTTTTGCATATAATTATACACAGTTGGAAAATTTGTGTTGAATTTAACACATTTTATATTCCAAATGATTTACCAAATTTTTTGTGTTAATTTAAGAGATGAATACGTCAAATAACACAAATGTTATGTAAAACTTAACATAAAAAATGTAACACTGACAATAATTTGTAGAAACATATTGTACTTCTTCAATAAAATTAACATTTGTGAAATGTTAAATTAATACATTATTTTTGTGTTAATTGTTCACTTATTCATTAATTGTACAATTTTAATACCAAGAAATGTTGAAGAGCAAAAAAATCACACAATCACAT
Organism: Trachymyrmex septentrionalis; assembly: GCF_001594115.1. Lineage (NCBI taxonomy): Eukaryota > Metazoa > Arthropoda > Insecta > Hymenoptera > Formicidae > Trachymyrmex > Trachymyrmex septentrionalis. The sequence goes on from NW_017305927.1 coordinate 614,711, forward strand.
TATATTAAACATTCAGATATATTAAAATTTGAACACAAAATTTATAACCAAGACTAATTTCAATACAAATATAATGTGTCTTTTACTACGTGCTTTTATTTTGAATAATTTTTCTGAAGCAATCTAATCAGTTAGTCTAACCTAACGTAATGTAATCGGTTAATCAGAGAGATCCGGTTAACCTTTTCTTTAATTCAACCCTCGCGCGAGGCCTCTTACGTAGCAGATTTATGACGGCTCGACTAGGCTATAAATACATTTTCTCTTATAGACTATGAACAGGTGTTTCGCAAATCATAAACGTGCGTTGCCCCGTAAATCCGCAAACGCTCGCGCGTATATTTTCACGCGGCCGTAACACGCCCGCGCGCAAGCACGCGTATGTTCCTTTGTCCCCGTAAATCATAAATTTATGTTCTCGTCGACTGCAAACATATTGCATTTCGCGGCCCGAGAATGGACGTCCCGTAAATTGCTCTGCGCTTCTAGACACGACCGCGCACACATTCGGCATTCCATCCCACTTAACTCTATAACACCGGAAATCTTGTTCCATACGTGGGCTAATTAATTGCATTTAATATAAGAGCCATCGTACAGGAATTCTAAATTGACATCGTCGTGAAAAACTCTTTCTTAATTTTTTACTCTGGAAATGACTTTAGGTTTCACCATCGGGATAATTTAATCAAGTAAAATGAAGTAAAAGATAATTTGTCAAATAAATGAGACAAATCAATTTTGTCTATTGCTTTTGTAACTATTTCAATACATGTTCATTCTCCATATTGAGAAACATTTCATGCATTTTGTCCCGCGTACGATTTTCAAGCACCAATGTATATCCCACTTTCACGTGAGTCTATATTTGTGCGAATCCTAAAATCCATCGGAGCCATCTACCCCTCCAGCAAATTTTCAGCATAGTGGTTGGGCGGAGTAGGAACTAATCCGAAAAGTTTCACAGCTAAAGTTGGCCGGGACCGCCATTTCCGGTCTGATGGCATGCCGTGGGCCATTGGTCGGGCTGTGTTCATGAACAATGAGCCCCGTGACATTTCGAGCTACGGCTCTTTACTTCCGGTTTTACGAAACTCTCTTTGCTCTCCAGAGGGTAATTGTCGTTGCTCGTCGGAAAAACCGAAAGACACTCGCCATATTTGTGGCTGTGCTTAAACATCCCCCCTTTGATCTGTTTGATTCTTTCACGTTATGACTATTGTTCTTATGATTCATCTTATGGTTTACACAGAATTTAATTGTAATTTATTACAAAAGATAAGTATGTAAAATTTTCTTTATTGCAAATTTTTATCGCGAAAAGAATTGGAATAACATAATAATGACTATGGTTTAATTCTCCTGAGCTGACGCCAAAATCTGTGTCACACAGTTACTGACACTCTGTCAAAACCCATTTAAATTGGGTTAATTAAAAAGCAATAATTAAAGATGTTTTGATTGTACAATATTAGCTGAAAGCAGTAGCCAAAAAATGAACGGAGGAAAACCAATATCAATCAATATTAATCAACAAATTTTGTGGTAAATACATTCTGAAACCAAATGTAAAAAACAAAACAGCACATTAATTCATTATTAATAGCTTGTACAGTGCAATTACCATATTTTACTGCAAATTTACGTAAATAACTTTTAAACGAATAAATAGCTCCAAATAAACTTTTAAATCATTTATTAGATTTTTATTAATATACATTAAAAAATTTGATTTAATTCGTGATACTTCTCTACTTTATTACTTTTTCATTAAAAATAAGTAGCCATTGCAAAAACGTGATTTTACGTAAGAATCAAGACAAACAAAAAATTAATAACTTTTCAATCAATAAGAGAATTGTGCTCAAATTTTACACAGATACTCAGATATAATAATGGAACGATTTATAAAATTTTTATATTTCTAATAAACTATGAGTTTTGACACGTACATTTTTTATTTTAAGGAATCATTCGTACAAAAAAAGAATAAATACCGAGTACATTTTTATAAGAATAATCCAAATTTGCAGGTGTAACATAAAAAATTGAATTATTTGACATTTCATGACAAAGAGATTTATGATCAAAAGGATCCAACAGATCCACTCAGCTCCGTAGAGTTAATGGAGGTTATATGTTTCACATTACGATAATGCACCCGTATTATAATTATAACAATCCACGAACCGCGTATTATGCAAAACGGATGAATACGTCGATTCAAACTCTCGCAGCCGTCTGTCACGGGAATTTAATATCGAGTAAGGTGTCCCCCAATTGTAACTTGCCGGGGATCGCCAAGGAAAAGTACGAAAAGCGCGAGAAGATCGCGGAAACAAACTCTTTGCGGAGAATTTGCAATTCATCGCGCATAAGGGAGGGGTTGAGTAAAAGAGACCTCGAAAAAGGAGCGGAGGACCAAAGTTTGAGCGGGACTTGCAGCTGACGTTGCCAGATATTAAAAATGATTTTCATCGCATTTCATTTTCGCACTCAATTGTGGAACACGTGCTATTTAATTACATCCGCTTTGCATAATTAGCGCTAGATAAGAGGAAGATTAAGAATATCGATTTATAATTCATGCAAACATTAATGCATTTCACACGAGGAAACAATGGATTAATTAAAAATCCTCGAGTTTCCAAGGAAAGACCAACAAAGCCACGCGCGCGGCTCAGGAAATACGAGTACTTTGTCTCAGATAAAAGAACGAAATATAACCGAATTCTTTTCGAATCGCGTGCACCAGCACCGGACGTGTCCGGTTAACAGCGTATTGTTGTCATTATCAAGATCATTATCGACGTTACGTTAGCAACACGTGGCATTATTACCAGAGTTTTCGCTGTGTAACGTAATATAATCACTGTAATGTAATCTGTGTGCAAGGAAAACAGTGCAAACGCGGCGAGTGTATGAGTATGCAAAACATGAAGTACGCAGTTCTTTTTCGTAATGTTCGTATACTTGAGGCTTTAAACCGCAAGAAAATACATGTTACCTCGCGAGCACGTAGTCCATTCCCCTCTGGCCCTGCTTTTGTAACGACAAGCTGCATGCAGCGTCGGTCATGTGCACGATGAACGTGGTACAAAAGAAAAGAATACTTATTGTTAGTGAATATTTTGAAGTATAAGGAAAAAGAAAAAGGAATAATCAAACCTGAAATTATATTACTTTTTTAATGTGCTTTATCTTTAGAGGTCTATTTTTTAAATCGTACAGTTTTTTTTTAATAAGATTTGTCAGAATTTATTATTTCATTATATTTCTTGTCTCAAAATATAATACTGTTTCGGTGTCACTACATAGTGGCTTTCTCGTCCTGTAAAGATTCAATTAGCATATTTGTTTTTTGTAAAAGAGGTCAAATACGTTCGAATTTCTAACTCTTCTTGCTCAATAATATTTTTTATTGTATAAATGTGATAAATACAGTTTTCCAGTTATAAAACTGATTACTGTCGGACTTGAAACGCATTATGAAGCTAAGATAATGTCTTAAAACACTGCAAGGAACTTATAATTACAAAAAATATATTGGGATAATATAAATCTTATAGTTATTCCATGTAAATAAAATTATCATAAAATTACTGACGTATATACCTTTTAGTGCAATTAAATATTATCTTTATTGTACGCAAAGGTGAAATGTAGCTTGTCTCATATTTCAGCATCGGTATACGGCAACGATACGATATGCTAGTGTCATTACCGGCGTTATCATCGTCATTATCGTCATCGTAGCGTTAGAGCTGCTACGGTATTATTATACTTAATTTACGTGTCAATCGGCCGGTTTCTTTTCTTTTCTGTATACATGTCGAGACTCTTGCGAGCCGGCGCACAAACTACGGAATTAAAAGGACGCTGCGCGGAGGCTAACTGCCACAGTATCACGTTATACCCGCATGAATATGTATGTCACGGTATGAATGTACATAAGAGAACCCCGCGTGTCCTTGCTGCGTTAGATATTCACGAATTTATAATTCGCAACGGGACATTGTCGCTGGACGTTGGTCAGTTCTTTGGTAGCGATACTTACGGTCGTATATTTGTCGCGTACTTTATTTTGGATTAGAAATGTTCTGATTCTCTGAAAAGATCGATCTGCCAATCGTAAAGAACGATTATAAACAAATCTTTTACAAGAAAATCGATTTTTTTAAGCAAAAGGAGCTACTTTTTTATTTAAAAGATCTACATATTTTTAGTGAATCAATTCAAAGTCGCATACCTCTGTTTTTAGGTACTAATAATTATATGATTACCATTAACTTACATTTACTTACATTTATAGAAAACTCTAACTTTATAGAAAATTGGACAAGCTTTTTTACTTTATTTTATAATATTTTAATGAATGTTTTAATGAAAAAGTATTTTATTAATTAAAAATAGTTTTTATAAAAAAATTTAAGGAAATTTATTATCAAAATATACATGGTAATATTTCAGCGTCAAATATAAAAGACCAACTATAGTTAGGAGAAAAATGCGCAAAACTTATTTTTTATTATATTTCCCATTCGGTACTAATTTACAAATGAACGTTGAAAATTGTAACTTGACTTTTCAGATATCTATTACATGTTTAATCGTTTATTGATAATAAATTAATTTATCATAAGTTTTTTTGCAACATACTGCAAAAGCTATGATTTAATGCATTTAGCAATTTTCTCCTATATATTTATATTACTATTACAATATTATTGTCAACGCATCTTATTATCGCTTCTAGAGATGATGGGCATTGTCGTATAATCTGCAGTTATAAAAGTTTGAATGCACATGTTAATAGGTAGTCTAATGTAAATAAAATCAACAAGCTAAAATTGTGTATTTTATGACATGCATAATGGACACATGCTGATGAAAGAACAAGTTTTTTTGTCAGCATATGTCCATTGTAATATTATTAACAAGTGAGTTTCCGAATTTAATAAAAAATACAATATACAATATTTTAGGAAAAGCATTAATGCGTATGTTTTAAATAAAATACGATATATTCGTATTTGCATTCCACTCGAACAACAGTTGTGACCGCGCTTTTGTCAGATACAATTTGGGTAACGAAATGTGAAACCGAAAAGTGAAAAAGCTACCAAAAAATCGATTGTCGCGCGTGTCTACGTGTCCGCATGGATGCATAAATCGACTGGCAAACGTCCAAACGTTTCGTCAGAAATCGTTGCACGCATTTACGCGTGTCAAACGCTATTTACAACAACACGTTGCTCGTTGAACGTGATGAAATTAGTGCACATATAGCGACAATCGAGTCAACGGATATAAATTTCGCTCGGCGCAAAATGTCGCGGAGTATTACAGGATGACAATCACGGCGATTTTACTACATATATATATCGCGCGGGCATGAGCCGAACTTCGATATCGAATCACGTGTATTACAGATTATTCGTTCGATCACAAAAACTTGTAAAATATATATATATATATATTTTGTATTTCAACAGAGTGACTTGTGACGAATGTGAAAAAAGGACGATATTAAATATCTATGTTTTTAAAATGTGCAGCGATACGCGTCGTTAAATATCAGATAGCACAAATAATTTCGTGTCCGATAACGCTTTGCTTGAACTCTCGCGCAAATCCCCATAAACATATTTTCGACCGTATTTTGCGCTTTTCAAATCAACAAGCATTTCGCAATACTGTTTGAGCGCAAATAATACATTTTGCATGTCCCCGACGACGTCGCGAAACGGGAAAATATTTTTCCTGAATTCCATCCTTACAAAAATAAGAGCCGGTTTATCTCTTCATGCAAAAAATAACGGAAAATAAGAAAAAAAGAAACCCGATATTAAGGTTCCAGGTTGCTTCGGGAATTAGAGATGGCGGATCGGAGGTATCTTGTAGATACGCAAGGTTACAGCAAGTTTATACGCAAATATATCGATTGGCAAACGGAGCTCTCACTTATCGGATACGGCGATACCGATATGCAATTCCGTGATGTTGTAAATATTGATTCGCGTTCGAGAAAGAAAATTCGATTTACATGAGGAGTCCATTTATTTCGCGCTCGCGTATACGTCCCTGTGTCTGTGTACGACCGGCGGTGGTCTAATGGCCAATTTGAATAAATACGATATTAATTTTCCCCCTCCTCCCCCCGCCCCACTCCCTTCCTCCTCTTCCCTCACTCGCATCGGCCGATGTCGACGCCGTGTAACCGGTCGTCCGGATGCGGTCACTCGAATCAGGAAGAGGAAAGAAAAATAGCTGACACGAGCCATTAGCGTTTGCATCGAATCGCTTGCACGCCGCGATATATATTGTCAACACGGTAAACGCACGCGGGAGGGTGGTTGCAGAGAGAGGGTGGAAGGGGCGAAAACGCGCACGATGCCGATTACACGTGAATTTCAATTGCGCGAATCTCGTCAAAAAGCATTCCGCACATCGCAGATTTCCATATTTTAGGTAGTTAGTAGCCGAGGGGCGTTTCTTTCGGCATACGCGAGTGTCGTTGGGCACGCGGGCGGAAACATTTGCGTATGGAAACATCACGCATTTGCATGCTCTTTTTCTCATTATCTTTTAATGTATAATTAATTTAAAGAGCGAAATTAGCAACGAAATTCATTTCAATTGAAACATAACCGGAATCAAGGTATCTAATGTTAAGATTAATGGAATTGTGACAAGCGAGTCCTTCGAGATTGGCTGGTAAAAGAACACGTTTGAAAGATCAGTCATCTTCACTTCAGAAAATTTCACATTGATTTATTTATCCCTACCTTTTTAACGATTAATATCTCACTTCGAGGGAATGAGCACAACATTTTGATGCCAGACTCTTTCGTTTCAGGCAAAAACGCGTCGAGTGAGCATAATTTCATTGAAATTGAAGATGAGGAGCATCTTCTGCATA
>NW_017305927.1:621732-622403 GCF_001594115.1 Trachymyrmex septentrionalis
AGGCAAAAACGCGTCGGGTGAGCATAATTTCATTGAAATTGAAGATGAGGAGCATCTTCTGCATAATTACCGAATCATTTTTACTGGTCGTAAACTGTTAATATGTTTTGTCATAAGCTGTAAGAAATTAACTATTCACAGTCGAATGTGAAGAGAATATTTGACTCCATTCTCCTTACATTCGACTGCAAATGGTCAATTTCTTGTAGCTCTTTTTTGTGCAAAATAATTAGAGCGGCTATTTTCTTGATTCAACCGGAAATTCGGCCATTTACAGAGTAATCAAGGTTGGTTGAAGTTCACATATAAGGATCTTTCTTTCTACTAAGGGTGCGTTCTACTTAATGCCCGCAATGCTCGCGAGCATCATTTCATCCTCGTTGTAATCAAACAAGGATGAAATGATGCACGCGAGACATTAAGTGAAACGCATCCTAATTCTCTTTCGATTTGAATTCGTTCGATTTGTTGACTTGTCCCTTAGCACTGATTACAAATTAGCACTATTTCACTGACAACTGTAGATACTCATAGATGAGAGATCGTCGGCTTGAAACGATCTTCGATCTCCTTTATTTATTTTATTTAATCATCTTTATTCTAAAAAACATTTTTCCGTTATTTTCATTTATCCGTTCATATATTTATTTCTTTGAATTCACTCACGTCTT
>NW_017305927.1:622503-624319 GCF_001594115.1 Trachymyrmex septentrionalis
ACTGATTCATTTATCCGTTCATATATTTATTTCTTTGAATTCACTCACGTCTTATTATTACTTTGTGCTAAAAAAAAAATGCTTTGTTTTCTTTGCAAAATCGAAACAAAAGAGAGAAGGTACACGCGGTTTTTTTCTACTCTTTTCACACGAGTCGCGATTAAGCTTCAACGAACAGAAAGTTGAGCATTTAGCTCGCGAACACATCGACGTACAATACGCGGAGGAGCGGGTAATTAAATTCAGCCGGGATCTCTCTCTTACGTATAATCGTGCTAGCAGACAGCGCAAATAGATACGGGCCGCATATGTCCGGCAAATAGAATCGCGCGCGCGGCTGCAGGATGTTCAATCGAACAGGACGCGCTCAATGTCCCGAAAGGCTATCTGTCTCGATATACCTGTACCAGCCGACCGGCTGCTACCCTCCTCGTATGCACGCAAAACGGCGGCGCATCGTTGCGTAATGCAGTGGCGGGTACGATGAGAGGCCATATTAAACCGGTAATGGTGCCATTCAGTCGCGCGATAACGCGCTCCCGTTGTTATCTCACCAGTTATCGCTTCCGCGACTCGACGCCGACCTATGCGAACTGTGTCTGCGCGCGCGAACGTTTCTTTCCCCGGCGCCGCGCCAGCCATCGTATTGTTTCATTGTTACCATGTTGTTCCACATCCCACAGCGAGAAACCCGAGAGTCAGAGAACGAGATACGCGTTATCTCGTGATACTCGCACGCGCGAAAGAAAATTTGAGTTCAGTTTGTATAGCTGAAAAATATATTTTGAATTATGCATATAAATGTATATATACATAAAATATATATTCGTATACATTATACATACTTTACATATAAATTACATATGTAAATATGATTAGGCATTAAGATATATATAGTCTCGTTGGCTCCTTCTTTACTGCTTGATTTATTCATATAGTAGTCTAGATTAACTCTGACGATAAATTAACTCTTTACTATACACGATGGGTCGTTTACGTTTGGGTTAATTTTCATTACTTTTACAAGTATTACACAAATTATTAAATGATATTTATATATATACATTTTAACATCTTGGAAAAGGATTTATGAGATTGTGTATTTAAAAAAAGGAAAGGATAAAAATCATTATTTAAACAGGTGCTTCTAATATTTCAAAGAAAAAAAATGCGCGGCACACAAATGACCCAATCGTGTGTACTAAAAGTTAACTTATTAAAATTTTGATTTATAAAATCCTTTATGAAATCTTCAAAATCTGTGACAAGACGACAAAGAAAATCAAAAGATATGTGAGCAGTTTTATTCGTACGTATAGAGTATAATTAAATACTGCCTTTAATTACATCGCTAAATTTTACCTTGTACAAAAGTTCCGTAATGGAACCCGTAATGAACGTAACGTTAGAAAAGTAAGTAAAGGAATAGGTAAATAAATAAAAACGTCTTGTCTCTGCTGCATATTGCGGAGCATTAAAAAAATTGCCATGTCGCAAAATAAATATTACAATAGTACGAAATGTTGAAGTTTCGATTCGGTTAATGGAAATTTGTTAGGATGATAAATGGGCTCACTGTCCGCCGTACTAATATCAAGTTTAGAGCTATCACATAAAGTGACATTAAGTGATATAACAGCATGAGTGCAGAAGTGAAGGAGCATGTATATCATGCTGTTAATCGCTGTTAGGATAATCAACTACAACTTGAGAGTAAAGCGTCCTGCTGAAGCCAAACTATCCTCTCATAAAATATATCCTTATTTCGGTATATATATATTTTAGATATTTAAAAAATCCAAGGATAATTTTCCCC
>NW_017305927.1:624419-629301 GCF_001594115.1 Trachymyrmex septentrionalis
GTCAATGTTCGTCTATAAAATCTGGAAAATTGGAGTCAGAAATTTATTTCCGTCAGCATAATCAGCGGCATTTATCCTTCACGACGAGTCGCCTGTGCCCGCAGAATTTTTTCACCCACCCTTTGGCAACGATGGAGGGATGCGAAAACGGTTTCACATCACGATCGTACCCGCCTTCCACCCCCGCCCCGCTTGCTGAGCAAGGATCTAACCGGGATACCCCGTAACGTTCACGGAAAAGCGAACGCAGCGGTGCAGGATGCGATCCAGGATGCACTTCCGGCGACACTGATTCCGCCAACAAACCAATACCCCGTCCCTCGACATGCAATACCGGCCTTGCACGGTACGCAGAAACGGAACTTGCGATCAAATGTCGATGCTGGAGTCTCCCTCCAATCTCTCTCTCTCTCTCTCGCAATTCTCTTGGCTCTGCTTCCTGCGTGCTGCATCCGAATGCGGTTAAGATTATTTGTGCAATTCGCAAACATGATCTCAATTATCTTCGATAATGCGACGTATCCGTTTGACTAGATTGAATTCTCCGATGTTTAAAGTAATGCTTTATCATCGAACGTGCATTAAAACACCGTCCGTTTTCAATACACATTTTACTGTGATGCTGAACGAGCGTTCGATACTTTTAATATATTTTCCAATACTCTTTATATTCGTGTATCTTTATTCATGTTCCTTTTTGTTATTATATCATTCAAACGGAACAAGATAGAATGCGAGTTTGAAGCGAGCATCAAACAATACTCACGACGTCTCGTTCCATCGCCGAATTTCCTTGATATATCGCGAACAGTAAATTTCATTTTCCGATCGGAACGATCGCGTGTTCGTGCCTTTGCCGAAATGCGCTTGCACAGATTCTCGGACGTGTGCGCGGCCGATCGGCCGTGTCATCGAATCGACCGTGCGGCGGAATACACGCGAATAAATCTGCGTCGGCCGGACCACGCAGGATATCCGCGTTGGAGACTTCCGTTCTGCTTCCGGCTGCGTGCAGTTACAGCTTTCTCTACGTAGAACGTAAGCGGTCTATTTTGGTTAATCCGGCCGGCACTGCTCGACCGCATTTCTGAAACTACTCCAGAGACGAGGATAATTTCGCAAAATTTAATCAATATAGTCATTTGTATTGATCGTACGAGCATATAATTCATGGGAGATATAAGAGTAGTCAATGCTATTTATTTGAATCTTTAGAAGAAAAACGTGTCTGCTGAAGTATCTAAAAATTTAACTAAAGATCTGAAAATAATTTTTCTGAACCATCAAAATAATTATGTAGGACACTAAAGCGTAATGAACGATGCTGTAAAAAATTTTGATGTTCTAACAACCAAGTTGAACGCAGCAAAACGTTCTTGTTGCGTAGGATTATTTTTTAAAGAGAAATAATATAAAAAGTATATATACGAAAAAAAAATGATTTGCCAAAGTATCTGAAAATATAGCCAGTTATAGATACGAAAATAATTTTGTTTGGATCATCAAAATAATTATGCAAGATATTCAAACTGGTTGCTGAATGTTGTGTGTTAAAACTTTTTGCAGCATTGTCAACGTTTAAGCGGTCTACATAATTATTTTGATGATTCAATAAAATTATTTTCAATTCTATGTCTAAATTTTCAGATATATTTCAGCAAAACCATTCTTTCCACGTAGAAAGAAAAACAAAAGTACAGTAGATCGAATGAGGTGAATAATACACAATATATAGCGTGAATGCATAAAATGTACTTGTTCCATACATTTCATTTTGCTGAAAATTATTAACATATCCTTTGGCTTTCTAGCGGGAAAATGCCTGCGTGAAAAATGTATCACATTACGTTAAATAGTACGATAGTATATTTTTCCAGCCACGTACATTAAAAGAGTATTATAAGATCTAGACCTAACAACGCGGCGTAATTTATGAACGGCCACCGTAATATTTTCTACATTTGCATTACGTACACGCTTACCCCTCCTCGTAAAACGTGATATAAGGCAGTACGCTGGGATTTGCTGTCCGCGACAGCACATCCCGCTCGTCCCACCCCTCTCGAGATTTTAAGTTCGGGCTTTAACCACCGGTGTAAACGTTCCAGGGGCAGATTAAGGGAGATTCCACGGCACAGAGACGTGAACGCGCAGGGTTAACGGCTGTATAAGATTTAGTTGACCAGACGCGGATGTTCGCATTACCTACCCCCCCTCGTCACTGCGTTATCCTTCTCGACTCTGATCTACCTGATCTCCTGTTCCCCGTATACTCATGCTTCCGGTAATCTTATTCGCGGGACCAGCCAGCCAACAGTCAGATATCAAAGAGCCGATGATCCCATCGACCGATGAAACGATATTACTCAGCGAACTTCGTTACTCAGTGCAGCGCGATAGTGCGCTGATGTTAACTACATATCGTGTCCGCACTTTATATTTTGCTCTCGTTCGTTTACTTTCTCGTAAAACGTGCATGTCACGAAGAGAACCTTGCCAAGTCTAATGAATTGCAATGGTGATCCTTGTATCACGGATCTTTCGCGAATGTCTTATGACTTCGATACTTGTTATCTGCAAAAACCTTTTTATTCTCATATAATAAAAGAAATTTTATTTCGCGGTATAGCGTTAATTACTTTTAGATAATTTGAATATAGATATCATAAAACTGCGCATTCCTATGGAGTTATCACTTGATTTGGAAAGAGTGAGGTAGCTTAAATCATATATCTCTCTCTCTTTCTCTCTCTCTCTCTCGCTCGCTCGCTTTCGCTCTTGCTCTCTTTCAAATATTAAATTGAAAAGATATGCTAATAAAGTTGAGGAAAGATGCTGATATGATTCAATTCCTTTTAAAGGCTAATTCGCTGTTCAAATTTGTAGATGCATAGGTATAGACGCATATCCCTTGATCTTAGCATCTGTGCTCTGTTAAAGCTATAACACACCAAATGCATAAGGATAACTAGCTAGCAGAAAATCGTCTGGACCAATGAACATGTTATGCAAATCAATATGGCGATTTTATGCTGGATGTTTATTAATCCACATCTTTCTTACGCTATGCTATGGTATGCTTATGCATTTTGTGTGTTATAGCCTTCAGAAAGAATTTAATCGTATCAGCATCCCTTTTCTTTAGAGAGAGAGAGAGAGAGAGAGAGAGAGAGAGAGAGAGATAACGGTTGATATGATTAAAGCTACTCTATTCTTTCTAAACTCATAGGACAACTTCATAGGAATAAAATATTGAAATTATTTGAAAATAATTTATACCATATTCTATTACAGGATAAAATTTTATTTTTGAATTTATATAATATTTTAATATATATAATATTTTTAATTAATAAATAAAAGCCTGCATTATTACGATGTTGAATATCAATTTGCACAACTTTGTTTTTTAAGCATCAAAAGGGATTCGAGTGTTGCCAGAGAAAGCTTGAAAAAGTCACACATATATAAACTCTCTCTCTCTCTCTCTCTCTCTCTCTCTCTCTCTCTCTCTCCCAGAGAGATATTTTATTCCAATACAATCAAAGGCTACAATAATGCCATTGCTAATTACACGGCTGAATGACAATTGACCGAACAGTACGCAACGGTGACCACTGCGTGAGCGTTCTATTATAAACGCTCAACCGGGCAGCTTGTATTATTAAACTATTCGCAATTAACTCATTCCCCTCCAGCGTTCACTTTGTCCCGCGAAAATTTCATTCCGCGGAGAGCGGCGAAAATTGCAAAGGGGATTCTAGGGCGTGCGCGCGCGCGCGCGCGCGCTGCGAACTATCCGTCTGCATTTAGCTCGGTTAACAGGCGCAGGCATACCTTATTTAAAGTATACCGTATATGTCCGTACCGTATAAAGCCGTTACAAGCCGATTAACTTGCCTGAGTTGATTAGAGTGCGGTGCTGGTTTTATACCTCAGGCCTCGCGCGCCGCGCCGCAGAGCGCGTGTGTTAACCGCAATTACATAACGCCGCGTTTTGTACATCAGTTACATATCCCACATAATAAAGCCGCGCCTTCCCAGAGGGAAAATTTAAATGAAGATAATTATACATTATATTCTTGTATCCTTGTGTCCATAAGAACGCACTGAGAAGTACGACGGTTATCACGGGATTTTACCAAATTTTCATAACTTGTGACCACGTTTAAAAAAATTTTGTATTCTGTTTAAAAAAAAAAAAGAACGTTATTTTTATCGCTGAGAATAAATCTTGAAAAAAATTGCTCTATCACGTCGCGTGAAAGAATTGAAGCTAAAAGTGTCAAAAACAGTGTTTTGAGTACCTTTGAGCTGAAGTGCCTTAAAAACATGATGATAGGGCGATTTCATTTACAAATTCATTTTTAGCAACAAAACATCTGCAAGATTCACTCGTTCGTAGTCTAAAATCCAGACAGTCAGACAGTATAATCGGCGTACAGTTTGCTTGAATTGAGCTTTGTAAAAATCACACAAAAATATTATTAGACACGAAGATCCGCTTTGACCGAATATAACCCCTTTCTCGCTTATATGAGTTGATTATTTTCTTTACTCGTCCGTTAACCGCGATAAATGACAGCGAAATGAATAAACATCAACCGATGAAGCGATATGAAAGAATAATCAATAGCTGGTACAGAAAAGGGAGGAGCGGCAAGCCGACGGTACCACAGAGAAGAATGACGAGTCGATGGCATGTGCACTGTGCAGGAAGGAGTGACAAGAGTTCGATGGTCGAAATGGCACATCGTGAAAAAGTAACGGTAAAGGGTACCTGCGTTGGTCGCGACGCGATTCGACACTCCGATTGGTTTGGCATCAGTTCGCAGACAGTTTCGAGTCCCCCTCCCCCCTCCCCTCCCTCTCTCCCCACCCC
>NW_017305927.1:629329-633894 GCF_001594115.1 Trachymyrmex septentrionalis
GACTCCCGAAACGGGAAATCCGACGAGGGTTTCAGCTTTCACGATCGAAAAGGAGGGTGGTGGGTATACGGACGGTTTTCCCCTGCTTCGATGAGGATACCCGAGATTCACGGAACAGGCCACTAAATTTCCCGTTCAATTTAGGTATACACGATTCGCAGCCTGGTTCGTATTACCTATCGGGTGCGCCGAAACGCGTTTACATCGGCACGGGTCATTCGGTAAACGCCAGGCAAAGTGCGAATAAACGATACGAATGTACGCATATTTCACGTTATTTCGACGCCCGAAAGCGCTGAGGGAAATCTCTAGATTTCATGATAATTACTTATACACTGTATTTTATTTGAAATTGCGCGCTTGTAATTTCGTAAATCTGGTACGTTTTGAAAAATATCGGCGTAAAATTTTTTTGAATGAATGAAACCGCCACTCGACACTACAATCTCTCTTTCAGCCGGAGTATCATAAAAAAAAAATACAGTTCTACGTTATCCAACCGTTGAGAGCAAACAGTTCTTTACAACTGTAAACAAATCGTCATCCGTACGCATGACATATTTGTATGACGTGTAATTTGCCGGATGATACCGTGTAAATATTTCAAACAGCGTTATTGCATATCGCACGCTTTCCGCGAATAGATGGATAGCCGCGTATGTAGTTCGCTATACTCGTATTTTTGATATTCACGGGCTATTCGCGGGAATCTTTGTTAGCATTGGAGCCGCGGCTCTGCTATTTGTCATGGACCCATCCATGATAGTTTTCTTTTTCCAGTTAATTTGGATTTGCAATGTGGAGCTTTAGATTTTTATAAACTTTTCCCAAATAATCATAAAATTACACACAAGGAAGAAATTTATTAAATTTCAATAAATATTGCTTTGAATAGCCCTATCGGAATACTTATTTACAATAAATATATATTTAGATATAAATAAAAGAAATAATAGTTAAATCAAACTAATGGTTCTTCATAAATGGCATCTAATAAATTGTGTAATAAATGTGTGTTTACATTTAGGAAATTATATATATTTAGGAAGAATATTCCGCTAAGACTATTCAAAGAAGTATTTATTAAAATTTATGCAAGAATTGTCAGCATAAAGATAAAACTAAATTTTTTCTCAATGTAATTACAAGTCATTTTACTTTTATAATGATACAACCTGCTTCGTAAAAGCCAGATTTACCTTGGACCGCAATTGGGTTAATTTAGATCCGCGGTTAAATACTCAAAAAAAGAGGGAGTAAATGAAGAGTCGGAGCTCTTTTTGGGATTTGGGAAATCGAATTGTTGCACGTAAATGAAGTCTGCTTGACGTGCGAATACCGCGAATCGCGCTACGCATACGAATGATCGAGCGCACAGTGTGTATGATACGCATTTATGTACGATTCGTTGAATATATAACATCGCGATATACCGCCCATGGCCGTGGTCGTTAACATAAATACGCATTATGCGGAGAGAAGTTACTCGCGCGTTAACGCACAAAGTACCGCGGGCACAAATCGATTCGATAAACATGGATCGTCGGCGCGCAGCGTTTTACACTCACAGAATCGCCGTTTGCGCGGAAACGAATGGCGAATCTACTGGAAGGTGGAATCACACGGCCGAGAATCGAAGTCTCTGTTGCGATTTAATCGTGGCAATCAAAGACACAGCGAAATAACATATTCCACGATTAGAGGTACGGAATGTAATTGAATCACTTCCACCTCAAGCAAAATAACAGGTCACGATAGCGTCACACCGTTAAATATCAAAGGAGCAATCCTTGAGTTAAATAACATTTTGTTATTTTTAACTTCCGTATCAAAATGTTAATCAAGTCATTTCCGTAGCTTCAAAGTAAACAACTTTCGTTTTATTAATGTACTTAATTATATAAAAAATAATCTGATTCCAATTTAATACATTTGCTTGAATTAAATATACATGTATATAGTTTAACTTCATTTTTTAAATTAAATTAATATTGAGTAGAAGCGGCAGCGACTTTATATTAGAAATGATGAAAAATAACTCAAATTGAATATTATTTGATATTACGAATTTAGCAATGTAAAACGATGTTAAAATGAATCGTATGTTAGACTTACTCATTTATAAAAATTAATTTCTTTGCCAGAATGAAATAACTCATTTTTTAAATGTTATATCTGCAAATTTGAATCATTGGTCTCTTATTTTCTAAATTTTTTGGTATAAAGTCTCACTATGAAGAATAAAAATTCTGCCATTTTTTTCAAGAATGATACAATTTTCACTCTTTATTTAATCAGATTAATTAATATTCATTCACTCTTTATTTAATCAGATTAATTAATATTCATTTTTAAAAGTAAATTGTTTTAATTCTTTAAAATTAATTAATTCCTTTTAATTAACATAAATTAAATTAAATGATCAATCTACCAGAATCAGCGTCAATAACTGTATTACAGATTTTAGCATCAGCCCCAAAAGATTCAGATCATTATTTTGCATTTTAACGTCATTTTGATGTCATCACATCTCTTTATTTTATTTAGGATTATACATTTGATATTGAATATTACTTTGAATATTTACTCTGTATTAATAACTTTCGATGCCTTCCACATCTCGAATCTGAGATTTCGTGAATTTTTTCTGTTTGTGGCGACTCTACTCGCATTGGTATATGTCAAACTGGCAAACAACGTTCGGGTTCGTCAATCGAAAGCATCACTCGGCACGGTACGTGATCACATTCGAAGCCTGAAGGGATAACTGACAAAGGCGAAATTCGTGGTAAACAGAGTGAAAGCGCAACAGCAACCGCGACTCACTTGATATACCGTTGATCCAGCAACACAAGAGACAGATAGTCGCCATTAAAACAAACAACCTAGGAATACATTGATCTCGACAAATTTGACCGTGCCTATTGGATTATCGTTTACGAACTCTGCCGCATAATTAGATGCCGCTCCGAAACGTTCTGCTTCTTGATCACTTTGATAACAATTACGAAGATGAAGGAGGAGTCGTTTCCGCAAGGAGATTACGGACATAACAAAATCAAACTGTAATTACATTTTATAGAGCAGAGAGAATTAAATCGCTTGTTGGAAAGTAAGATTTCGAAGGTGTCTTCGGCGCTCAAGGGATTGTTCAAGATAGACATGCCTGAATTGAATACGAGTTAGCGTTAATTACCAATATGCATGGGCGCGAGAGATTTCCTTAATAACCGATTTCACGAGTCTCTTTGACTTAGCAGAGTTAATTTTAACAGTCATTTAATAGGAGTACATGTGATATATTAGAGAGAGAATCGCCAGATACATGCTCGGTTATTACGGAGACCATTAGTGTAATATAATTGACAGATATCAATGATTGATGATTATGGGTCCGCGACTGATCACGGTGACATAGGAATACCCTAATCGAAACAACAAAAATGGTAAACATATTTTAGTTTAATATATTTTAGTTTTCAATGTTTGAAGCAAATCCATTAATCCTCTGCTGAGTCTATAAAATCCATTGGACAAGATCTTAATTTATGTTGATTAAAAGACACTAATTAATTTCCACTTCAATTGCAGGAATCAAAATGGCATGATAGTGTAAAAAAAAAGAACGAATACTAACTCAGTAAACACCAGTTAAACATCAATGTTACTGTTAATTTGTGTTTAGGGGGAAGTATATTTTAATAAGAATAATCCAAATTTGCAAATATAACATAATTTAAAAAATTGAACTGTTTAACATTTTTAACAAAAAGATGTTTATAATTTTGCGAATCCAATAGATCATCAGCTCGGCGGGATTAATCAGTGCAACAAAAATCTGTGTTACAATAAAAGATTGCCTTTCTTTTTTGTACAGATTCATTATTATAACAGATATTAGCCTGTTATACTGGCGTTAGTTATTGTGATATTGACAAATATTTATAGGAATAAACATAAGATTAAGGGAAAAGATCTAATGCTAGCTACGCGGCTGCAGCCATCTTTTCTTCGGCGTAAATTGCGTCTCGCGCGCGTGATAGCCGTGTTTCGATGTAAACCACCTGTTGCGGGATGACAAAGCTTCCGGTAGGTATATTAGACGACGTCTAATAACACTAATTTATCGCACCAAATGCCATAAACGCTAATAAGGGTGATCGCGCCAATGTGCGTGCACCATGAAACTGTAATAGCAAGTGACTCGCACGTGGTGGATCGACGATGCCCAAATCATTCATCTTTTCAAGACGAAAACGTGAATGATACAATATCTGCAAACGAAAAGACGAACACAAACGATAACCGCGTGTAAAATTTACAGCTTTAATTTGGATGATTCACTAAAATCGAAAAGTTTTATTAATATAATAACCTAATTGCGAGCCGTAAGAACTGCCGCACATACTTTCCGTAACAGTAAGGCATATCGTAAGAATTAGCCAATCACAGTGAAGAATTGTTAAAAATGTTAAACTCTGATTGGCTAATTCTTATGTCTTAAGTTGCATCTATAATACAATGAGATTTTAAGGTGTAAATCTTAAAGTCTTAAAATTTACGTC
>NW_017305927.1:633994-651442 GCF_001594115.1 Trachymyrmex septentrionalis
TTGATTGGCTAATTCTTATGTCTTAAGTTGCATCTACAATGAGATTTTAAGGTGTAAATCTTAAAGTCTTAAAATTTACGTCTTAAAAGTCTGGTTATAGACGATTACTATCAATACGCGTGAGAAAATAACCAATCATAATCGAGTATCATCCTCATATTCGATTATGATTGGTCAATTTTTTACGGCTTATAGGACTTGAAACTTAAATTTTATTTTTTTATCCTACACTGAAAGAAAAGATTGGCTGCTGCAGCAACCTATTTTTGATTGCGTTAGCCAATTGAAATCCTATACTGACATTGCGAATAGGCTAACACAACCAACAATTGGCTGTTGCAACCAATTAAAAATGCTATGCCATATTTTACCATCTAATTTGCTGCAGCAGCCAATCTTTTCTTGTAAGTCTTACGCCTTAAAAATCTCATTGTAGATGCTGCTTTACGATTACTGTTAATACAGAAAGTATGTACGGCAACTCTACAGATTATAGTAAACAAAAAAACTTAAGTAATAAGACATAAGCAGTAAGCAAATTAATTTTGAATTTACTGCTGCTTATGTTATTGCCTTACATTTTCTACTACGATTGAACCAATTCGCTTACTGCTTACGTCTCATTGTCTTACGTTTTTTTTCTGTACGACATGCGCTTTAGAGATTTCAAAAGTAACGGTGTAAAATTGGTTTTGTCTCGGAAATGACGCGCCAGGCAATCCTTTTGCATTAAAGAGAAACGTGTAATTGAAGACACCGTCGTGCAAACATACGAGGCTGAACACGAGGGAGACAAAGCGTCTTCCGGACGAGCGAACATCTGCGCGACGACTGTCGTCTCTCTTCGGGTCGTAAAACGTTACGCTACTAATTTGCGGACAGTCCCACGCTAATTGTATGTATGAGAAAATAATGACGTGGGGAAATGAAAGACAGAGAGACAACCCGACGCTAGGAATCTCCGGTCCCTTGTTCGACTCGAGATGACTAAGAGCCGCACATGAAAATGAGGTGGACGTCATTCCGGAAGGAGTCCGCCCCTTTTTTGTCCTACGAGGACCACCCACGCATTTTTACCTGCGAAACACTATTATTGCTAATGCGTTATTCATCCGCGGAATGATTACACAAGTTACGTGTTACCGCTGTTTCGCATAATAATAATAATAATAATCGTGGACATTACACATACTCAGATATATTTTAGGTATTTGCAAAAGTACGTGGAATCTGTTAAATGTTATTAGAATTCATTGTAAAATTTTTTAGTTACATGTTTATTATAATGTTGCCTTCACACCAACTATATTCCTTAACTATAAAATTTAATTTTGCTTTAACGAAACCCGATAAAATATGTATTCACTGTCCTTTTTATTTATAACTAGAAAAAGAGTGATGTTGAAATGTGTGAATTGAGGATTATACTGAAATTTATGAAGAATCTGTTGTTTCTGAAAGTTTGGGCTTAAATGATTTTAATGATTTAAAATTGCCTATTCTAATAATTTTAATAAAAATCAGAAGCATCTGTTAGTACTCCGATAGTACTGATTTTAATAAAAATTAAAAGTTAATATGCCTGTATTAAACATTAAAGCATTTATTCAATATTGATCGCAAAGGATTACAGTGTAATGCAAGGTAACATTGTAATAATAACATATAACTAAAAAGTTTTACTATAAATTCTAGTAATATCTAACGACTCTTCACGAATTTTTGCAAACATCTAATATTAAACCGCTTACGGATTATTTATCTTCTACTCAAAAGTTACTTCAATATGATTCAATCTCGGGGCAATTTCTTATCGCAATATTTTAAATGAGAAATTTTAAATTTGAAAGTAAGCGAAATTCTTACATATCTTGCGACGCAAATTTGTTAAAGAAACAGACTCAATTGAGCGATTTATTTGCACGGATGAATGATTGCAAATCGAGAAACGCGAATCGATCCCCTTCGTTTGGTAACACCGCAATTCGTCGACGTAATGCAGATTGACGCGCTGGTATTATGCGAAATCCGACCGTTAATAACGACCATCCAGCTCATCTCCATTCGCGTCGCATGTAAAACATAATTGACAACAATAACGCAGCATAATTTGACGGCGTAAATTAGGTTTCGAGTGTTGGTAGACTTATATATAGACTTTAATCTATAAATATGCTCACACAAATCCAGATTACACTTGAAAATATCTATTTCGAGATGCTTCAAGCTACACGGCAAATTCTTGGCTTGCAATTTTGAACACAAGAAAAATCAAATTCCATTCTTGCCAAATCCATATTGTGGCAGCGTATCGAAAACCTGCGCTACGGCAAATATGCGCACGTTGGAATACTATATCCTTTATCCAGATATTCATATTTGCCGCAGACTCGAAATTATCGGATTCGAAATATTAAACTCAATGAATGTTTAATGTTGGATATGAATATTATGATTATTGCGTAGAGAATATGTCTCTCACATTCTAAATATATTAACAGCTAATTAATAGTCAGAGATTATACTCGTATATTCAAATTATTTCATTAGCGGTATTATACAATATATGTATCTATTTGTTCTATACATACCTATAAATAATTCTTACTACATAATTATAAATCTAGATTTGTCTAAAGATACGGGAAATGTAAAACAGATCCGTTACTTGATATACTTTTCTGCAACATCTTCTTTTTGTAAACCTGACCTTCCTATATTTTTATTTTTAAAATTAACTAAATTACTAGAATATCGATCGAGAGAATAGGGCATGGAAGCTGCAAATTTCGCGTTGGACTTCTTGCTTACGCAGGATTATAATGTATAATTCAGATAGCTGCGGTTTGGTACGTTCAAAAGTTGCTTTGCGGCGAGCTAATATCGAGTTTTGAACTATCCAAGGGGGTCCCCCACTACACCCTTTAACCACTGCTCTTATTAAATTTGTTTCAATTCGCCTGCCTTACTTATTGCATTTCACGAGCGCGGCATCCAACTTGCTGATCGATCAGCCCGCACTGACTGATATGTGCGGCGCTGAAAATAGATTTTCGCGTGTTCCGCGTTTCCGAAATTCCGCGTTTTGTGCATAAATAATCGTAACTGTAATTCACGTCGATTTGACGCGGAAAATTTAAAGCGCGATCCCTCACGCGCCCGCGCGTCCCCGCGAATGCGGCGATGCTTAAAGCGACACGAGAAGTTACAACTTCTTCGGGAAGCTGTTGACGAGTGCGGTAACACGGGAAATCTCGTTCCCCACGGTCGTGCACTCCGAGCACTTATTCCCGGATTACCATTTAAATTCTTTCGCGATCCCCACGCGGAGTTGTACGCGAAGGGGACGCCCAGTCTAGCACTAATTTGTCACGACGCAAATTCAAGGATACTTCGCATCCAGTAACTCCGGCAACAGCCAGCCGAACTTGTAATCTCTCAAGGACCATGATTTCGACAGGGTAGGAACTTTCCTCGGACTTTTGGTGAGTTCGTACTAGGTACTTCTCTCAAATTGTTACTATCTTTTCTCTCCACCTCTTACTTTTTTTTTTTCGTTTCTTAACAATTGTATTTATCATGAAACTGTAATTGATATTTTGTAACCGTTAAAAAGTGAATCTATAATTACTAATGAGGTTCTGAGCGCGTCTGAGTTGAGTCTTTAAATTAATAATTTGACAATTTAATTTTCTGAGTAACATATCGTTCCTCTTTACGTAACGTATTACACAATAATTGAAAATATTTCATAAGATCTCAGTGAAATGAAAAAAGTCGAGTTTCATGAAATTGTAAATATAAGAAAGAGATGAGAAATACCGTTTGTACCACTGTCATTAATTCAAGCAAGCTCTTCTATCTTGGTCATTCATGACCGAGTCTGAGTGCTCGGGACTCTTGTAAATAAGAGAGAACGTATGGCTCGTTAAGATGAGCCTGGTAGAGAATTACTTGCTCGGAGCGACAAAAGGTCAAGTAGTCGCGTTCCACTCTAAGATGGCCAGCCTTAACGAAGACACAACTAAGAACACCGACTGCACTCTCTTACTCAACATAAGAGGATTTAAAGCTGAAAGTCTACCTTCAAAAAAACCACACTGCCATATCAAAGTAATCAAGTCGCATTTAGATTTAGCATTATAACGACGCAAATAATAACAGAATATCCAAAACAAAGATGCTCTGCAGTACAATGTAACAGATGTTATATAATTGACATAAGCTATGTTATAACGTTCCCTGACCTCAACTGTGATACAACTGAAAAATGTGATTTTTAAATTATCGTAAATAAGTTAAATTGTAAACATTATTATATATCTCTCTCTCTCTCTCTCAATCATCAAAATAATTAACTTCATAAAAAAACCATCACAACTTAAAAAGGATGGATTTTTGAAGTTTGTAAACAGATAAAAATGAAACATTTTATCACGTTAAGAATATATTTTTGTCAATATTATTTTAATCAACTTTTTTTCAAGTTGGAAAATAATTTTTCCTTTTTCCTGGAAAATTTTATTTTTTTAAATTGCGTCAATTGAAGTAAAAAGAAAAACAATAAAAACATAATACGATTTGCTCTCGTTAGTGTCAAATAAATCAACACGATTATACTTTTATTAGGAAAAGATCAATGAACGATCTATATTTTTCGGGGAGATTACCCGCTATTTTTTGAAAGGCTTTAGCATGTGCGAACATCAGATTCCACTTCGGCAGCTAAGGATTGATACGTCGCGCTCATTCATACGAGAGGGATGACAATGTGATATCCCACGTGTCAGCGATCCGACCGCGTGATCCGTCACGCAGACGAGTATGTACGCGGATCGAGGTCCTTCGTCGTCCTCACCTCGTGAATCGAGACGGATGAAAGGAAACCGGGTCGCTGTTACACTTCCCTGAGAAAACGCGACTAGGGAAAGAATGCAGAAACGCGAGAGTGACGACGCGCAGGAAGACGGGGAATGAAATGCAGATCCGCGGATGCATCCCGTTACTCTTCTTGGCTGACGGTTTTTTTGAAAAATTTCTATCCGGCGCGGAAACGCCGCGAAAATCATTCTTGGAAGAGATGAAAACGGCTTAAATATCGTTTGCAGAAGTAATCCATTTGGCAGAAAAATTTGACAATTTTATAAATCCGAAAGGATTATTGAATCTTGCGCAAAAATAGAGAGAGGCTCAACTATTAAAAACATATAATTAACACTAAATTATAGTATAAGCGTTTTATTATATTTTTGCTGTTATTTTTAATGGGTATTCTAACGTTTTTCAAAGTTAGCACGAAAACCTATTTCTTGTTAAATGGTTAGAGCAATGAAATCAAGATTAATGCAATAAATTAGCACATAAACAGTATTAAATCCTCTCACCTGATTGTGTTTACGTTGGCATAAGCTAGCTTAATAAACATCAAAGAAAATCAAAAAAAGAAAAGTTGGATACTAAAGAATTAAACATAACCATCCCCTTTTCTTTCGTTTCAACACAAGAGCGACTGTATTTTTTATAATATCCTATTGCACGTCACATTGCATGATTATACTACGCAAGGATCCTCAGAAATCTGCATTTTTAATCACAAGCCAGATGAATCGCGGTAATTACTATTGCTTAATCTGGTAACATCTGGTAAAATCCGACAACGGAATTTCACATTAGTTCTTTTTAGTTGCCTCTTTTGTATGCGAAATACGAACGCTGAAAAATACATTACATTAAATCGCGTAATCAAGCTTGAATGAAAAAACGTTTCATTGTTGCCCAGTATAATTATGCCGGGAAAGCGTATTTATGAGAAAAACAGCGAGGCAGATATTTCGTCGAATATTGTATTTTTGTAGCATTAACGGACAAATGTTTGATGATAATTTTGTGAAGCATTCGTAATAATACAGCAAATACATAAAAAAAAAAAAAGAATCTCCCGGAGCGGTGTGGGAATAAATTTTTTTATCGTTTTATAACTTTGAACGTGTACTAAATGCCCGCGCAAACTACTGTTGTTAGAATTATTTGACGTAATTTAGTAACTCGCAAGTTTAATAGAAACATAAAATGGCATAACAGAATATGCAACATACACAATGTGCAATAACATATGTTATACAATGTACAATTTTAATAAGCTATGAGAACGCAAAGCTAAGTAAATTCACATGTAATATTTTTTTGAAAGATAAAATATAGGATCATCTATCACGATATGAAAAGAGAAAAATAAAACAAGACTGAGAACGGTAGAGAGAAATGTGAGAGGGAGACAGAGAAGGACGAAAGGAATCATCCTATACTATC
Organism: Trachymyrmex septentrionalis; assembly: GCF_001594115.1. Classification (NCBI taxonomy): domain Eukaryota; kingdom Metazoa; phylum Arthropoda; class Insecta; order Hymenoptera; family Formicidae; genus Trachymyrmex; species Trachymyrmex septentrionalis. The sequence goes on from NW_017305927.1 coordinate 640,304, forward strand.
CCTCCCCTTCTCCCTCAGCCCTTCTGGAATCAGTGGAATATCGTAGATACACCTCTATTCTGTTTTCCCCCGGAAAATCAATATCGGAGGTCGGCAGCGCCTCTCGGGGGTGAGGTGGCTCTCGCCGGAGACAAATCTCAGTGTCCGGAAAATCCCTGCCGACTGGCCGCAGAGCAATCCCCGCTAAAATTTGCGCGCCCCGTCTCGCGCCGCGCGTTTTTCCGTCGCGTTTTTTGTCACGAGGCAAGCTTGGGTCCGCGCGAACAATCCCGCTAGAAAAAAAGAGGCTCTCGCCGCCGCGGTCCTGGCCGAGGGTGCCGCCGAAGGGGTGAAGGTGTTCGAGCCGAAGTCCGGTGCAACAGAGAAGAAGGGAGCTAACCTCCCCGACGAAACCTCGTGCGAGAACTCGGAGCACGTTTTGCGTGTGTATGTGACCATCCCCGCTTGCGCTTGCTCGCCATATTCGAGGGAAGCCGGGGCGCCACGATCGTAAATACCGACGCGCGCCACTTTCGACTTCGCACCATCTCGAATATATCCATCCCTGCTGTTCGCTTTTGCGTTCCTGCATCCGGTAGAACTTGTAGAGGAATCATTTCACCCCCTCCCATAAATAAATGAATGATTCCGTAACGAGATCGAGGAACACAAACATCCGTATTTATTCAGTCTTTGCAGCGATCCCATCTCATGTAGCACACAGAGGCAACATTGCTACAACATTGCAATGTTACTGCAACATTGCTGGAACATTTGTAATTTTGCTGTAATACTGCAACGTTATTGCCATGTTGCTGGAATGATCTACGCTGCATCAAATACAGTATAGAAGCTTACAGCAATATCGTTGTAATGTTGCAATTGCTGAAATTATTTGTGCTGTGTGACAGGGCCTAAGTTTTATACTTGTAAAGGTTGCAGAGAAAAATATCCAATACAGTCCGATCTGTCGGTGATCAGAAGCATGAGAATTGCAGTGAAAAAAATCGAACCCATATGATCGGACCGTTGAGGGTCAACGACGTGAGAGTCACAGGGAAAAAACTCAACGTATGGCCGGACCTGTCGATAATCGACAGCGCGCATGAATACAGATGTTTGTACTCGTAATGGTCTGCGCCTTTCACCTCCTGCACGATTCTGCCCGAATATATTGTAGTCACCGTGTCACGCGCTGGCTAATACACCACTGCGGCTTGCAGTATATAATTCACGTCACGTGCCCGCCGCGAAGCTCGTTTCTGCATGACGAGACAACGCGGTCCATGTTAGACGTCCATGACTTTGCCGGTACCTCTCTCAGTCTGCCAGCGTACTACCCAGGAAATATTAACTTTAAATTATGTTTCTGTTGACTGAGCAACGTGACCTGCTCGAGAATTTTCGTGTACCCCGCGTTTACTCTGACGCGATAGCCAAGTCTGACATACACGCGCGCGGCGTTTTCCCTTTACGGCTCCGATTACCTCGCCTTCTTTGCGTACCTTCTTTGTGTCTGTACCCACGCGCACGTGCATTTGTGGATTCAGATTACTCTCTTCTACACAACAAAAATAGTAGATACTACAAGTTTTTCTGAAATATAGTAATCACATTATATATGTGATTAAATGTGACGAAAATCACGATATTTTTAGATATTCAAAGATATTGTGCATGTTACACATTTCGTAAAAGAGATATTATAATTATATAGATATTTTAACTTAGAATAAACAAAGTATATAAAATTCTATAAAAACTATGTGTTAATATTATATTAAAAAGACTTGTTTAGCTTTCAGAATAAAGCATTATTTTATATTTTTAATAAAGTTTTTTTCTGTTTTTAAAATTGTTTATTCCAGGAAAACTTGTAATGTTGATCACAAACGCAGTTAGCGTGTAAACATTATAATATTAAAATTACAATTTTACTATTTAATTATTTAATTAAATTATAATATTATAATTTTTTAATGGAACAAATTTTTACATATTTATAACATGGTTTACTTTTTATAGTATGCAATATGATTTTTAATATTGTAAGGATAAAAATATATACATAATTAATGTTGATTTTTGCAACGAGAAATATTAGTATTGTTATACTTTTACGATAAAATATTACAAAAAAAGAAATATATTTTTTGTATTATTTATACATACTCTACATTTATTTATACATACTATAATATTTTCTCTATCATGCATATTTTACAATAAAAAAAAACAGTAATGTTTTACATAAAAAATACAATTTGAAAATTTATTATCCGATATTTATCTTTGTATCTATTTTACGCGCGTTGTCGAGAAAACGATAAAAGTCGCGGATCTTCAATAATGCGAATTCGGTGAAATGTACCCGTAGCATCTTTAATAATGAATACTTGTCTTATATGCTTTCAAATCGTTTTTCGAAATTTATGTCCGAATCTAGAAGTAACTGAGTTGCGCAAATTTGCACTTTCAACAGTGACAATAATCACGTGCTGATGTTTCATAAAATATGAAAATTATAACCAAAACAATGTCGATTATTCATAACGTCCGTATCCGTTGATTTATGCAGAACTTGTTTAATTGACAAAATAATTGTGGCTATTATCAACGCGATAAATAATGCACGCGACGAAGGAAGTTGTCAATGAATTACGAACATTTATATTTGTTGTTTATACAAAACGTTTACATGAAATATTTCAGGACTCTACCGACATACTGCCGGAATAATTATAGAACCATTAAAATGAATTATTTTTTATATTACTAGCTGTGCGCGTCATTGATTTATTGTATATGTTTTAATTTGTGCTATCCGCACGCAAATGTAAATATAATACAATTGTCAATACGCTAACAAAATTCTACAACTTTATCGGAGATGTTTTACGTAAACCAAATATTCAGACATAAAATATCACAAAGAAAATAATTATTCCTGCATCATAAAAATCTCTGACGACGTGACGGGATTAACGGTAATACTTCTTTTAAAATAAAAATGAGATTTTTCGTTCCCTGTATAAACAGGACGTTCGACAATCAATATTTCATGAATAATTAGATAGGAGCTCCAAGCAAACCTAGCATTTTATCTCATCGTCGACCGATTTTACTCACTTACAAGTAGAATAACCGTCACGTCAAAATCCAGACATTTTACATTTAAATACTTAATACTATTTTCAAATATAATCCTTTGCATATCAGCCGGCGGAAAGTCATTCCATAACTGAAGAAATGCTGATAGCAAGTAATCTAGACTTCTAACTTCCGATAATTTAATTTTTGACTATCACAAAATTCTCGATAAATGTTCATTTAACACTCAATAATATTATATAACGCAATAAGTATATAATGCAATTATTAAAATTATTAAAAGCATCAAACATATACTGTCCTAAAACAATATATTTATTATGATTTCTTTACATAATTTCGAATATATTTGTTTCAGTTATACGGTCTTCTTGAGTTTAATAGAAATAAGCGAATCCCGTAAATGGATCCCAGTCGGATCATAATCCTCATTATTTTACAAGCGGCCTGATTTCGGAATAAATCTAACGAAGGCGCGCGCATTTTCCGATCGTTAAGACAAATAAAAATTTCGTACGAGATCGCGTCGGAGCAGAGCAAATATTAATTACGGATGATAATGAAATATCGTCGAAATAAAACTGGGCCACAACGGCCGCTGCGAAAGAAAATTGCTTTTAATCGAACCGCCGGATGTAACACGCGTTAACCTTAATTAAATAATTGAACAAATCTCCAGCGTAGATTACAGTTTCATTAAGTTTACAGAATAATTCAATTATGCGGTATACTGTATTTTCATGTAATGAGAGGCAGGGGAATAAAAGTTATATGAGATTTTAAACGAAAGAAATAAAAACACACGGATAAAAGAACGTTGCATAAAATTATGTCACAAATAAAAAATGCGGAGATAAAAAATAATGAGAGTATACATTCGAGCACACTGTGTCTTTTCTCTTTAGCTAAATCATTTAAAATATTTCATAATACAGTATTTATTTGATATACACAGCAGCATAGTAAAATTGTTTACGTTGCGCAACGCTTCAATTGATACTTTTTGCTATAATTTTAGAAATTTTGCTTACGGATTTTTATTTCAGGGTTTTATTTACCTAGATTAATACGTTTCCAATGTAAAATCGATACACCGATCCCTTTTAACAAAATGAAAAGAAGAATTTCGTTCACGATCCCAATTCAGCAAGGAATTCTAATGCGCAAAAGCGATTCGTGCCGTCTCGTCCTCGGCAGGCAGGTAGGCAGGTAGACAGGTAGGCAGGCAGTCGGCTTTCGCGAACACGTGTGAATGGTCAAAGCTTTGAGGTCTGTTTGAAAGGGCGTAGGAAAGCTCTTACCCAAATACGCGGTGTTTCTAATGAGTCAGCCGAGCACGGACTAAAAGCTTAAGCGAACGACAGAGTTGCACATCGCACTGGCAACGAAAAGGAAAGAGAGAGCGGATCTTTATCGTGAAATAATTCTCGTGTTTTCACGCCTGACATAATCGCGGAAATCCCGACGAGCAAGTTACGAGCTATGCGATATTCAACGGCTTGTCCGTAAACTTTTCTCGAAACGATCTTGCTTGAAAGCGCTAAATTCAGAAGTTAAAGCATACTCGACTTCTTCCATGTTATAACATGGAAGAAGTCAAGTATCTTACATTGTAAATAATAAAATTTTAGTGTAATCAGAATTATTAGAGCGTCCTATAAAGATAAATTTAATCATAAGTTAATGTAATGAACAGAAAATGAATCCTCGACTAGTTAATTTATGCACTAGACGGTTGGTTTATATTCATGAGAAATATGCGAGCGCTTGATGAAATAGTGTTTCGATCACTACATTATATACTTCTATCAAATTACTAACTTATGAAAATTTAGTACTGTGATCTAATTTAACAATCAATTCTTAGTAGACTAATGTGAAACGACTATTAATATTACCTTTAATTATTTTACTAAGAAAAACACTGAGAACATTTAAAAATTACATTATGAATACTTAAAAATTTGTTTGTGAGATGAAATGTTCATTTTACTGAAATAAATCTTTATTTAAATACGGCGAAATAAAATTTTATTCCTTAACAAATAAACCGTCTATTCTATTTTTTTTTTTATAACTGACGAGATACATTTCACAAAAATGTATAGTTCGTCATCACAGTCAAATTTTTACATAACTAATAAATATTGAAAAGAACGCCATATGCAATATTTGCGAATATTTCGACTTTTTTTCTCAGTGTACTCGCGTGAGGTATTCAGGACACCTCTAACTTACAAATTCACTGAATATATAAGTGTTATACATATTATTTAGTGCAAATCTCACAATTTAAAAAATTATTGGACATGTTATTTATCTTTATCTAAATAAAGATATATAGAATATTATTAATTTTTATTTAAATCATCAAAGAAAACAATGAAAATTCAGATATAACGAAGTGTCAGAAACATCTCTTCATAGTTTAAAAAAAACTTTAAAAACGTTGTTTTCAAATTGCAGAAAGAAAACTAAAATTATTTTCTTTTCGAAAAGAAATAAATATGGCGGATCTTACAAACACACATACATTTTTCCAACGAAATTTTCTATCCTCGAGAAAGAAACCGAGAAAATCAGCGGAAAAATTGGAGAGAAAAACGGTTTTTTTCCAAAATTTTAAAACTATACATCTCATGCGAATAATTATGTTAAAAAAAAATACCACACGAGTAATGTAGAAATAAACGAGAGCAAGCAACGCAGCGAATCATCCGCGGACGCATCCGTTATGCCGAGGAGCATCGCACTCGCACATCACTGTAACATGTATGCACATGCGGAATGAGCTTCCGATCGATCGCGACATGCATCGCATTGGTTCGCAAATCCGATAAATCTCGTTCGCATGATTCTCTTTCGAACGATGCGCGCGATCCACACGCGGGCCACAGTCGGAAAGCGAGAAACTGGGAACCGAGCGGAAACAGCCTCGAATGTATACGTCCCCGTGGGTGTATACGTATATACATAAGCCGTAAATAAACGAGCACACCCGGTATAACCGGGAAACGTTTATGGCGCCCGCATACACGGTGTATGGAGCCTTTATGCACACCCTGGTCTAGACGCAAACTACTTTAAAGTTGCACGAGCCGAGATCTAAGAGTACGAGCTGCATCTCCGACCTCTCTCCGGTATTATATTTTGTATTATTGCAGAGATAGAGAATGAGAGAGAGAGAGAGGGGGGGGGGGTTTATGTAGCATTATTTGATAATATTGTACTTCTAGAAATAATCGGAGTAAGTGATGAATATTTTTTGATAATACATTACAAAATACTGGAAAAGACGTTAAATAATTAAAAGTATTTTACACAGGTTAATTATGGCTCTTAATTTAAGCTATCATGTTTTACTTGAGACTCAGCTATTGTAAGAGAATATAACAATAATAACTGTTTAACTTAACTACTATCAAATTAAACAATTAATTAATAACCATTAAATAATCATGATTAATTGTTAAAAAAAGTTATGGAGTACAATAAATAATTAAGAAATACCTTGTATATTATGGAAAGAGGATGTTAAAAAGGGCCGATTTTTGTCTACATCCTTCTTTGATTTGGAGGTACCATTTCTAATTTGAAAATCAATTATCGCATCAAAATGCAACTATAAACGTTTAAGCCAGTGAGATATTGAATTATATAATAATAATTACATAAAATTACACGTTAATTAGATAATTATCATTAAATACTATCAAACAGAAGCTCGAAAATATGTTACAAATAATTAAGAAACTTCTTATACACAAATAAATTATCAATTTGCAATACTGCTTTTAATTTGACATTTAAGCTGATGTATGCAAATGCAAATATTTATGCAATGCCAATGAGTTAAATAAAGTTACGCGGCAATTAGATAGTTATCGTTAATTAAACACGGTTTCACGGAACGGTACGTTTAAAGTGATATCCACATATAATATCATTGTTCATAAAGTTGCATTAATAATGCAATTACCGCGAGTCGGCACAAAGGTCGTCTCAACTTCTCGCGCGTCTCAATAATAAATCGGATAATAGGATTTTTAATCCTCGGTTCCTTAAGAGTTGAGTCGCAGTTAAGTGATTAAATAATTAAACGATCGGAAGCATTGGATTATAAAACAATGCAGTCGGGACATTTTTATGCAATCTTATCCTGCAGAGATTTCAACTTGGAAATCTCACCTCGGAATGGCGTCGTTAAGCGCCCGGATCCGACGATATAAATTACAAAAGAAGAACAAAAGAGGAAAGAAAAGGCGAGGATTTCATAAGGTTTTTATACGGGACGCACGTTCCACAGATTTTCACGAACGCATCGCACGAGAATAAACCTACGTCCGGCGGCCTTGCCAAGGCACGAGGGAAACTGCGTTAGCTGCAGTTTGCCTCGTTTCGTTTTATGTTTACATCGTCGACACCGGGTATTTGTGCTTTTTCCTCTTTGACATCGGCTTCGATTATCGGTCTAATAATGAAATGTTATTCAAGCAGCCTTTATATAAAGCGAATCGTGCACCGGCCTCAATTAGAGACAGATTGATGAAATAAAGTCCCTTGTAGCGCCGTTTCATAAGTAACAGGAATAAAAACTCATTGTATCCGGCAATTTATAAGCTCAAAGCTTTCAATTGGCTGTGTCGTTGCGTAATACAATCTTAACTATAAGTATAAAGCACCCCGTAAATTATCGTAAACGCTCTACGTGTAACGAAAAATAAATTTAAAAACAATTTTATTAAAAAGTAATTTGGATTTTTATAACAATTTAAATATCTGTTAGACTTTTAATTTTAATACCTTGTTAGTTCTCCTTTGGCTTCTATTGTCCGCCTTTTTTAAAAAAATGGAATAAATTGAGGGTGCTTTTGCTTTATACTTATGACCAAGGCTGTGGTCACGTTTGATCATGCGCTCTTCTGTATTACAAGTTCAATGATCGGTAACAGAATTTTGAACGCTCAAAGAATTGCACGCCTGTCGTGATTTACACGCGTTTGAAACCTGTTTATAACAGAGCGTGTGTATTACGAAGCTTTTGAGTGAACTTGGAAAGTTGCAGAATCGCGATAAAGATGCATAACAATTTGATACTCCGCACATAATCGGGACCTGGCTTTTCTTCGCCGACATTTCGCGCGAACAAGCGCAAACACGAAACGAATTCCATCGCGCGGTGGAAACAAACGGTGCTTTATGGTGGAATCTCGGTATTCCCCTTTCCCGCGAATAATTTAGGATTTAATTCGCTCGACGCTCGATAAAGGCTTTGTGCTCTCGACGCTATTGTTTTCTTCGTTTTCGGGGGAAAATCGCGGTCCCGCACTCCCTTGCTTGCACCCGCGCACACGCGTACGTACATATTATTAATCCTCTCTCTCCCTCTCCCTTCCTTCCCCGTTATCCGTTTATTACCCACGCCAATATTTGACCCCGGAGTAATATTCATTTTACACACGGTACGCTAAATAGTTACGTGAATTACGTAGCGGAGCTTAGATATTTATGAATTGCAAACACACACCATCATATTGCATTAAACTACCTTTTGGTTACCAACGCTATTGTAGATACTAAATTAAAAACAACAAATTCAATATCAATGTATCCCCACAATTCAGATATGAATAAATGTCAGCGTTGTTTATTATAAAAATTTAATTTGACGTAAAATTACCAATTTTATATTTATAATCACCTATACTTAACTTTGATGGAAAAAAGCTTTTCAACATCACTCTTGATTTTAAGAAACAAATAGAGAAACGTAACTGATTTTGTAAGACGTAAAACTTATAATACAAGTAAATGAAGAGAGCCTATTTGACTGTCAAAGCAGATCTTGGTTTTCACACAAAAAAAAAGGTTTTTTTTTACAAAACTATTTTGACTTATATCTACCTAAATTTTTAGCTTTATTTACTTCAGCATACAAAATCATTTCTTTTGTATAGTAATATTTTTACTGAAGAATCTAAAAATTTAACAAGATATAATACATATCTGAAAATAATTTTGTTGAACTATTAAAACAACTATGCAAATATAACGACTATACCGCGTTAAATTACCTTTCGGTTTACAACGTTATTGCACATACTAAATTAAAAATGATAACAATTTTAATATCAATGTACCTGCAATTCGGGAAATAAACGAGAGCGTTATCTTCATTTATTATAAAAATGTAGAGCGCTCGAAAACCCCAGTCAGAAATGCTCATCATACTTAAGTTTCCCTACATAATTATTTTAATGGCCCAACAAAATTATTTTCAGACTCGTATCTAAATTTTTAGAGCATTCAGCATACAAAATCATTCTTTCCATGTAATAATATTTTTGCGTGAAGTTTACAACTTCCAGGTCGTGCGATCTTATATATGCACGCTGATAAAACCGTAATAGTTCTTCATATTCCAAAAGAGAACGATATAAAGCAAAATATACCTCTTCCCGTTTTACACGTAATGTATGACGTTTGAAATTCATACGATTATCTCTAAAAAGAATTCCATATTAATTTCTAATAAAGACCGCCCCTGCCAGCGAATAAACGCAGCATTTTGTCGCGAGCTGATTCTATCGATCTCGTCGGCGGCAAGGAGAAAAGCGGATAAAATGAAAGGTTAAGGGAGAAGTCGAAGTAGAAAAAAAATGGGAGAGCGCGACCGTGCGATTAGGAGGAAACGCGAAAGTAATCATCATAGCCGCGTGCCCCGTCGCTCCCTCATCACGATCTCATCGACCTCGCCATCGAACGGATACGGGGTTAAAATTAAGAAAACTCACGCGACCGCGCGTAGGGCACGACATTACGCGCCTTCAGGGCGGCATTATCGAATTAAATTGAACCGCGAGATGAGGGCAAAATTGCGATCAATCGCATGCGCGAAAAAATCGTTTAATTGCGCAGCCGAAATTAGATCACGGATATCGATATCGCGGATATTTTGAATACTTTTCTTTTGTGCTTCTCATTTATTAATATTTTATCATAGTCATTTTATCTGCAAATCAGACAAAATGTATAGTTTCTTTAGTGACTATTACTAATAAATTAATATTTTTAATATTGTTTTTTTGTAAATTTACACGTCATTAGAATTATTAGACCTCTATTGTGGAACGTGACGAAACGTAATATTTTAAATGTACAGAACGTTATAAATATTCCTATCGCGCGCGCGTTTTCTTATGTTATAAGCTCTTTACGAAACTAAGCTTGGTTAAATAAAAGTCTAATTAAACACGAACTTTTTTTACCCAAGACTTTATAAATATATTCTAACAATTAAGTCACACATTAAAATGTCTTATTAAAGAGCAATATACGTAATAATTAAAAAGGAGAAAGGGTTCTAATTTAATTTATTTAAACTTCATTCTGTTGAACTCTCATTTTCAATTACCTCCTGCAGGTTTATTACGAGAAAATATACTGCTATCTACATATTTCAAATATAATAATGAACAGCGGCAGAGGTTAACAACAGGAGTAAACCAATCAATGATTATTCGCTAGACACACGCAACGAGCGGTAGCAAAAATTAGGGTAACACACGCGAAGGAGCCGAGATCGGGACGCTTTCGAGTTCCGCAAGTATATATTATTCAATTAAGTTCACCCTGTTTCACCTCTAAAGTCAGCTATCCCACGGTGATGAGGATCGCGTGTCGTTCGAGCCGCGGAATCGAGCAGCGACAAATCGCAATTGCGGGCGCATTTAAAGACACGTAAGAGCGCAAAACGTGACACTGTACGTCGACCGGTATATATACGGCGCAAAAGGAAAAGAGAAGGAGACAATTAAATTAATTCGGATCGAAGTTATCAAGGTACAAACATATTCTGGCTCTCTCGGAGTATCGATCGACCTTTTACGCCGTATAATTATTACCAGATAGAAATGCACGTATAAATAATTCCCAGGTCATGGGCTCGCAATGACAGCATGGTGCATTATTAACTACTCACTCTCGTAAATGTATTCCCGGGCGCAATAATAAGCGCGATGACGATGATGACGGTTATATATATATATA
>NW_017305927.1:651542-658688 GCF_001594115.1 Trachymyrmex septentrionalis
ATATATATATATATATATATAACGCATATAGAAACGATGATATCGTGTGACACAAGACAATTTAACCGGGTGTTACGTAATAATGCCTATTCACACGAGACGTGAATAATTATAACATGCAGATTTTTATGCGACTGTAATAATCTCTTTGCATAGCTGTAAATAGATTTCCCATGTTGCATAAATTCAGCAAATTTCGGATGAAATTTCTCGATGAGCATCAAGATCTGTGTACGTCCTTCAACATTTCTCTTTTAAAATATATTCGGAATATTACAGCAAAAATCCACATAACGAAAAGTGTCTAAAATTGGATTATAAGACGTTTTTTTGCGACTAAAAGACGACTTAAAGATATCTTATGTCACAATTTTAGACAATTTTAGACTTTATGTTGTTTGGGAAAGTTTTCGAAAAATTAAATGGAAGAGTTATTTGTAAATTTTTATTTTAAGCAGAAGTTTTCGGAGATACTAAAGATTTGAATATGGCCGATTACAGGCTATGTTTAATCATATGTGAATATTTCAACGCGTTCACCAATACTATCGACTCATGACGACCGTCTCTATAAATGTAGTCTGCAATTGATAATATTAAAACTTTTATATCTCAGAAACCAGTGCTTGACTTTTTGAGGACAGAAGCTGTCTAAACAAAGTAATTTATGTTTTCGGAGACGCAGAATTCGATTCTAGCCCCAGAATTCTAAAATTCATATTTCAAAAAATAACCTGATTATCGTGAAATTCAATTTTAGGAAATTCTTTTTCTCTATAATATTTGAAAGTAGCTTGAAAATATCGAATTTTGAAAGGGTAATAATCTCTATGAGGGAGGGATAGTGTCATAGGTCTCATAATCAGAGTTTAAAAACCAGTTTGCAAATTAGTACTAATTGTTTGTACAACACTGATGAGCTTCAAACAAGGGAAAAACTGGAAACTTGATATTATTTTACAATTAAAAACTCCCTAATATCGAGTTTTATAATATCAAAATTATTTTTTAATATTCGTTCGCCATATTGAACCCCCTATTTTGAATTATTTTATTTTTGAGAACAATTCAAAAAATTATTAAATTAACCATAGGCTAAATTTTATAAAATTCGGGCGGACAGTTCATAAAATAAAAACGGATGACTTCAAATGGGATCACCGATCCATAAAAGATTAAAACTAAACTTACAAATAACTTTTTTTACGATATTTTCAAGAATTTTCTTGCTGTAGTATTGAATAGCGAATTTTAAGACACTTTTTTAAGGCAACAGTATTGATTTGAAAAGATTGGGTCAGGATAAATTGGGTGTGTTTTCTCGCTAACCTAGTTTCTAATCAATATATTGATGATAAAACAAGAGGCTGCTAATTGTGTGTGATTGATACGACGAGAGAATAAATCGAATTACCAATAAACATTGTATACAGAGACTTTCGTGTCAATCAGGAATAAATAACTCAAGTAATATTAAATTAATTCGGATAATCCAGAGAGGTACCTTCGAAAAATTGATTCGAAAAGGTGAAGGGTCAACTAAATTTAGATTCGTGTATGCAATACGATAAAAATTTAATGTTTAACCTCGGATATTTATGTTATGCGAAATATCCCGCAGTTTTCTAATTATATCGATATATCGTGCTATAAATGCGTCAATGCAGATAAAATTGCAAGACGTTACCTTTTGACGTTACTTTTAAGTTCCGCTTATATTTGAAGACTATTCAAATTTTGTACATACTAAAATGCGGCTGTTTTTAAGGCCGCATAAAAACAGTATTCAATTAAAATTTTGTTAAAGAATCTAATTGTAAGATACGCTCATTTCGCGATATAACACACTTTGCTTTGGAAATTTTTTTTTGCCGCAACATAGTAATGCCGCGCAAGTAATTTCGTTAGAAGATTTTTACATGACTCGCAGAGACTACTACAAAGTAAGTTAGAGAAGTTTGTGGATGTTCAAGGATAGTTTTTGGAATGTCGGAGAAGTAGGTTTCGTATCCATACTTTAATGACGCCACGTCGAATTTGTAGCGTTACATCGCAACCGTGAACTCGCTTTTTTTTCTCTTTTTCTTCCTATATGTTTTCACACCCCTGAAACGCCACTGCGAAAAGTGCGGAGTACGTGAAAATTCTCTGGAACTTCTTTAACAGTATCATGGCGCATTTAAAATGTTCCACCGTATGAAAGCTCATTAATCTTCCTGTATATGCATACACGGTATATCATTATAGTGTTGGTGAAAAATAACTTGTGTGGCAAGAGAGACTTTATAACGAAAAGGAAAAAGAGAAAAAGACAGGACGAGTTCTCTCGCATGACATATTGAATAAATGTCCCGCGTCCTTTTCTCACATATTCTCGAGACACGTCCGAATTATCCCAATGATAATCAAATAGTAACAGAGCGGAAACAGGTAACATAATACTGGAAACGCTTGGGAGCGAAATGTTGCCAAAAAACGCGATGTAAGCACGATGTATTATATGTGCAAATCCACCGTCTGCTCCCGGCCGAGAAAAAGTCAATTATATCCTCTTATCCATCGTTAATTGGCAGGGGCTGGCAATCGCGCGAATGACCTTATAAAGAATTAAGAAGCGAGGGAAGAAAAAGAAAGCAAGAAAATCAAAATTATTTTGAAGCACACAAGTTAAATCGAAACAAAAGAGATATGAAAGTAAAATAATGTGAATCAGATAAAATAAATGTATAAATGAAACAATCTAAAATATTAATGTTAAAATAAAAAAATAAAAATTCTTTCTTTTACAATATTTTTAATTACTTTTTTCGGTATTAACAAAACTCTTAGTATAGAATATCAGTTAATATCTCTTTACTTTTAACTCGTTTCCTTTAAAATTTGATAATTAAATACGTTAATAATCGTTTCTAATAGAGCGATTATCATTTTATTCAAAAAGTAGTCATAAAAAAGATGAGAAGTGGCACTGAATATATATCGTTTGAATATTTATATTAATAAAAGCGGATTTTAATGCTCCACTAGTAATAAAACGCTTGTCTGCAAACTGCTCTTTATCGCGGAGTATCAATGTTCCCGTAGCAAAAAAAAAAGAAATTGCTGCAAAAAAAATCCGCCTCTCTATAATGCAATCAGCATTTTTATTCGAATAATATTACTTCGCTTTAGCGAGAGACGGTCGAGCGAGAATTCCTCCTTTGTCGGGCACGACGTTCGTTTCGCCGTTAAATGCAAATTTAATTAGAAACTTGTCAAACGGCACGCTTAAGCGAGTAAATGAAATAGAGTGGCTGTCCGACGAAAGGATTTGTACGCTCAATCGTCGGTTGTAATTGCGCCCCTCCGCTATATGCACCCGTATATCAATTTTTCCGCTTTCATCCTTCCTTCTATCAACCCCTGCGGCATCACGGCTATCAATAAACTTTCGATCGCGTTCGCATTAAACGTGTGTTCGTCTTTGAAAATGTCTTCTTTTACAAATTGCAACTAGATGAAGTAGATAATTACACTTCAAAAGCCATTTTTATATATTTCGCAAGGTTCCATTTCTTAAATTATCTGAGGTAACATTATCTGGGGTATTTTTACATCTGAGCAAAATCGCTATTATTAACAACATATTATTAATTGTTTTCCACTTCATTATTTTTATGAATGTCATATATATATAAATTTAATCAACAATTTTCTGAAAAAAAGTAAATAGAAGTCAAACACAAATATTAAAATATATAAACACGTTTAAGTAGTTTATTATGACAATATTTCTAAAAAATAAATGTGACTATTTCTGGATTAAGAATTTATAATCTTCTTTCTCTTTACGAGTCGCGGTTTCTCGCACAAATCACGAATGAATTAAATCGTCACCGTTAATGATTGATTCTACGATATCATTCGCAACCTGCAAAAGAGAAACTTTCTTTCTAATTATACTTCAGAGTAATCCATCCCTTCAATTTTTATTAATTCCGCAAGATTCTTTGGATTTAAGGAACTAAGAGCCTCTTAAAAGTTTTCTTAATTTATTCTACGTAAAAACAATGATGAACCCGCCTTACTATGCAGTTATCCTTCTTAATCTGCTACAAAAAAAAACCGACATGAGGCAAATTTGAATCAGTACGCAACGTGGAATTAATCGTCAGTTAAGAAACTTCACGGTCGATCGATGATCATTAGCATCCTTACCTAGAGATTAATGAAATTATTCAGCACTCTTTTCTCGCCGGACAATCTTGTGCTCCGGTATCATCGATAAGCTCGTTGCATCAATCATCCGACATCGAGCGTGCCGATCTTCGCGAAAGCAGAACAGAGAAGAGAATAGGTCGAGAGCCCGATATGCGGAAGTAGTCGCGTCGCTAACTTTTAAAATCGCATCCCATAACCGCGATGTTTATTTAATACGATCGCGGCGCCGACGCACCGCCCGGTTTTCATCCATCACGCCGTCTTCGCTTTCTTTCGATATTATTAAGTTTACCGCAAATATTAAAATATTAAGACGGAATAAAGAGTAGCCGGCCTCCGAAAGTGCAGACCGGTTATTACATCATTATGCATGATATATCGCGATCGAACCGCGGCGTGATTAATCACGGAAGATAAATTTCGATGCAATCGCGTATGTACTGTGATAACGGCTAAAAATATACGGCTGAATCTCCTCGTTGGATTTTCAACAAGGCCCGCGAATATCGTTGCGCTAAAAGGCACGCTTGGCTTACCGGCTTGGTTGGTACGACCCGTCTGCGCTGGCGTTTATAAAATTATAAATTCCACGAGATAAATTTGAAATTCTCACCGCTTAGCCTCCTCGCGTGGTGCGGTAGTCGCGGCGCATTCAACACATTTGTCGCTCTGCGATGATGATTTGTTATCAGTAGAGCTCTGGATATTAATAAGTAGCGCAATACTTTTATCTACAAATACCAACAACGTTTATCCAGTAGGATGTCTTCCTTTTTCGATCGCTATTTTAGTAGTCTATCGTTCGACGAGCGCATAGTAATTTTTTTATATGATTAGTTTATAATCTAAGATCTGTTTTTTATTCCTGCACTAGAAACTCTCTTTCTCGTTTTCGCCAAATATCATATATACTATCTCACTTTAAGTTCCCAAAGTGTATGCCAGTTTAGCTGCAGAAAACACTGCACTGAAATTAGGACAAAGATGGCTATGCGATGGTTATTTGCGTTACTCTTATTGTTATTTAGAGGCTTTTGAGGGAGAGGAGTTTATCAATTCTATTATTACATAAATAACAATATTTGCGTTATTGAATTGCTTCTGTTTGAATACTTCAGAGTCTGGAATGTCTCCTCATCGCTGATTTTGAATGAAAAAAATATTAGGTTTCACAATATATTAGTACTTTTAATCTAAAGGGAAAGGGCTGTAAATCCCTCAACCTGACGACGGCGGTGATTTATAACTCTAACCTCCGCGAATGTGCGATCTCTGTCACTGTGTATTCAACAAGACCTCTTAAATATTTTCGGTCTCTCGGTTACATTTGGCTTATCGCCTGTATAAAATAGCGCTCTTAAATATTCATCGCCTGCAACGTCTCGAGCCTTCACCGTGGGTGCAGCCCTGCACCTAATCACGCTTTCCATCCTGGCGCTCTACAACGGCGCTTGTATTTTTTCCTCTCTTTTTTTTTTCCTTTCCTGGAAAGGTATCGACTCGTTTTTAACGACACGCCAGTCAACGTCCGCGCGTGCTTTCATAAATTACACATTCGCTGCCTGGCTTAACAACTCGCGTATGTAATTTCTGTCATTACATACCGACACAAGCTGAGTTGAGGTCGAATGTTCCTGCGTGCCACGTAATATCGATTTTATGATAAAGAGTTAACTCTAAGCTCTTGTCGTTAAGCGACGAACGATTACAATATTGTCTCTTTGTAGAAGCCACGGGGATACGTTGATTCCCGATCTACCGTTTAATGTCGAAAGGAAGCGCAATTGATGGAACACACACACACACACACACACACATAAATCCTGTATTTAATAAAGATGTAGAAGGTCTTCCGTTAAGGCAACGCGTTCATAATGTAGCGCAAGATCTTCTCTTTGTACCAATTTCTCTTCTTTCGACCTCGTCCGCGTTCCACCTTTCCCCGAGAGTGTCTTTGTAATCAAAACGAAGTAGCTACATTCCGCGCCAGACTGCATCCCTCGTCCGATTCGCCCTCTCCCGCCATGCCCTTCGATCCGACGAAGACCCTGCGTAATCATTTTCTCTTCGCTCAGTTCTGCATTCATCGAAAATATCTGACTATCAAAAAGGATCTGCAAAGCCAATTTCTATGATAAATGTTACCAGACAAATGTTGCTTGCGTGGCGTTTGCCTCTCCGTACAAAGAAAGACGCGCTTTTCACCGATTCCTCTCTTGTATCCTTCCCTTCAAATTTACGTCTCGACTCCTGCAATCTTTGCAATAATTCAATTTTTTAACCATAAAAATTACCTTCTTGTACATCGTAAGCCCATCAACTTGTAATTTATTGTTTGAATTATGTTATATTTATTGCATTTCAAGACGTAAAATTTTAGATCTTAAGTTTCTCAGTTTTTAAAATTAGAAGAGACAAGCTACGTGCAAACAAATTTAGTATTGAGACAACGTCGCGGATAAAATCACGGACGCGTTGAGCTGGCTGTAATAATTAAAAATGCTGGTGCACTTTTTCTTAAGCTTAATATTCTTACAGCTAATGTATAACTATTAAAAAGAATATTTAATCCACCCCTTTTTCTCCCTTCCCACTTTACGTTTTTTTCTTCGCACTTCTTTTTACTTCTGTCTTCCGTTCTCTCTTTTCTTTCCGCCGTTCGAAAGCTAACCCAGCAATCAAAGAGAGTAGTTACATCTCGTGTGCAATCAGTCTACTTTGTTTCCGAACTTCTCCCACTCGCGCTCCAATCTGTTAAAAAACTTTTGTACGACTCCCTTCGATCCTGTTCGAACGCGTTTCTAAGTGTAGTTAGATTGCCAATCCAGCCCGCGTCTGCAAGCCCGCCCCGGTGTCTATCCAATCCACGAAAACTGGATTCTGTCAGTTCTCTGGATAAAAAAAAAAATTTTTTTTATTTTATTTTTACACGAACATATATCGCGG
>NW_017305927.1:658788-659965 GCF_001594115.1 Trachymyrmex septentrionalis
TTCTGTCAGTTCTCTGGATAAAAAAAAAAATTTTTTTTTATTTTATTTTTACACGAACATATATCGCGGAAACGATGTCATCATACATCATAGTGTCGTATCGAACAAGCTGTCTCGCGTATCGCTCCCACGATTCGTCGATTCATACATATTGCGAAATTTTTCATTTAACTGTGCTTTATCGACATTATCTTGGTACGCTGCAAAACTGCCGCATTCCTACGAGCCCACTTTCTTGAAACTCATCGTCGCGTAGGATAGGAAAATGCTCCTGGCGCGGCGTATCTTCGAGCTTACCATTCATTTACCTTGCAAAGAAGCGAAACGGAAATTGAAAATTTGTTGGGACTCCTTTGTAATCTGCGTGCCGCCATGCCCTTATTTCACGTTTAATGCCGCTTTAATTAGCCGTCGAATTTCCACCTCGTTTTTCCCTCGCTGCATTTTAATCACCGCGTACATAAAAATACGCTGCGCTCGTTAGGTCTTGATATTCCCCACTGTTCAAAGGGCTTCGTAAAATAATGGCGAAAAGTTACGATGCGTTTCTCGCGTTGTTGTTACTCGAAAGTCGTATAACTGCATAACGCGCGTGTCTCGTTCAATGAAACAACTACAGCGATTATGTTTATTATAGCTCGTAATAAATGTATGTACAAAATGCGAAACGCCAGGGAACACAACCATATCTTTCAAGGGATGTAGCAAAGAGAAAAAAAGAGCAGAAAATTTCGACAACGGTTATTACAACGTCGCATTATGGAAGTTCATAAGTGAACAACTTCTCACATGAGCGCGTAAAGTTTTAGGAATAATCTGAGATATAAGCTCACAGAGGGAAAAGCTGTTTTGAGTATTATTATATTTGCTATGAACGCGAAAAGGATTACAAAATTTTATTATTAAATTTGTGTGATATTTATAGCAAACAAATTTGCATATTTGTCAAATATTTTACATTTGTTACAAATAATTTTTGTGGCATCTACAAAAAAGAAGAAATATTTATTATACCTACAAATAATTTGCGATTCCTATATTTGCAAATGGAACGTGCCGTTATAGGATTAGCGTTCATATAGCAAATTTTCTCCCTTCGTACTAATATTCATAATTCTTATAAGTACAATTCTTATAAGTACAGTCTTAATTCTCAATTATATTTAAGTTCTAAAGC
>NW_017305927.1:660065-664810 GCF_001594115.1 Trachymyrmex septentrionalis
CCGTTCTTATAAGTACAGTCTTAATTCTCAATTATATTTAAGTTCTAAAGCATTTTGTTTGAATGCAAGTAAACCTCTGCTTATTATTGATAGAAGAAGATTATGAGAGAGGACAATTTTTTCATGTTTGAGAAAACTACATATATTACTATTAGTTATTACCAACATTATAAGTAATAATTATAAAAATAAAGCTCTTAACCATAACTATTTGACCATGCAATTATAGTCACAAATATTAAAACACTTTTTTTCAAAGAAGCAGCATTTCTGGTACCTCACTAGATACTATGCATCTCAGTGTAATTTTATGGGTACACAAATAAAATAAACTAAATTGAATTAATTTAACTTAATTAAATCAATAAACAGAGTGTTATTAATATAACTTTAATGCATTACATAAAACAGTCTTGAAATAAAAAACGGACTATGAATATCGGCCAAGAAAGGAATGAGAGAGCTATGCGAATCCCTACCTTCGCAGATACATGACTAGACATCGTCTTGCGAGAAATCGCCCTCCTATTCACTCACTGCCGTTCCTCGCAGCGCAAACTTGTGCCAGCGAGACGACCTCTCCCGTTGTAACGAATACTAAGTACGCGGGTGAAAAATGTTTCGCTCCCCCAACGGCCCTGCGCCATTTTCTCGGGTCGCCGGCCTCGCCCGGACGAATCACTGTCCGACGCAACAAACGAGCCGCGCATTATTTTTACGAGAGCTCCCAGTATTTCCCCGGAGGTGTCGGAGGACCCCTTAGTCGCGTTTTTCCCTTCTATCTCACCCGTTATTCCATCCCGTCGACGCGACGGCGGGCTTTCTCCGCATCTTTTCTCCCTTCGAAAGCAAAAATGGCTATGTGAATTTATTAGCGCAACGCTGAAGTAAGAAATAAATACTGCCAGCGTTATTCAAAAAAAATGCTGTAGGGGGAAAAAAATGGAGCGGAAATCGAGCTCACGCACGATTTATACGTACATGAAAATACTCGTATCGAACAGCCATCAAACCGAATGGCATTAAAACGCCGTCAAAAGTGTCGGTTCGAGTTCAATTTTGCTAGAAAAATAAAATGCCAATATTATCCCGACACATTTGTCCGACTTCACTTTTTTTTTCCGCAACTTTCACAGTCAGTCCGAGATTCGAATGGAGAACGTTAATTTGAGTATATAACCGTTTCTAACTCATTCATTTAAATTTTCGTGCCTGAGTTTCGTAACTGCAATCCTCGACTATTGTTACTGCGTAACCGTACGGCTGCAGCGGAAAGGTTAATTACGTAATTGGAAGCACACTCCAGAGCGGCTACCGTCGGACGGGCAATGTAGCCGAGCGTAAAACTCAACCGCGACGTAACACGGAAAACTCTTCGGGCGCGTTAAAGACGAGAGAGAGAGAGAGAGAGAGAGAGAGAGAGGCGGGTGTGCGATAAATCGAGGAAGCAGCGATAAACCTCGGGAAACGGTCGGGAGTTAACCAACGGACTTAAGTGATACGATTTAAAACGATCGCGACGGTAATGGGACGGACGAGTTTCCTTTTAACAACAAGACGCGCGTTACGAGCGTGTAACTCGCGCCGCTCCCAGTGAGGGAGGATCACGCGGGGTCGAGAGTTAACGACCTCGAAATATACTTCCTGAAGAAGGACGTGTTTCATCTACGGGGGTGAAAACCTCCTCCGCGAGGAGACAGAGGAGGAGACGGTAGACTGGCGCAATGTAACGAGAGCAACAACGCCGTGGCGCGTGTTCCATTAACAGGCGACCACCTGCGCGCGAATAAACGCAGTTACCGCGATGTAACCACGTTTCTCGGTGTATACGCGACCTGGCTGGATGCTCTTATCCCGATATACGATACCGGTGGAATAAGCAAAACACCGTGCGACTTCTACCCGTGTAATTCAATCGGAGCTCGCAGTCGCGAAACGAATGGAAGGCAGACACGAAATTGCACTCGCGAGGAAGTCTTCGAGAAATCGATCTTTGGTTCCGATTCGCGTATACTACGGAATAACTCAGAACGAAAGATGTAACCTATTTTATGTATCATAAAGTTAGATTAATGTAAAAATATTTTTTAAATGAAACTGTATTTTATCAAAATTTATATTTATATCTTGCAGACGTTTCTTATTATTTATTATTATATTACAATTAAAAATCTATTAAATTAAAAAAGATAATACTTTTTTTAGAACTGTTTCTTCAAAATTCTAATTTAGATGAAAGTTTTTTATTGCATTATTTCAAATCTATTAAGAATATTTTTAGATATCTGTAGTTCTGGAATTTTTTAATAAAATTATTTTTGATAGAATTAGTCATCTTTTTCATAAAATTTTTATTCTACAAAAATACATATATATTAAAGTAAAATATTTTATTATTTTGATTAATTTTTTTCAGAAATTTACGTGAATATATAACTATACGAGAATAAAGAAAAAATTTAATTGTCAATTTTAGATTACTACCCGAGATCGAATTACAGCCGCCCTCTTATAAATCTGTGTTTTATAAATGTTATATTTAAAAATTAATCATTTTGATATTTTCCGATTTATTTGTACAAAATGTCGCGATTAATAGCATAAATTTTTAATATTAAACTAATGATGCTTGAATTCGTGAAAAACAGAATCCTTAAATGGATATATTTTTCGATTTGCGATTTAATTATTTTATTTAAGTGTTATTGGATTTAGAAATTATTGGATTTTAAAGTTCGAAAAACTCCTCAGAGGGATAACTTAATACATGTAATTTCACAAGTATACAGCTAAAGCTAAATTAAAGCTAAAAAAATTATTAGATGCGATAATAATAAGTTTTAGAAAGGAGACAGAGATGTATATGTACGGTATGAGCAGAAAACGGCACTTCATGGCAAAATGATCGTTGCCTTTCACCGTTCCACTTCCGTTTAACGGACGCTCGCGCGTACGTGACTTTAATTTCTGAACGCGGGAAAGTACGTCCGTCGCGAAAAAAAAAGGCAACGGAAATCGATACTTCGTGTAATGCATTCAAACAGCTACGTGACGTAAAATATCGCGGATAAATATAACGCGTGCACCGTTTTGAATTTCCTGTAATTAAAAAATCGTGCGATCTCGCGCGCGTCCGGGTGTTCCTCTGCGTCGGATTTTCTGCAATTAAACGTCACGTAAATAAACGCGAATTTCGCGCAAGTAAATAAAATCGCACGGGGATATTAATCAAAACGTATTAAAAGAGTAAGCTGTTCCCGTAATATGTAATATACGTCGCGTTATACGCGTAAACATGTGCCGTACTATATTCTTTAAATATTAATATTCCAAATTACTACCTTATCTATGTGCATAAATACCTATAAAACATAAATATAAAATATAAAATATACAAATTAACGGGGTAATTAGCATCGGAAATCGCTTATAAATGATTAAACTCGCAATAATTTATCAAAATACGTGAATTGGCACAACTTAAGTGAACGGGGCATGGATATTAAATTACTAATTACGACTAATTACGGGCGGTTACGTTTAATTAATTATCTGCCGAAAGGTGGTTTCCCCTCTGGAAATCAGTTGCCATCGCGCGGTGCGAGGCCTGTCTTCCGAGGAGGAATCATTATGCGGGATAGAGAACAAAACGGACGGCACCTCGTTGCTACGATCGTTATCAGAAAAAAATCGCGGAGATACGGGACGGTAATCCGTGCTCGTGCACGGATCAGATAACGCATTAATCGCAGCTTATCGCCGCATCAAACGTGTACGTCAAGTACGCTCAAGTTTACTCTCTCCGTTCAACCCTCCAGGCATTTACCCTCCTCGGTTAACACGCGTGTCACGCGTCCGGGGCGGTCGTCGTTACGTTGATTAGATATACACAGATAACGGCGATGGCTACCGCCGGCACGGCCTCTGTCCTTAGAATAAGAGCGGAACGAGCGGGATCGGGCAAGATAAGTGGAACTATTCACGGTGTGGTCAGCCGCGACAGATAAGCGCCAGAAACGGCCAGGATTACGCGCACCGGCTCGAGCACGTTTACCAGCCGCTAAAAATCGCTTAACGTTAGCGGAACATGTGACGATTCAGCCGCTAATTGTGCGGTCTCGCGTGCACGCGTCCCCTTTTAATGGCCAAATGCAATTGCGCCTCCGCAAATGTAATTGTATCTACACTGGAAAAAATAAACTATAAACTTTAATAAATATTTATTTAAATAGTACTAACTCGATATTTATTAAATGCAAATGTATTTAGTTGATGTAGGAATCAATAATTTGATTTAACTATCTTTTTTATTGAGTAAATAAAAGTTTACTCAATTAAAAAAGCTAGTGAGAGTCTGAGACTAAACTGTGCCAATTCACGTATTTTGATCAATTATTTATTTATTTACTAAAAGTAAATGTTGAGTTAATACTATTGAAAAGAATATTAAGATTTAGTAAATTTTTCTCTCAGTGTACTCTCGAGTATGCTTAAACTAAGAGAAATAGTTGAAATATTTGCAAGCTACGTTACAAATGTTTTCTTTGATACTTATTGATTATTATTAAAAAATGTAAACATGATGATAAAATATACATTTTAAAGAAATATATCTCATTAATTGTAAATATCGTTTATTTACTAGGAATAAAATTTTATCTTGCCGTATTTAAATAAGATTTTATTCAATTACATAAACATGCCTTAGAAATAAATTTTTAAGTATTTTTTCTTTTTCAGTATAT
>NW_017305927.1:664910-666798 GCF_001594115.1 Trachymyrmex septentrionalis
CGCCGTATGTAAATAAGATTTTATTCAATTACATAAACACACACATGCCTTAGAAATAAATTTTTAAGTATTTTTTCTTTTTCAGTATATAATTCCTTTTCCAAGTGCTACTGGAGATATCTGTTCCTCGAAATGTATAAAAATTCAGTTACTACAGTTCATCATTAAATACCGAATATGTAATAATTTATTCGCGAAACGGAAACTTAAACCTCTTAGGGTTAATTTGATCGATAGCGCTGACATGCAATGCTGATCTCGACAATCAGATTGTAAGATGATTGAAAGGAAATGTTTTTAATTCCCTCAAAACTAATCTCTTTACGTTTTATTTCACAGATGAATTAACTTAGAGCATGAAGGATTATCATGCGCGACAAGTAGTTGTGAAAGAGGATTTTGCGTCAAAAGAATGAATGAAAGCAAGACGAACTCGAGAGAAGAACAGCTGTTATAACAAGCGTTCTGTAATTAAGCTCGTAATAATTACGCTTTTAATGTCCGTCGCATCCTTTCGCAAGGCAATTATTCCACCTTTTCTCATCGATGTTCTTCTGACCGAATAAGACAAATCGAACACTGGGAACACGTCAAGTCAGACGAAGTCCGTTATCTTCGCTAAATGAGAAGAGTATTGATTAATACTTTGATTCTTTATAATAATTTCGAAAAGTTCAGATAATAAAGCGTCTATACATAACAATATCTACTATTATAATTAATAATCTAAATTATTATAATCAATAATACAAATGCGCGCATATCGCAATCTTACTTTAAAAATGACTCTTAAAAACATGATTTTCGAGTTATTATCATGAATGAATTAAGTTAAATTACATTACCCTCAATCATTAAAAGTGAATTAATTTAACTTTATTAAAAAATCATTAAAATATTGTCATAACTCAAAAGAAATGATTTTAAAAAATCATTATAATTTAAAAAAATGGTATTCATAAAACGTAACATGATAAAAATCATATTAAGAATATATTTTTTGTCGATATTATTTGATTGTTAATAATTTTCTATCAAGTTGAAAATTAATTTTCCTCCTTTTTTAAGAAATTTAATTTTGTGACACTTTTAAAGCAAAGAAACGATATAAATAATTTCACTTTTTCGTGAGTGTAAAAATGACAAAAAAATAAACCACTTAAGAATAAATGTGTTCACGAATTAAAATTGCTGGTACAGTCTGATTTATATGTTGTTAGTTTATCTTTTTACATTTGCGTATCTAGAAATGGAAAGAAAGATATATAGTTTTATTTACAATTCATAACCCTACTCTTTCTTTCTTCTTTGTTTTTGCTCTCGTATTCCATTTCATCTCGTATAGCATTTCGGGGTTGCATTTCGATTTCACAAACATCGAATGTTGTTTCAGGCATTATAAAAGCTCAAACGAAAACAGTCTATCCCGTTGTCATCATGTCGAAATCTTTTCTTTTCGCGAGTACACAAAATTAAATAAACTATGTGGCTATATATAATTTCGGTCATATAATTTCGGCGTTATAAATATCTTGTAATGTTGAACATCCTCATGTATAACATCCCTATAATCTTTTCACCTAGCATGAATAATCTCGAAAATTTGATCCGACTTCTTCCATCTATTTTGCTCTTATTGATAGAATTACAATAAATCCACGCACAATCATTGTAACAATGTCTGGATTGTGCTGAAATTCCGTTAATAATAAATATCAGATTTTCCCGACTGGTATTTATTTAAGCCTCTCACGGGGAGCTTTCCAGTTTGATTTGCGATTACTATCAAGCATGGAAAACGGAAATTTCCCGGCGTAGAAGACACTTTTACTCGGTGCACCAGAGATCTGTGCCAAGCCCGTTTTCGTAAAATCACAACTCAGGCATG
>NW_017305927.1:666898-692607 GCF_001594115.1 Trachymyrmex septentrionalis
AGAAATTTCCCGGCGTAGAAGACACTTTTACTCGGTGCAGAGATCTGTGCCAAGCCCGTTTTCGTAAAATCACAACTCAGGCATGAAACGGTCCTGTAAACAGCGGTTACGAAACTCGGCAGCGTTCGACGAGCTGTCAGGCGACAACTGACAGGAACAAGTACTTGCGAGCACATAAGTGGAAATTAATGGGTGCTGTTTCAAATCGGCGGCCGTTCAATCCACTCGACAGTCCTGTTCGAAGCTGGTCCTTACGTCGCCGCTCATCATTCGCCTCAACATCCGTTCCAACCGTTTCCTAACCACCCGTCAATAGCCGGTCGGTCCTCAAAGTTTGCCTAATGAGGCTCATTCAGCACGACTGGACTTGGTACACGCGGTCAGGGCATCAATCCCATTATCAGGTCCTGGTACCAGGTCAGCAAGCCTCCGTAACTGTCGTCGCCTACGATTCTACCACCTGATCTATTCTATCCCTCTGTTGCCATCATACGTTTCAGTAATGAGCCACTAATTGGCAATTGCGTCAAATTGCACCCTAAACGCGCCCAACAGGATTCTGTCCTCGTGCTGTTACACACAGTGCCCTTTTAGACGACGAAAGCGTTCTTGCGTGAAACGAACAGCGCCACTCTGATGGTCGTGAGTGTTATAGCTCAACGTGACGTTTATCGTTACGGTTCTCGAAATCGATTCACGCGAAACGACTTGATGCTTTCGAAATGCGACTTTGAGAACGAAATTCTATCCTTAGAAAGCAACAGCGACTCTCTTCGTGAAATTACTTGAGTGCTTCGAAAACTACAAGAAATTCTGTAGTTTGTTGTATTTTGGAAATATATTATTAGTATTATTCTGACAATATATAATTTGTGAAAATTTATTTTTATATGTCTGCTCTTCTTTTTGTCATGTTATTAATATAAATATTTGAAGACAGTTGTTTTATAATTTAAAAGAAGGAAAACGAGAGTAGACTAGAAAAATAAAATTTTTTTATACCTTGTACATTAAACGAATACCTATTAATATTATATCTCTAAAATATAATGAAAAATATTTTCAGAAATTCTTCGATCAATTTAATGAATATTAGATTTTTTAGATTAGTGTTAATCTAAAATTAACTATGATAATAAATAATTATAAATGTTAATAAGTAATTAACTCATAATAATATAATATAATAATCTGTGTTATGTAAAATAGATTTTTTTATCGCATATGATTATCAATTAAAATATATCATGCGCTTTAATGAATGAAAATTGCCACAAAAATTCTGATATTCTGACGGAACCGCTAAAACTGAAGTAATTGTCAACGAAAAAAACACAGCCTCCGTACAGGAGTAACGCCACGCAGGTGTGGTCTGCGGTAATAAATTACCCGTAAGCGGTAACGGCGAGCTGCGACGGTCAGGTGCACCGACAAAAACCAACTAGAATGGATTATTAATTACGATATTACGTCGACGCGCCATCCGATGGGACCGAAGAGCTCGGGGAAGAGCCATGGGGGTTGAGAGACGGGGGATGAAGGGACCGGTTCTTCGACGGTATGCGCGCACATTGTCCCGGCAATGGGATTCTCGTCTAAATTAGGCAATTGTTGGTCACGATGAAATGTACTTTTCCCTCGTTGAATTGAACATTCAATCCCGTTACAGTGCGAAACAACGTTCGTTCGGTCTGCCACAGGTCCGATTTGAGCTCTGCGGATTTTCAGAGGACTCGCGGACACGGTTGGATAATTATTTCATCACCGATAAAGAGGAACGCACGAAAAGAGATCATTAATGGCACTTTCCTATCAAGTATATTAATTTCCATCATTAATCGGTGGGAATTGCGAAATTCTGTTAAAATAGATAGAGTCCTGTTAAAATAGATTAATGTACGCGGATGCTTTCCAGGGCAATTAGTGTGGCGAACGTAATTATTCTATTTAAAGCCACAATTAATATTAATTCTTTTGGGATGATTTTGCTAAACTAATAAGGAATATTTTTTCAAGTCTACCAAAAGATTAAGAGTATGGCGTGTACAAAATAATATTTTATACACGTCATACTCTTTTAATCTCTAATCGCAATATATTACACTTTAATCGCCATATGCGTGCGCGTTCTCAATTTCAACAATAACGAGAATAAATAACTGACATGTTGTTTATAGGAAACCATTTGCAAAAAGAGCGGAAATTCATGATAAAAATTACGTACGAAACATTGCGACAGATTGCAGCATTACAAAATAAAACCATTTCATCTAGAGGAACTATTTAAACGATGTCCTAGACTTTGACATTGCAAATTCTAACGGTTTCATCCCTGCGTTTCATTTGAATGATGCCCGAGATGCTCTCTTTACGAGATCGACACTTTAACACGAAAAACTTCAATCAATATAGACACAGAATAAAGTGCATCACGTTCAATTAATTCAGCCCATACGTTTATATCTGATAACCACTGTATTTTAATCGAGTGCAATGCTCGTAACAATTATTACCGACGTTATATTTTGATATCGCGAGTATGCGCTTTTCATCAATTATCCAAACGAAATATGATAGCTGTGCATAACAGAGAAAAACAAATTCAAAAATATAATTAGTACTAATTTATATGTAACATCGGTGTACACATCAACCGAAAAAAAAGCAACGTTTCTCATTTGTTCGTGTGGACTTTAATGAACATTTGACCGTCGTTAAGGGCATCCGGGACTTACCTTCATGATCTGTAAAAACTTCAACTTCCGGTGGAACTTCTACGGATCCGCTCTCAGTTTCCAAACTCCAGTAACTTCAACATTCATTTCTCAGTTGAGTCACCTCATTAACTTCACCTTGCAATTTAAATTCAGATCTAATTTTGCTACGTCCATCCCAATATCTGTCCCGGAAGCTACGCGGTCATTAGAATATTTTGAAGTTCCTTTTTCGCTCTTTCTCCCTGTCTTTTATATCTCCATCATTATTTTTAATTCTTTCGGTTTACGTGAGATATCGTTCGAAGTTTTCCAATCCTCTTCTTCTAAGGTCACAAAAATCTGCTTGATATTCCAAGCAGCTTTATCTTGAATACTTTACATAAAAATTTTATGACGGGACCAAATGAAACTTTCATATTACAAAGATTACTTACGAAATATCAGTTTTATTTTTTTTTTTTTTTCGCATCAATGATCTTGACTATCCCATCATGCGAACCCTATAAAAATAAGTAATCAATTTAGAAATTCCTATGATAAATGTTTACACTAAGCGCTTTCTGTTATTAGACTTAATTGTTCACTACTTCAAATGGATGTAACAATGTTGTTTTAAATTGCTATGCCTGCTGGCTCAGTTCATTCACACTTCTCACTCATTACAATTGTTTGTTGTCTGTATATACATTTTGTGTATTTTTAGAGAACTTTCTATAGATAACGAACTGTTCTGTTGTTACCACAACTATCGTCCTATTAGTTCGAATTCCGATATAACGTAAAATTTCGTTCCTCTATCCGCCATGCATTATTACGAAGGAAAGTTCACTCCGAAATTAGTAAACCGTAATAGGAGGGAATATCAGAAGCAAGCAGAGTCAACGACAAATGGACGGATGGATAAAGTATATATGTGAGATACGCGACCGCTAGTTGCGTTTGTCATACCGATAATTAATAATGCACCGCTCGGCGCGACGACTGACCGGCGAATTAAATGCATTAACGAAGATAATCGGGTTGCGGTGAATGCCAAATCGAAAATACACCGGCGGGGAGTTATTGAATGCAAACGAGGCCACGATCAATCATCCGGCTCAGCTACTGGCTTTCGACGCCCATAATGACGTTCCGGCGCTTTGCATCGCAATCATTGATTAGGGAGAAGGAAAAGAGGAGAAGAGGGAAAAGAGAGATAAAACGCGAATGAGTTCTCTCTTAATGGACGAGAATGAAATTGAGAAGAATTAAATAGATGATGAAACTCAATTGCTCACTTTACACAGCAAATAGTGTATTGAAAAAAAAAACCATTATTGTGAAACCATTATCGTCATAAAATTAATCGACAATGAGCAGTAAGCGCACTCCATATAAGTTATTGCAGAGCGTATGAATTGTCATATGCTGATTGCCAAAATTGGGAAAGTTACTTTATAAGTTACTTTTTAGGTTATTTTATATGTTCGTTTAAAAATATGTTTATGTAAAAATTGAGTATAAAAAGTTACACAAAATTAAGGCAAATAATAAAATATATATAATATAAAAAAATAAAATACATTACACTCAATTTCTATAATAAAAAGTAACTTATAAGTAACTTTCTCAATCCTGCATAACGAAAAATGTCGCATAATCGCACAACTATCCTTCGCTAATCTTTAACTCTACATTACTTGCGTGGAATATTTTTAATATTCCAATATATTACATATATCTCAGCTTTCATTATTCTCTGACAATTTATAATTAAAAATTGATAATATTTTAAACATCTCTTAGATAAATGAACATTTTGTTTAATTGTGAAACAATTTGCACTAAATGTAACGATATGCATGGATGGCATTTATAAACATAGCATTCATATTTTGAAATATGAATTTTATAATTTTAAGGTCAGGATCGAATTCAGCGACTTCGAAAACCCTTGGAAAATAAAATCTTCCATAAGTTATTATACTTTGTTAGAAAGCTCCTTCAAAGGATTTACGACATATTGAGAAGCAGTGATGACCTACAAGATTAAAAATAACTATGATTGATTGAGATTCCGCTACGATAGATCGATTTAATTTAACGCATCGATTTGGAACGCACAATTTAACAAAAAGGACGGAAACTGTACACTTGAAAAATATTACATAACATGAAAATGTACGAAAATACTATAGTATATGTATATTATAGGTTTCCATAGTATTTTTGTATGCAATACTTTTTACAAACAAAGCCCTAGAGCAATGACGAGTTGAACGATAACGGACGAAGATAGTAGAAATCATTAACTCCTCGTTAGCATTGCGCGTAGTGCCTTTACTGTACATCCACGCTCGCATCTTTCGACGCACGAACGCTTAGGCAGCTTGAATTTCCAATTACCGTTCCTAATTGACACCACTGCTCGCAGATAGCGTTAGAAACTCACTGCTTTTATTTTCGCATTCGCTTTGTTGCGTGCATGCTCGTTCGCGAGACCACTAAATAATCCCGGTACCACCCTCGAACGCGCAGATTTCGCGATCGGCGACGGCGGCGGCGGTTTCGCGATTTTTTTCCTCTCTTTTTTTTTTTATCCGAGACATGGAAAGGGAACAAAAGGCGATATTCGGAAGGATCGGAATGATTAATTACGCGTCGCGGACGGCGGCGACGACGGCGGAAGAGATGGCGATGACGATGCGCCGTCGGATGGTGGATTCGATTTCTGGAAGAAGCGGCGGCAACAGCCGACGACGACAACAATCGCGTACAACATTAACGTACGCTCTATTCCTGATATTGTGCACCGAGTTAACAGTATCCCACTGCTGCTACGTCTTCCCGAAAGGTATTCCCGGAATGGGCAACAAACAGTCATCCCTTTCATCTCCTATTCTCGTCGTCGACAACAGAATCTACATCGTCGTAATCGAGATATTGCACGGCAATCTTAGAGGATTGGATTACACTACATGAAAGTGGTGTACATCAGAATTTCCGGGAAGTTCCCAGCGCACATTTACACATTATTCTGCAAATTAATGGCTGTACGTTCAGCGAAAAAGTAGCTTTGCAATTATTGTAAAATACGATATGCCTAGTTTTTTCCTCACTGGATATAAATGTATAAATCAATTATATTAAAAAATCTTACAACAATTATTTGTGCAAAGCTGCTTTTTCGGCTAAACGTAGCCATTGAAAACTGAAACACGAGTCTACACGTGAATATCTGCAACAAATATCTACGGTGCTTTTCTATTTCTTTCCTCGATCGCGCTCTAAAATTGAAGAGTGTGTACTTGGCACAACCTGAAGCATTGATTAATAATTTATGACAAACTTTATTATGCCATGGCTTAACATTATTTAATAAAGTTTATACATATTGATTATTACTTAATAAAGCTTATTACACATAGCTGACTCTTGAAGGTCATAATACATTTTCATATAACGATCATAGAGTGATTTTATATTATGAAACGTTATAATCATTTTATTAAGCTGTAATTAAAACAACAAAATTTAAAATGTTTTATAATTTTGATCATTTTTTTAAGACAATATTTTATATCTAATTTATATTCCATATATTTTTATGCATACATTCATTTCAATAAATATATAACGTGTACATTTTCACTTTTTAAATATTTCGTTATTACACACAATATAAATTTATAAACAGGTTCTTATTCTGAATATATTATACATTCTAACATGAAAATTAAACATCTAAAGTGAACTTTTTTTAATTCTTTAATGCATGGAATACTCATATCAAATTTTAAAAATTAAAAAATTTTTTTAATTTTTGGGGTGAATTTCGTTATGACGTATCAAAAACTCTACCTTTTGAACAATAAAGAACAGTTTTACACAGCCCTTATTCCGTTTTTTTGCGGAAACTTCGTGAAACACAATAGTGAAAAGATGAAAAATTATACATTAATAGAAGAGTTAAAGTCAATCACTTAATACCTTCGATTATATTCAGATACAGAATGATTAATTTTCTCTCAAAGAATAAAATATGTTGCTTCTTAACAAAAATATCCGAGTCACCACGAAAGTTCTTGTGTGTCCCGTGTCACGTCGTGCCAATGATACATGCAGTAACCATCACGTCCACTTTCTCGAGAAATATATCTCGTCGGTTACGACGTCCATCTACAGAAATATTCAGTTGGGTGCTACAAATTTCTCTTATGTGCGATAAAATTTTAATGGAGCACAAACTGTCCTTCTTTTCTCTCCTTTTC
This sequence comes from Trachymyrmex septentrionalis, assembly GCF_001594115.1. NCBI lineage: Eukaryota > Metazoa > Arthropoda > Insecta > Hymenoptera > Formicidae > Trachymyrmex > Trachymyrmex septentrionalis. Next base: position 673,866 of record NW_017305927.1, read on the forward strand.
TCCCCCCCCCCTCTCTCTCTCTCTCTCACGCATACACACGCATGCACACATACATACTCTTTCAAGTCGACCTTTAGGGATTAATGATCTGGCACGTCGAGCCGCGCGATGTCCTGCAGGCAGGACACGCGCCTCTGTTTCCTTTTTCCTGCCGCCGCACCGCCAAAAATGCGGCGGCGCGTAAATTCCGTCGCGAATGAATCCCAGTGGGCGATAGTTTATTCATTGCGAATCGCGCGGATTTAATTTCACGGCCCGTAACGTACATACAGTACGTACACGCGCGTCTGGCGTGTTTACGGCCTGCAATTACATTTCGGCGGCGGTGGTGCGGGCTAGCGTTACGGAAAAAATATCATTGATTAAGCTCCGCGGAAATACGGTGGATTTTTCACTGTATTTCCGTACTACGTGCGTACATGTACTACCGATAGAAAATGAATCGTCGTGTTTTGTATCATTTGAATAGAAAAAGCAGCACATTGCGTCAACATTGCATTATCATAAAGACGAGTTGTAAATAAACGATTAAAAATAATTGGGGATCAGGTGTAAAGTATAGAACAAGTGACACAGAATACGATATGTTATACATTTTTCACGGACGCTGCAGACAATTACATCGAGATTTGTTCGTGTTATTTGAAATTTCCAAAAATGGTCGTATCTAAAACGAGATAAATACAGTTTAATATACTCTGATTGCAAAAATGCACGGACTTATTATTATTTAGGAAAGATTGAAAAAAGAAAAAATAAATATTATAAAGCCTTCTTTAAGCAATTTATATAATTTATATCAAGATTCAGGATAGAACTGTATAATTTTGTAATTTTGTGACGTATGATAAAAATAGTATTTGAAGGAAACATTTCAAGAAAATATCAGAAAGTATACACATGTATAGAATTCGTATATTAAAAAATGTATAATATACATTCGGATAATAAAATCATAGATAGAATTCTATTCTGAAATCTGACATGATTATATAGATCGCTTAAAGCGGGACTTTAGAACGTACTAAGTTTTCAGAGAATGTATAAATAAGTAAATACTTTGAGACAGAATTCAAGGATTGAAATATTTACAAGCTGTTCTGGTATGTTTTAAACTAAATTAAATGTCGAAGACGTACAGATACAGTTTGCGGGTAAACATGACGCGAATGTTCGCAACTCCACGGCATTCCGGCGGGAAACACAGGTCGAAGGATTACATGCCGCTTGGCATTTCTGTCGTAAACTGGATACGCCAATTCCAATCTGCAAATACAAGAACATTAAATTCTACGTATGATCATTCTCGATCACAAACATACGTCGCTCGATGTAATGCCGTTGATCCTACTCATCCTACCCATCGCTGGCCTTCATCTCGTTACTTCGAAATCGAAGCTGTTCAATAGCTTCCGTCAATGGGATTGACCGTAACATCGAACTGCTCTCGTCAACGGATTATCGTGCCAATTCGTTTCCGGTACACATGCATTATCAAGTGGACCAGAAGAGATATATGTCTTGCACAATGCAGGTCTTGCGTCCGATCCATTTTCACTTCAACGAATTAAATGTGTAATAATTGACACAGTTATTATCTAAGCCATTATTTAATGCACATTTATTTATTTATTTATAAAATATTAAGAAAAACATTATAAATAATATCAATTTTTTTTTCAAGAAAAATTATATATCATATTATAAATTATTCTAAAATAATGTAAAACATAATATCGGTTATATGAATAAATATATGTATATATAATATTTTATAATGCGCATCATATTTTGAAACTAATAAATTATTAATTATTGATTAGATCATAATTTAATACGCTTAAAAAGAATTAGCAGAAAATAATTGCCATGAAACATTATCATATAAATTAATGTAATTATCACGTTAATTAATGCCAAATGCTTCGGTGCTTCCTTTTGCAGAAATCAAGGATCCCTGCGAGAAGCTGAATTGCTCGCAAGGTTCGCAATGTGTGCGAAGCAGGGACGGCAAGGAGGCGACCTGCCAATGCTTGGAATCCTGCCCAAATTTGGGGGATCACGAGGGATCGGGACCTGTCTGCGGCACGGACGGGATCGACTATCCGACGCTGTGCGACCTAAATCGAGCCGCTTGTGAGAAAGGTGCTAACATCACCGTGGCATTTCGTGGTAAATGCGGTAAGTGCTTCTATAGCGAATGTACGAGATGAATGTCTCGAGTAAGCGGATTAAAAGAAATAACATGATGGCACAAAAAATTCCTTTGTAATATAAATTCTATTATCGCAATATAATTTAAACAATTTGAACAAAAATAGATTACCTGGGATATTTTCAAAGATAAATTTATGAAATATCAAGTTTGATTATAGTTTCATAAATTATATATGTATAGCTTAGACAAACAAATTCGCATTAAATATATGTGAATTAAAATAATAAATTAAGTATATAGTTACAGCGTGTTTTGCTTTCGCTTGAATTGATTAAAACTAATGATTAATCATTATTGCACTAAAATAAATTAAAAGATATATATAATATATTTCCGCAAAGTAAATAAATCGAAATTAAAATTAATGTATTTCCATTAAAATTTAAGAATGTTAAATATTCGTGAACTATGATTCTTATCTCTCTGATATAAACGACACGAAATCTGTTTTTAAATTAGCTTATATATATAATACGAATTAAATATGCAGTTTTACTTTATTTTATGATAAAATCGACTTTGAATGCGTATAAAAAGTTATGCGCTGTTGTTCCCATATTGTACCATTCTTTAAATCGTTATTTCGCGTTCACTCGTATTTTATTATTTGTTGCCAACAAGTTACCAATATTCCAAACAATTCACTGGTTTAGATATATCTGTTTAAAGCGCCGTTATTTATATTTTCCTGTAGAAAATATTTCGTTACAATTATTTATATTTCCGATAAAGCGATTTATTAGCGGCAAAGAGACCCTTCTAATCAATCTAAATAGTTTTTAACTCTCTTTATCTATATCTACATCACTTTATCTATCTGGATAGAAATTAGGATCTCCTATACCGAATGTTTCAAAAATTTTCTGTTCTCTTACAGAATTATTTCAAAACTGGACTTGATCTTTTTCAATAATTATAGTAAGTTTTAAATATTAAATGAAAGTCAAAAAGAGGAAGTTATCTTTATTTTTTTTAATATTAAATACATTATGTCACATCAGATGAAGTTTCCTCATGGAATTAATAAAAAAATAAAATATACTATATTAATCCTTGGTTGACATGCTGTCAACAAAATTATTTGAACTCTCTGAAACTCAATTTTCTTTTATTTTGTAGATCAAAAATGTTTATAAAGAAATCTCTGTTTTTTCAATTCTCAAAATAGCTTACATTCAATAAGCAAAATAAATACACTTTATCCAAAACCAACTTATGAACTAATTTTTTTTTAAATATCATATCTGAACAACAATTCTGTAAATTTTTAACTTTTAATATTGAATTTTTTAAAAGTTACAATTTTTCAAAGATTTTACTCACTTTTTCTCTATTCATTGAATTCAAGAATTTTTTTCACAAAAACTGTAATGAAATTTCAATCTAAAACTATTTGAATGTATTCTACTGACCTTAAAATTGACCCATCATTTTTTTCATATTGATTGGATTTTTTAAATAAGAATTTGTTGTTTAAACATTGCTCAGGGTGTGAGCCACCCAGTGTGTCAAAAAGCGAACCGAAAAAAGAGATATGTCATGAAGGATTAAGTTACACTTACTTGAATTTATTCTATTATGATGTCAATGTTAGATTTTTAGATATTAATAACTAACAATAAAATTATTGCCGTTTCTCTTAAACAAGCTATATGTAGTCTAAGACATTCTACACATATATCCGCGCCTTAATGCGCTATATTCCACACAGCTGTCACCGTTCGTGTCCACAAATAGTCGTACACATGCCCACGAATGAGAGAGTTCCCCCTCATCTAACCTTCCCTTCTCCCTATCATGGAAGCAGTACAAACTTGGCAGGCGTTTAATCAACCGAGTAGTAAAGACAAATGTTTGATCAGACAGGTAGCTACCGAGAGTAGGCCGTGTTTGCTTAGGATTAGGTAAGTCCATCCTTACCATTTTCCCTTCGTTCTTCCTTCAGATTGGGTCTTCTTCATAGCACTGCTCAACTCGGCACGGTAGACAGTAACAGTTACATCGCAGGTTATAATCGCAGTTGCCGGTTAACGAGCTAGTTAAATATGTTGTTCAACGCGGTTCCAATCTGCCTGCCCTCTTTAGGAATAATCGTTAGGAACGTATAAACGTAAAGGACTATACAAATAATGACTTTAGAATGATTTGATAATGATGGAGAAATTCAGAGCAAAGCTAATGCTAGTTGTAATGAACTCCGTTTTAAGGACAAGAGCGATTCCACAGCGAGTCTAAAAAAATTATACGGAAAGACACTTTTGTTGAAATATCTAAAAATTTAGCTAGATATAAATTTAAAAATAATTCGATTGGATTATTAAAATAATTAGGACGTTCAGGCATAATGATAATACTGAAAAAAAATGTTAATATTTTGGCAATGGATTTGTGGCAATGGAGTGTTAAAAAAATATTATTTCGATAGTCCAACAAAATTATTTTCTGACTTGCACCAAACAAAATTTTTAGATTTTCAGGAAAAGCTGAATTTTCATCAAAACCGTGCATAAATTTATTTTTCTAAATATGTCTGCAGTGTATAATTGATCTAAAAACGATTTAACTTTGTTTAGGAGATCAAAAATATCTATATTTCCAGCCCACGGAAATAATAGTTAATATAATTATTTTCTGTTTTTTATTCTGTCTTTTAATGTTTTTAAATCTATTTTTGTGCAGCATAATATTGTTATAATATTTTTAAATTATTTAAAATTTTTTATTAAAAGTCACAATAGTTGTAAAACAGTTTTTTCACATGAATTTATACTCTTTCTTACTCTTCTCTAAAAGGTAATTTTTTTAAGGTTTGACAGAAATAAGTGACTAGTGTACTTAATGGTTCAACATTGCACTGTATAAACTGCAATTTTAATGCGTAAAAATTATAGATGATCTTTGAAAGGACTGTACGGGAAAATGCACGCGAACTTTTAATGCGAAAGCATTACAACGTACAGCTAAAAGTGCAGATATCTCATGTTAGAATCACACGCAGTAGAGCGTCATAAATCCTACGAGCGTATAAAAAGTGATACTTGAAAATATAATAATAATCTTCGTAGCCGTATATATGTATGTGTAAATTCGCGGCGCTCGTCGTACGATGCAATCGTAGAGCTTAATAACAGTCCGCGACGTACACGGTAAAAGGAAATGTAATAGAGACGTAAAGGCGATGGAGGAATCGAAAAGGAACGAGTTGCGCGCCGGAAGTTTACAAAGATGAACGTCTTCTCCTTTCGTTCCACTGTTTCTGCCGTCGTATTATACCAGGAACAATGAAACGCAATATCCGGCCAGGAATGGTCGAAAGCGAATGACGAGGTGGAAGGCAAGAGGGCGAAGAAAGGAGGAGGGGAGAGAAGACTCAGAGTTTCCTCAGTCGGGTTCTCCCGTTGGGGGCGGAAAGCCTATAGTACAACAATGGAGTTGCCCTTTTATCAATCGGCACCAATTGCGACTACCCCTCCCCTCTCCCTTTTATAAACGCCGGAATCAATAATAAATTCTCCTCAAAGTGCAACCTCGCAAAATCTAGCATTCCCCTCCCCCGTCCCCCCCTCCCACCCCTCATTCATCTCATCACATAGATGAAAGGTTGGTTGCTCCAGGCATGAATCTGAAGTGACGGTACGACGGTACGATAAATCAAATTAACTCCCAAAAGTTTCGAGACTTTTCGGTTCCCCTTCCTCGTTCGCCGATGCAGCTACTATTTCGCGGTCGTGATTGGATGGCGAAATGGAACGTGGAAAAAGAGTAAGCGAGATTGAATATCCGCGTCTGAAACTCCGTGCAAGAGGGTTAAAACCTCCGCTGCAGCGGAGCAGCGGATGTCGAGCCTAACGTAATTATCGATTCCTTACATAAGCCACTTTTATTAGCATCGTAAATATAACGTGAAGAGAAATAGTATATAGTGTTGAAGCATTTCTTGACAGTTCCGACTTAAAAAAAAAAACTTATAAAAATAAAAGGAAGTAAAATACTAATATATCAACTCTGAAGGAGAAAATTGCAGATCTGTCAGATCAGCAGCTGCGAATAAATCAAAAGTTCTCTTTACATAAACGAAATCCACAATTGTATTACTTCTGCTGCTTTCTGCTAGTTTATTTGGATTATTCGTTTTTTATTATCGTCGAACGTAGCCACAATGTGAATGTTTCAGTGCCGTCTCTCGTATATCATACTTCCGTCGTCGGTAATGGCAACGTATTGATTAAATTTTTATTTCGCTTTCTCCTGGAAATATTTTCCCAACTCGCTTGCGCCCTGCTTCGTCTTCCGAGCGAGTTTCCTTCCGTCGTAAAGAAAGGAGTGCCTCTATCATCTCTATCCAGCTCTCTATGCTCTTCTCTTTCGCTTTCGTGAGACACCGCCCGCAAGTCGCTCCCGTCACGCATATCCGACCTCGAGAAAAAGAAAGAAGCACGCTATTCTCTTCATGCTCGAACGTGCCGAAATAAGGGTCGACCGGGAAAAGGTAGAGCCTGCCATGAGGGAACGTCGGATTCCCGAGGCGTGGCACTTCAGAAATGGATTCAACTAAATTCTCACACTCGCCGAGCCGGGGCTGAGACGTGCCGAGATGCGCTCGTTCTCGTACGAGGGCGAAAAGACGCCGAGAGGGACGCGTGATGTAAACCTGAGACAAACCAACAAGCAAATGTGTTTATCTACGAGACCTCTTGCAAACGGGACTCAACGAGTCGGAAATTTCGGATGATGTCAGGTTCGAGAAAACGATTCTCAGACGAGGAAACGAAAGGGCATCTATACGTTGAGGATCAGCGCCGGGGAAAAAAAAAAGGGTGCGACCGCCGGAGACGATCTCTCGCGCCGAGGGTTGAGCACGAGTTGACAAGAAACGACCGGGAGACGTAAGTAACGGGTGCAATCGGTTATCGATGATCGCGTAAGTGTCGATAGCGAGATTGCGCCGCAGTTGGATAGAAGCAGCAAGAACGAATGTTACCGTCGTTAAAAACTGGCGGTGACAAACAAGCTGCTACTCAACAAGATTCGCGCGAGTTCGATTACAGGTGATGAGAGAGGATATGAGCATTGCGCTCATCAGTCAGAGAGCCGCTAACGAGCTCTAGTTACTATGCTTGTCGGCCCGGAAATATCATCGCTGTGAATTAGGTATTAATCATGTTGTCATATTATCACTAACGATCTAACGGAGTCGCTAGAAACGAATGAAGCAGCCAATTTTTGGTTGCGTTAGATTATTTGCAATGTCAATATAGGATTCCGATAGGCTAACGCAATCAAAAATTGACTGTTGCAACCAATTAAAAAAGCTATGCCATATTTTACCATCTAATTTGCTGCAGCAACCAATCTTTTTTTTCAATGTAAGCATCGTATGGTGTTAAATCCAAATTTTCTGTACAAGTTAGTGCACGATTTCCCTAATATTTTGTTGCTAGAAATATGTGTCGGTGTTAAATCCATACTCATATTTTTTTAGAGCGTATACGATTCAAAATTCAGTGCGGATCGCAACGTTTTGAATTCCAAAGATTAATGCTCTCGCGCTTCAACGACGGTTATCGTCGACCATCAACCGCAATATCTCATGAAACAAGTACCGAGACAGCCGCCACTTTCTGGCCGTCTTTTGACGCGCTCGTAAAAAACTTATCTTTACACGAGCAGGCAATTTGTCCAACTTGCACCGCCACTCGAATTCAACCGAAATTTTACGTCGTCCGCAACCCCGTAAATTGCGTCTTGCGCCCTTACGCGCTCATGTTTACGCGTTCGGGGCCTAAGTGGCGCAGAAAGACATATATATATATATATATATATAGAGAGAGAGAGAGAGAGAGAGAGAGAGAGAGAGAGAGAACATTCACAGAAAAAGGCTTACGCGGAGACGAGAACGTGAATAAGCCGAACAGAGACAGCTGCGCGGAAGTCGGAGCGTACATCAAGCCGGAAGCACCGCGGAGGTGCCGTTAACATAAACCCAGTTATTGCTCCCCAGACATAATACCCTTATACCTACACCCGCGTAATGTCAAACCGTGTCTCGTATAAGTTCCCATAGTTTCCGGAGTCACGCGAAAGGAAGGGCTTCCGGATGTTTTCCGCGACGCGGTCGCCACGAGCGTGAAGAAAAACCTCGACAAGAAGCCTCGACGGGATTTTAGCTCCAGGAGGGTTTATACCTTGTATATTATGGCTTAAGTGCCATTTACCCTGCGCTTTATTCTATGCATTCTGTTTGAATTTTTCTCTCTTTTTTTATTTATTTAATATATAAAGATACGGGGGAAAAAAAATATATACAGTCTTTCTCTCTCTTGAAATCTTATCGCAATTCGCGACATCGTTTCCAAAGGCAAGCAGACTTGCAAACTGGTAAAATCGTGAAGACGAAATGGATGACTTGCTCTGTCCGTGGATGACGGTGACGGGCAATTTACAAGGCTTTTACCGAGCGCTGAGTGATTTTGAGATATTCCCGCTTGCAGTACTTGTAGAATACGGGAGAGGTATGCGCACGGTATCTGCACATGAAAGGAAGGCGTCTAAAAAGGATCGATATTTGCAGTTGCTTTAGCGGAAGCAACTAGGATGCACTCTCATATGTGCATAAATCGGTTGCCTCACGGGCGTCTCTTCTATTTGATAATCACCTCAAGGAATGGTCCTCAATTCATCAGAATTGATAAATCGAGAATCATTTGAGAAGCTTGTGTGTTTTCTTATTAGAATAAAACGTTCTTTAAATAATTTGCCGCACAACAGCATGTTTCGCGATTATACATACTGAGAAAAAAGTGTTCAGTATTTGTGACTACAATTGCATAGTAAAATAATCAGGATTAGGAATATTTTTTATAACCGTAATATTATAGTAATAATGATAATATTTAAAGACGAAAAAAACCGGTTTTGTTAAAGTATCTAAAAATTTAGCTAAATACAGGTCCGAAAATAATTTTGTTGGACTATGAAAATAATTTATGGACACTCCAACAGTTTCTAGAATGTTAAAACTTTTTGCAGCATTGTTCATTATGCTTGAGCGTTCTACATAACAGTTTTGATAGTCCAACAAAGTTATTCCCTAGTATCTAGTCCTTCTAAATTTCTAGATTTTTTTAGCAAAATTATTTTTTCCATAGTTAAATTATGGTAATTGTAACAACATTCTTTTCTCTCAGCGCAATATTTCCAAAATTATTATTGTCCGCAAATAAATTGATACTCCTGTCACGTCTCTTTCCTTCGCTAAATTAAATGACAATTCACCAATAATGCAAGGAATGTGCTCATCAGTCACTCGCGTCGCGATATACCGCATCGTGTCGCCCGTCTTTGCACACGTTCCACGGGAGATTCCAGCCGTCGAACAGCAAGTCCGTCGTCCATACTGAAAAGGTCTTCCGACAGCTTTCACGTCGTAGCCCCAGCCCGATAATACAAAGAAATCCGCATCAGGGTAATGTCGCGTGAAGTTAACGCGCCGGCGTAACCATCCTCATACTCTTGCTCCCTCCCAAGGGATCAGATCGTGGCCGGTGTTTCGATGAAGGCTGCAGACGGACGAACGGGAAAGAAGCACGATGAGAAATCCCATTAAGGCACTGAGATCTTGAAAGGGCGCGATGACATCGTTCTATCTCATCCGATGCAAGCGATAGAAACGATATAAGGACCTCTCCCCATCGCACGGAGATGGAATTACGAAGCGATGAAAAGGATGGCGAGGAGTATTCTCGTCGGCCATTAATCGTTCATCATCTCGAGATCTGAATGAGATGGAACTATATGGAATGAACGATAAATAAAAGAATTTGGGAGTCTGCCTTGCTTACTAAGAATATAATTGAATAGTGAAATGATAAAACGACAATACTGGTCATCTCGCAATGGTATATAACGATACTTTTCCCAAAATCGATTAGTGCTAAATTCAAACTAACTGAAGCACCGACGAAGGAGAACGCCCGGGTTTGAATTACGGAAGGGTTGAGTTTAGTCGCTCCACTGGACTGTAACTCGAGCTAACGCCGAGAAACACCACCACTGCCGGAGGAGAACTTGCCTCGTCAGCTGCTGGTATATAAGGCCGAAACCTAGCTACCGCCTGTAGACAGGAAACGGAATCTAACTTCCTTCCTTCCTTGGTCGAGGGAGAAGATTAATCTCGGTACCGTGTCTCCTCCAACTGGACCATACGGTCCTTGTGACCTTCCATCATTATCCGCCTAACGTTATGTAGGTTCTCTCGATTCTCGTATGCAAATGAAATTCATAAAAAGAGTCACAAGAAGGTTATTTAAATTCATTCGATTTCGCCAGGATTAGTAGTAATTCCCAAAATGAGATAGAAGAGCCGATGGAATGCAAATGAAACTTTTAACACGCGGATCATTTGATCAATCCTTATAATTACTCACGAAGTGAATCCTATAATTGAGAGATAATTAAGAATCCCTTTTGCCAGAAGTAAATAAAGCAGAGCTAAGGAAGAATAATTTTCCTCTTTAAGGAAAATTAAATGTTTTTGTAATGCTTTTCAGAAAGCTGGAGAGAACTCTATTTATTCAGCATAAGTAATCAGTATAATGCACGCATCATCCATCGCACATATGATTGATTCGTGCTTTTCCCGATAATTTATTTTATTGTGTGTCGATACTGTTAATTGCGAATTAATTTTCCAGATCCATGCGGAGGCATCGAGTGCTCAAAACCAGAAGTCTGTCAGCTGGATAGTTCGAGGCAACCAGTCTGTCGCTGCGGGGAACAATGTGGCCTGGAACTTTCGCCGGTTTGTGGAAGCGACGGCAAAACATATTCGAACGAATGCAACCTTCGACAGGAAGCCTGTCGCTCGAGATTACCGCTCAAGAAAATCTACAACGGTGCATGCAGTTCCGGTAATAAAAATTATTAACATTTCTTACTCGACATGTGAAATATGACGGCAATAAAATTTTCAGAAAATTGTTTAAATTGCTTTCCTGCATGCGATTAATTGTTGCACAGTAATGAATAATTTTTGATTGATGATTAATAATTATACAAGAGCCATTCTAAAAGTAAGTAATGAATAATTTTGATTAATGATTAATAATTATTCATTTTATGATTAATAATTATTCGAGGGGCATTCCCATTATATTAAAAAAATACCGATTAAGCAAGTAGCTTGTGCATTGTAAAGTTTTTTTGGAGTATATTGGCAATATTTTTGCACTCAGAATTGCATTCACTGTAACCATTGTTAAGTGAGCAAATTTGAATCAAGGAGACGCCAATACAAGACGTGTCCGACTGTGAATTACATATAGTAATTCAGTTTATGATATCACACTATATCAATTGTGACTATGTTGAAAAGTAACTTAAGAATCAAGTTAATGAAATAAAAAAGTTCTATAATTGTGCTATATTTTATTTTACTTTCCTATACGATAGGGAAATTTACTAGTGTGAAGTTGGCCCCTCAATTTTTGAAAAAATTAAGTTTCATTTGATTGCATTTCATAATATTGAGAAAAAAGTGATTGTTAATTGCATAGTAAAATAATTATGACTAAAAGCTCCATTTTTATAATTATTACTTTTATAATACTAATAATAATTATTATATTTCTAGTTCTACAAAAAATATAGTTGGCACCAAAAATGATTATAAATTATAGTTAAAAATATATAGTCGACCCGAGGACCGTAAATAAATTATAGTAATTGCGACCATTTTTTTTCTCAGCATAATTTTATAAAAATTACAAATATTGTAATCGCGCGACAATCGCAAACAAATCAATAGTCTCTCATTGAATTATTAATTTAGTTTGTTAAATCCCCCCTTATTTATATAACTATCCAAATTTTGAAAATCTAATATTTGGAGACTATTGTAGACCAAATATACGATTTCTGTGAAATATTCTGTGAAAGTAAGAATAATCGTGACACAAGTCGTACGATCGTTCGATGTTGCAGGTCAAAATCCCTGCGAAGCAGCAAAATGCAACTTCTACGAGCAGTGCACGATCAATCGGCAGGGGATCGCTAATTGCGAGTGTCGTCCCGACTGCGAACCGATAATGAGGCCCGTGTGCGCCCGCGGCGGAACAACCTACACGTCCATGTGCGAGCTAAAGAGGCAGGCGTGTCTGACGAGGAACAACATCGAGGTCGCCTACGTCGGCACATGCGGCTCCAGAGGACCCTGCTCCGAGAAGGTCAGTCTCAGCTAGTATCTCACGTACGGAAACACGAGGCACACACTCGTGGTTTCCGCTTCCGTTTCCGCGCTCGGCGCGACGCGAGCAAGATTTCTTGTCGGATCCTCGGAATTTCGACGATGTAAATTATTGCTGTTGTTGAATACGTTATGATTCCACTTTTTTGCAATTTATGTCACTCGTTAGGTATTGTATTGCTTGTTGCATATTATTAGTTACATTAAGAAGATTATGGACTTTTTTTTTTATTAGTAGCGCCTTTTTTCGCATTATTACATTTTCCGTTTTTTATGCAGCGCATCTTATTTTACTTTTCTTTTGTACATCCGAAGCAACACAATTATATTCAAAATACGAACGTTAGCATCATATAATAAATTGGAAAATAAATGTTTAAAATATGATACGATTTTTAAATTATTTAGCAAATGTTACAAAAATGTAAGATGTCTGTAACGTATATTAAATAGTTTTTACTTGTTTAAAATACTAGTTAGAAATATTATTTATTTAAAATAAAATAAATAATATTTTTATACATTTCACGATTTTATGAAGGTTTAATAAACATAGGTCTATTTAACGTTTTTATTACAGCATAAAAAACCATTTCGGCTGAATGTTTTTTTAAACGTAAATTGTTTGCTTGAATACCTTTCTGCAATAAATACTCTGTTGACTCAATCTAGATTTACTTCCGGTTTTAAGAAAAAAAAATGTTCAGTGCGTGTATTGTTTGAGCATAATATAATAATTTCGCTTAGCTATAATAGCTTTCTTTAGCTTTCTTTAAAATATTCGATGAGCAATTCAGTTTGTGGAAGTTTTATTGAAAACTATTTCGTTATATTCAAGAGATTGATTAAATGAATACGTTATGTAAAGCACAATCAATGTAATTGATGTATAAAATTTACAACAGAAAATATTGGTATAAAATATTCTTGATATATGTTTGTTTCAATGAAATATCGGGTACAGATAAATCTAAAATAAATTCTGCGAAAAAAACGGAAATTTTTAATAATTAAAAGTAATTAAAAATTATCACAAATAAATCATGTCGGTGATGTTGACACGGATTATTTTCAATTTTATAAAAAAAAATAACGTGTTGCTATTTAAACAGACACAATTTAACTAGATTTAAGCTACAAACGTCATTGGTCCACAAAACAAGGTCCGTAATCGACACCGAACTTGCTCGCGAAATGGAAATTGCTCGATGTATTCACCGCAGAAATTGGAAAGGATCAAGAGCCCGATAGAGTGTGGAGGGAATTTCCTCTCTTTTACTATTTCTCCCTCTCGATACTTTCTCGATTCCCTGCGAAATTCGAAAACCCGAGGTGAGATCTTCACCATTTCGACGAGCTCCTTCGCCAAAAGCAATTGTCACTAATTGGATGACGCTGTGCCGGATATCTCCGTGGGAAAGCTAGTAGATACTAGCACGAAAAGGAACTAGGAGAGATCGAGCTCGATGAATTTCAGGAAGACATTCCTGTATTGAGTTTCTCATCCCATGTATTTCTCATGAACGACTTTATGGGCTATGATATTCTTGGTACAGTCGGCAAACTTTCCATTATCTAATTTATTCTTTGTTTACACTTCCACTGTATTTGCGTTCGCCTTAATTTCAGACAATTTAAGATATATTATGATATTATATTATATAAAAAAAAAAGACAACAAATTATCTAATTGTAAGATGTACAGTACGATGGCATAGTTAAGTATCTAAAAATTTAGATAAATACAAATCTAAAAACAATTTTATTGGACCATCAAAATAATTACGTAGAAAATTTAAACGTGATAAGCAATATATTGTAAAAAATTTTGATATTTTTTCAACTATTTTATATAAATCTTATGTAATTATTTTGATAGTCCAATAAAATTGTTTTCAGATTTGTATTTATCTAAATTTTATCTAATAAAATTACTTTCAAATCTGTATCAAGCTACATTTTTAGACACTTCAACAAATTCTATTCTTTTTTTATATGAATTATTTATGGTAGTAATAATAATTATATTGTAGATTTAAATTATAATATAATTATTATTACTAACATTATAGTATTCATATATCAATTTATCATCGACATTTTAGTACCTTAAAAAGTCGTGATGCTAAATTAAAAAGAAGAAAACAAGACGAACTACAGTAATAGCTTTTCTTAATGTATAACGGTGCATCACATACACAATCCCATATATAACTATTCGGTTCGCAGCTGTGTCAATGGGGCGCAATTTGCGCGGAGATCGCCGGCAATGCTGTGTGCGAATGTCCGACTTGTCCGGCAGAATTTCAACCCGTATGCGGCGATGATGGCATCAGCTACAGCAACGAGTGCAAACTTCGCTTGGAGGCATGTCAGCATCGACGGGAGATACGCGTTCTGTATCAAGGATTGTGCAGTGAGTATCTATCCAAAATAAATTTAAACAAGGGCTTATGTCATGCTCGTAAATATGCAGTTGTCGGTAATTCAACAACTGATTAAATATCTGATTCCATAATATAATAAATAGATAATTGAAAGACTCTCGATAAATTAATCCCTAAGCGCCACACTATAAAAATAACTACATACTTGGATATAACATTCCCAATCCAATTCGATTGCTTATAAAAATAAATATATCAAATGTCAAATATTATATGGAACGTGATGGTATCAAACAAATATATGCACCTTTATTAATAACAAAATTATAAAAGTAACGAAAAAAGCGTTGTAAAAAAAGCGAGATATGTCATACGTATCAAAAAGACGTTTGAAGATTAAATGAATAAAACAATAAGGCAAATGAGAGCCAAGCACTGTCGTTATTCGCAATATAGTCCGTATAATAATACACACAGAAAATAAAAGATATATTTTAAGTTTTATAATCAATGTTAAATATTCGAGGAGAATGTGAATAATAATTTCCCACAAGTAGATATGGAAACCTTCTCCGTTTTAAAAGAAAGAGTTTCTGGCGTGTTTTAATATAATATAACGAGACAATCTAATAATATAATATGTATATAAAGGCAAAGCGACTGAAAGCATTAAATTGCAATATAATTCTTAAACTAAAGAATCTCAGCTGGTTAATGTTAACTTTCCAGCAAATTTTTCTCGTTTAATTTGAGTATATTCAAATCCCAATTTTCATTTTCTAACAGCTTCCTTTGTTTCGCTTAATAATTTTGTGTCCATTCAATCGCCCGTTCTTTTGTCACGGAGAAAATATCTTGCCAGCAAGTTAATCTCTTAAATAGGTTCCGCGGAGTCCTTCGAAGGGTGCTCGAATTAATCACATAAAATTCTGAATTCCCAATCTGGCGGATTGTTCCACGTTAAGCGCTCTTATCGACACTAATATCGAATGCGAAAAATAATTTCCAACTCGCGGCGGGGCGTTAAGAGAACAAATCTGCGATTTTAATATGCCGGAGTGGTCGGACAGCAGGGGTTAATATACGGTCGCGTAACCGCCCCGGCAGCGGCGGTAACTTAAAACTTGCTACGACTAATTTGAATATCCGGCCCGGGTAAATTGAATTTATAACGGATTTCTGAACGATCTTAAGTAGCGCGGCGGCATGAAACTTGATTAACGTCGATGGCCTTGCGTGTTCCCTCAGAATTAAACATCGATCGATCGTCCACCTGCACATTTGCTTCCTCATGTTCGATACGACGCGATAAAACGACCGTAAAAATCGGCACTGATTTCAGAAAAGGAATGAATTATGATTCCAAACTGTATCAAGGGGGATCCCTCTAATTTTGCGATCCCTAAATACGATCTAATTAATTTTCAACGCACTGAAATGTCGTTGTACGTTTTATTAGCGTTTCTTCCGAGAATACGTATGATATGAGTGCCGCTTTTGATAAAGCTATGCTTCACGTCAGATATTTTCAGCGATACTACTCATGCAGCGGAGCATTTCTTTTCTTCCCGTTTCCTCCTCCGCAATAGGAATTCCGGGCGATATCGTAAACAACTTCATGCATACTGCACTCGACGATGCATCATCGCGGCTGCACGCGAGCTCGCGCTATTAATCTTCATTTTATTATTTTCTACGATGCCTTTAATAACGACGCCGTGCCCTCCGCCGATCCTGGGAGGGCGGGAAAACGGGAGAAAGGGGTGAGCGAGATTTCATCGACCGTGTACTTTACGACGTTGGCTCCTACCCTGCAATTTCATTCTTATTAATCTACCCTTCTCCCACTCTCTCCCTCCCCCTGTCTACGGCCTTCGATATTCCAGAAGCTATTATTAGGACCGCGGTCTCAAAAGGACGCGAATTCCTGAGCGATTTTCCGTTTTGTGCCCCTTTTCGTATAGCATTTGATAAATATTGCGCTTCAATCGCTTTACGATCTGCGTATTCATTCAAACTTTGTCATAAAACGTGCACTTTTGATTACAGCAATAACATAATTGTAACTGTTTCGTGATAAAATCTAAATATAAATCTAAATCTATATTAGGTTTTATCACGTTTCTATCAGTTGTTATAGGTAAGGAGTTAAAGCGCTTCAACTTGTAATTATATGTGTGATTCTGAAGAAAAAGTTTCATGTTAAAGTGCAAACTTGTAAAATATTGTTCCCTTATTTCAAAAGTAATACAACGCAAAAAACTTGATTTTCGAGTTATTGTTATGAATGAATTCGACAAATATTAATCATCAAAAGTGAATTAACTTAACTTCATAAATTTGTTAAAATATCATAGCTCAAAAAAGTGATATTTTAAGAATGGTGAAATAATAATGACAAAAATAATATTTACTCGTGTTAAGAGAATAATTCTTTTTGGTGATATTATTTGATTATAGTTCAATAACTTAACTGACAATTTAATTTTTTTAGTTGTCACTTTTTTTAAATAAGGGAAATGTAAAATAACTTTGTTTCTACTTCGTAGACCAAGAATTAATACACAATTACAATTATTATAATCAGTCCGCGATAGTTAAACATTAAATATTATACTGTTAAATATTTATGTGGTATTATATGCTCTCGAGAATATTCTGTTAACAGTCATTTTTCCTCTCCTGTAAAAATGAGAGTACCTCCGTAATTAAACGAGGAAAAAAAATCATTTGCCTTTCTTCCTTTTCCCGATTTCATCCTTCATCTTTATGGAAACTACTCGCCAACGAAGCGCTTTTCAACGCGAAACAAATGCACGACTCGATGCTGATTTTAAGGAACGGTTGCACGATGACATTCGGTGCTCATTTCCAACGCAAATCATCCATATTCGCGCAAGCATTCCGTGATAACTCTATGTAACCGCAAATGTCTAAAACATAGTTCTAAAACCACTGGCATATACTTCAGAGATATGTGCAAGTATTGAATAGTAAATGAAAATCATTAAAGTTTGCAAATACAGAAATACTTATCTATATTATCTCAGTTCATTATATGCATGTACGTATATGTATCATATGTGAATATAATTAATAAAATATAATATATATAAATAAAAATAATATAAATAAGATACAACATGCATAAGAATTAAGAGAAATAAATGTTGCTATTATAAAATACGCAAAAAAAAGATTAATGCAAGCAGTTGATGAGAAGATCAATTTAGGATGTAAACTTTTCGGATGTACTCGTGTTTGCGTCTTGTGGCCCAGCGCAGAAATAAACCGTAACATTTCTGATTTGCATCTTTATTAAAAAGTTCCACTTGTCAGCATACAACGCGAACAAGCACATTCCGCTATCAAACGGCAGATTTATCAAAAGCTCACGCCAGCGGGGATACGTTCAAACAGCGATTCCATCAAACCAGTCAACCCTACCGTCAGCCCCCTCGACTGACGGGGCTCTAAGGCTTAGAGAATATAAAATCGCGTACTCGCGAGAGTTAGTCTAAACACAAACAGTAATTTCCATCACAAAAATCTGATGAAATGGGATACCGGAACGACGGTGGGTGAAAGTGATCTTCTCTAGAAAGGAGCATCTACGACGCGATGAAAACCTATGCCAAGGTTTATCGAATTTTCCTCATATCACATGTACCTTCGGTGAACGCGTCGAAAAAGATTGCCTTGCTTTTTATATTGAGAGAATAGACGGTAGCTTAGAAATTTGAAGACATAAAGGGGAATGCAAGACTAGAAAATGGTAGAATTAGTTAAGAATGTTATAAGTTAAATAATAACATTTTACATTATAGAGCATTATATGAAATTAATGTATTAATTTATATGTTTTAATGTATTCTATATTTATTTTATATATAT
>NW_017305927.1:692707-701573 GCF_001594115.1 Trachymyrmex septentrionalis
AAATATATTAAAATATACTTATAAGATATTATCAAAATATATATTACGTTTTTTATTATATTATACGTATATCTATTTTATTTGAGAGATTGAACGTACATAGAAATTTCCTGCAACATTCTACAATATTTATTCATAATAAGTTTGCAGTGATAACAGAATTGCATTATTCGGGCTGGTGAAAGTTTCAAAGGGTATATACGATCTCCTATAAATCACGGGGGAAAGAGGAGACGATTTCCATTACCAATCTCGGATTCGCATTAGAAATCGGCCGAAACGTGCCATAGAATTCGGTTTCGTGCATCGTCCGCCACACGGCGATTTGCGACGTTAGTTGGCTGTTCCACGGCTTGGAATCATATGAGTTGTTATCCTGCGACATGCACGCTGCATATGCATGCGTTCCCTCACACTCTCATTGCTCTCTCTCTCTCTCTCTCTCTCTCTCTCTCTCTCTCCCCTTCCCCCTTCTCCTTCCCCTTCCATCCCCTTTCTCTTTCTCTTTCATCCTCCGCTCGCTTCTAATATCTGATGATAATTTTCCGCTCAGTGTTCCGTTTTCAAGCTCGTTTTTAAAATCAGGAGGAAGTCATCCCGAGTCGCGAGTATCATCAACACATCAACGATGATGGAATGAATCTCTGTCTTATATTCTCTCTACTTGCTTCTACTGCTCTCTAAACGTCCTCCCTCACATCCGCCATAAATTTCAATAAATTCTAAAGATAATTTCGAGACTAGCAAGCCACTATACCATCATTCTCTCCATTCTTTCCACCCTTCCTCGACTTCTGCCGGCTTACATTTCGGTATCACCCTTTGTCTCGACCTCCCTTCTCTCCTCTCAGCCACCCTTTTCACCCACTGCCGCGAGAATTCCATTCGAAACGGACGCCGTTATGCAAATACGCGTGAGAATCTTTATTAATGTTATCCTGAGGCAGTCCTCTGACCAGTCCGCTTCCGCCAGGAAAAGTAGCCAACGGGTAGTAGCGTGATTAGTAGCCCCAGCGAGTGTCACGAAACCAAAGGAATGTGTATATAGTCGAATCTGCATTAAGCTTACGTAAAGCCGCCATTATAGGTTTTCAATTGTCAACAATCTGTTCACAGATGGCTGCGAAAATAAAAAGTGCGAATTCTACAGCGAGTGCGAAAGCGATAACGGCGGAGAAGCCAAATGCGTCTGTCCTTCAAAGTGCGAAACTACGGTAAGTTTGTGAAAATTAATAAAAAAATTCACGAATCTGTAATAGTGATCATTAATTTTAATTTTTTTGCGCGGTCTTTCAGATATCTCAAAGTTATCGAGCACGTTGAAAACAAAAAACCTGCATTTCTATTTTCCCATATTTCTATGTATAATATTACACGAAAGAGGAGAAAGATTTTGTTAAAATATCTAAAAATTTCATTTTAAATATAGACGTTAAAATTATTTGGTTTTGGGCCATCAAAATAATTATATCAAATGCTTAAATTATGTTGATAATAATGCTGCAAGAGTTTTAATATTTCAGCAACCAGTTTGAACATCCTACATAATTATTTTGATGGTCTAAACAAAATTATTTTCAGATCTGTATCTAGCTGTATTTTTAGATATTTCAGTAAAATCGTTTTTTCTGTGTATACATATATTGATAAAGTCATCACACGCAAATGCATTACAAATATTCTAATAAATAACACGTAAATATATCAGGATAGACACGCTTATAGAATATTAAATCGAATGTTTGGATCGTTCAGAATTGTCATTTGCATTCGTGCCATTTCGATCACCGAAATTTTATAAATGTCATGCCTGTCTTATTTGTATTTCTGCGAAAATATAACGTTGAGACAAATGGCTGTCAATCCGAGATTGACAGCTTCTTGCAAAATCCCAAATTCAATAAATCACATCGGCAATATACGTATATATATTTTCCGTATTGTAATAATTCTTTTAAATAAATATTTGGATTAATTCTCTTTATAAATGAAAAAGAGAGAAATCTCTTCGTTGCAGAATAAATGTGTTTGTAGTATTTTATAATTATTATAATTAAAATCAGTATTTTACATTAAAGTCAATTGACGCAAAATTAACGAAATTCTGATAAATATTATACTTTGCGCTCTCTATAGGAAATATTCTGTATTTGTCCGATAAAAGATAATATACATCATATTGCCGAATCGTTTTACCAAAAAATTTATAAATGCGTCAACAGACATATATAACGCAAATATTTAACGAGCATAAAGCAACATTTAAAAGACTCCACAGTAATTATGTGGAAAATTGAATCCCGATGAAATGAGTCAGTTTTCATATAATGTCAAATTTCGTATGATGTAGCTTATAATGCGGTGAAATTAAAAATGTACATAAATACAAAACTCAATATATTATGAATAGTTTTCGAGCTGTGACGTATCAAATGTATAACTTGTGTTCAGAACACGCCTTCGTCCGTCATAACTCAAACATTATCCATTATCGAGTCTTTCATATCTATGGCATCTTTTATTCGTCACATTATAAATTACAAAAATATATATAAAAACTATTTCACTTCACCCAATTTTCCATAATTGATACAAAGTCCTTTGCGTATATAAAAAAAATATTCTTCTATAATACACTTTATACAATTTCTCTTTTATATTAGTTCCATCTCAATACAATAAATTATATAATTTAGCGATATTGATATTATTAATCAAAGATCAAAACCAATTTTTCTATCAAGAAAGAATGAAATGTGGAATACGTTTCGAGATGCTTGTGGCGATTCGCCACGCCAGGGTTTGTTCGTTAGCGTAACCGACATAAAATATTCATTCACGATGATGAATGTCCTGCTCGCGCCTGCACTCGTATATGCATTCTCGGCTAGCAGCGATATTTCGCGTTTCCCCAAGATCGTTCAATGTTGCCCGCTGCAAGAGCAGAAAGCCGCTTCGTTAGGTGCCGACGTGAGAGGGAAAGAGGAACAGGAAGAAAGAAGGGATCGAGTGCATTTGCATACGCTATTTTCAGAATTTTCCATCAACGGTGCGGCGTTTCGCAACGCGACCGGTTTATTATATCCTTCGTTTGCGGCATGAATGACGTTTTCATGTTTCATTAGGCGACAATAGTCAATAGCTCTTTCACAAAACATCGAAAATTTCAGCGGTATTTCAAGGCGTCGCGATGTGAAGAATGAACAGAGAAACACGCGTGTGAAGAAAGAAATTTAATTAACATTTTATTCCTCCTCGTCCAAGCAGCTTTTTTTTTCGAATATCCGATGCGTTTTATCCTTCGATGCGTGCTATGAATTTATTTAGCGAAGAAATATTCTATGTAAATCATGACATATCATTATTATGATAATTATTTTTGCAATACACAAAAATAACAGTTTTGCAGAAATATTTGGCTTGATAGATCAATTTTATTGATCCAGAATAATTATGTGACACTTAAACTGGTTGCTAGAATGTCACAACTTTTTACACCATCGCTCTCATCGTGCTTGAATTTCCTCCATGATTATTTGGATGGTCCAACAAAATTATCTTTAAATCTATATATCTAACTAAATTTTTTAATATTTTAACAAAATCGTTCGTTTCATGTACATATACGATACTTACTATAAAGATTCACACGATCCGCATTAAAATCCTTGCGTCTGAGATTACAGACCTGATGTGTATAATGAAAAATAATGATATTATCAAACTTCCAACGAATCGGTTTATTTTCTCGCAATTTTTGAGATGATTCTCTCGTGTTTATATTATTTCCGCTTATTTTATATAACTGCTTGATAGTAACGATTTGATGCGCGCTGATACATTAAAATCCGGTTTGTTTCCACGGAACTTCAATCTCCGCGGATTTATTTGCCTATCCCGGATCGATTTCCGATAAATAATTTTTCGTATCCGGTTGCACACGCGCGGATATTACAGTCTCTTTCTCCTCCTATCTCTCGCGTTTCCCGGCCCGTCACGGCGATCGTGCATTCAGAATGGAAAGCATGTTGGTTCATCAAGATAGCGGCTCCGCGGAAAATTCAGCCGATTTCGACAGGCGATAGGCGAAGTGGCTTGGATTTCACGATTCGCAGAACGTCCTGCTGACGAGACGGCGAACAATTTCGAATTCCTTCGATGTCACTCCGTGGTCGTCCGTGAGGAGACCTGGAGCGGAATAAGGGATGCATTCAACGTCGGGGAAAAAGAGTTGAGAAAAGGATTAGATTGGCAGGCTTCGTATTGGAACCTGCGGACGACTTCCGCAAGGTACTCTTCCGGGAGAGAAAGTCCACTCGCCAGTCGGTCACTGATGCTTATTGGGGAGTATCAGTGAGTCGACGACGCGATCTCTCTGCCCACAATGGAAATTTCGAATTCCACATGCTTTCCCGAAGAATAACGTGAAATCGACTGTGCGGCGGACAGAAAATCGCTTAAATTATGCGAATTAAATATTAATTTCGGATATACGTTGAATTTTTTTAAATATTTTTGTGCAAAGCAATGTGATAGAGCATTTTTTTCAATCTTTTTCACAATTCGCGGCACATTAAATAACTAGTTAAATATGTCAAAATACTTTTTATCAGATACCGTTAACACGAAATAAACGCAAAAGCAAAGTTCTAAAGTTCTTTAGTTTTTATATTGTTATTTTAAAAAATGATTTTATTGCAATGACAGTATCGTCGTTTCAATTAGAAAGAGAGTAACCAAAATATATAATTTCAATAATTTTTTCACAATTAAAAAAATATTTTTACTATGCGTCTTACTCGCTTTCTTATTTATTTCTAAATTATTTTCGCTTCATTTTACCTTTTCTTAAAATTTTCGTGACATATTTAAAGATCCTTTGCGACCCACCAGTTGAAAAATCCTGTGATGGAGAATCGTAAGTCATCACCATACCCTTTCAGAATTAAGAGTTGCCATCTGCATGATGGACTTAAACAGACCATTTTATTCCTAATTTGAGGTAGAATAATTGTAGAGAACAACTCATACAATAATCCTCTTAATGAAACACGAACCACGAGCCCGCGTATGTACGCGGATTAACCCCAGAAAATGAGCTGACTGACGTCAATTAAACTTAACAGAGAGCCAACTAAATCGTGCGGACATTCTCTCTTACCCTTTCCGTCTATCTCTTTCTCTGCCTCTCGTAACGTAAACTTCACCGCAGCTCGCATACCGGATGTGGTTGCATTTTGAACGGCCGTAATAATAACCATCGTCTTTCTCATCAAAACGGTCAAAGCCATTTATGGGAATACCTTTCTCTCGAAATTCTGAATAGATCAAATGAATACTTTTTCCCAAAGGTTTATTTGCGTAATTATATGTATGTTACGTTAAATATTCCGAACGGAAGATGCAAATTATTAAAATAAATTCATTATCAATTACTTCTGTGACAGCCACTGTCCAATAATTTACTGTCAATTTACCGCAATTAATTATGCTTTAAATATTATTAAATATAAATTTATCATTCATTTATTTATCATTTATTTATCAGTTTAATAATTAGCAATTACATTCGCATTTTATAAATAATCAGAATTAAGATAGATTATACGCGCATGTGTTAATTGCGCTAATAGGCATTGAAATTGCGCGTTGCATTTTCGCGAAAAATAATCGAGCCTAAATTTGTTAAGGAATAATAATTTACTGACCGTGAGGTTTTTACTTGGACACCCAGTATATGCACAACTGACCGATATAATTGTGGCAGGCAGCGAAGGGTGGCAAGTGCATGAAACGCGCGTGTAATAAGCAAACAAGAGGAGCTGCGAATATGACGGCAGAGCTAATTAAGTTTCGCTCTTTCCTATGCTGTTGCACCGCTCGACCCTTGTGTTCCTCTATTCCCTGCCCTATTCCCACCCTCACCCTACTGTCCGTCAAACGCACCTCTGCATCCCTCGGCACTCCTGCATCGCGCAACAAGTGAGACACGCACTCCCGCTTCCTCTTTCAACTTCTACTTTTAAATTTCCTTTGTTTCTTTTTATTTTACTTTCCGTATTACTCTTTGCTGCTCCTCCTTCGCCATGCACACGATCTTGTTTTATCACTTTTTGGGCAAAAATCCACGTTCCATATGAAAGCAAGGGTAGAAATGGCAAGACATAAAGTAAATAGCACGTTTCTATTACAAAATTGTATACCTACATATTCTTCTTTAGCGTTAGGTTTTATATATATAGATATTATAAGACAAAGATTTGATTTTAAGATCAAATTTTGTATCAGAGTTCTTAATCTCTTATTATATCGCCATAAATCCAATTCATTATTCAAATTAAATTCAAATTTGTAATTATATACAGGTGAAGGACCCGCCGGAGGCGGCAAAAGTTTGCGGTTCTGATGGTGTGACGTACGATAACGAATGCTCATTGAAAAGGGCGTCGTGCATGAACCAAGTCCTCATCAACATTAGCTACGTGGGTGCTTGCGGTAAGTAGCATATATTTTATATGTCTAGCGAATGAGAGCTAATGCGATAAGTCCAGAAACCGCGGCCAAGTAAAACGATTTTCTTTTTATCCTTCCTTTTCCACCGCAGTAGAGATTTACGCAAAAGTACGCTGCGTATAATATTCTAAGCTATATAATACTATAATAAATACCATAAAATGAAGTATTTA
The DNA here is from genome assembly GCF_001594115.1 of Trachymyrmex septentrionalis. Taxonomy (NCBI): domain Eukaryota; kingdom Metazoa; phylum Arthropoda; class Insecta; order Hymenoptera; family Formicidae; genus Trachymyrmex; species Trachymyrmex septentrionalis. The sequence goes on from NW_017305927.1 coordinate 699,394, forward strand.
TAAAATATTATATTATATAATAATATATATTACATTAATCATTAATTAATATTAATCAAAATTTTATTCCAAGAGTAAAACACACTTTTAATTCATTGAAGAATGTTTTACTTTGCACATTTTCAGACAGATTCTTTCGACATCTTAAAAGCTAGACTTTACTAAGTGTAAATACGTACAACACGCGCGCGTATATATTCTTTTCTGAAAATTATAGTAATCCACTGAATTACTTGTTTTAAAGATTTAAGATTTATAGCAATAATCCGTCTATGGCCTAGTTTCCGTCGAGGGTTTAAACCGGATCAGAATGTAAGAACCAACCAACTACAGTCGAGCATTCCCCTGTCGTTCGACTGTAACAAGGGAATACTCGACTCGTAGTTGGTTGGTTCTTACACTCTGATCCGGTTTAAACCCTCGGTGGAAACTAGGCCTAGGTTGCGAGCTAACTGAAAAGAGAAAACTGAATGTTTTTTCAGAATTGTGCGATCGCGACAGGGTAACATGCGACCACGGGGCGCATTGCGTGGCGGGTGTATGCGTGTGTCCGAAGGTCTGTCCGGAGAGCAGCGGCGAGCTTGTTTGCGGTAGCGACCTTAAAACTTACCGGTCGGAGTGCGAACTGCAGCAGGCGGCCTGCGGCCGGGACCCCAAGCTGTCGGCGCTGCACGTCATATTTTATGGTGACTGCTCCGAGAGATTGGCCGCAGCAGCATTGAGTACGTTACCGAAACTATACAGTCGCCTCTTATATCACACGAAACCCATTTGCGGAGATCCCTCCACAGTTAATTCATAATTAACGCGAAAGTGAAGTGAAATATACCGAGTAAAATTTTATAATAAGCCAAAATAATAAGCCGAAAGTAGCGTAAAACTTACGCGATATCAAGCGTATATTTTACTTGCACTTTAACTTTCAAATCACCGAAAGTGTTATGTTTAACACTTAGAGATACTTCACGCTCTATGTGTCAGATGTGTCTGAGACAATGTAACGAAAAGCCATTACGGTGTGACAACGAGTTTGGACGTCTAACGTAACGCGATCCGCAATCCCTTTGAACATAACGCTCGAGGCGTGAGACGCTTATGAAGTTCCAGAGACGTTTAGATATATCTTGCATCTCCTCTGTAATCTTTAGACGTCGCTATTCCTTTATATAAGGCGACTGAAAATTCGAGTAGAGATCTTCTACTAAAAATCTGGACACGAATCACAGTTTTGTATGCAAAGTAATAGTTTTAACAAAAATCTACGAGAAAAGATATACATTTACCATATTTTTCTCTTTACTTCTATTCTATTTCCTCTCTCTCTCTCTCTGTCTCCCCTCCCCCTCTCTCTCAGAAATTATTAAAATATTGTTACTTTTGTTTGTATATTATTTTTTATTTTAAATCGCCTCTCATCTTGAAAATTTCACTCATCTGCTAAATGTTCTTAGAGGGTTTGCTCTAGAACAATAATAAACGCTTTTATCTATCTATCTATCTATCTATCTATCTCTCTCTCTCTCTTTTGCTTTTTCAGAAATTATTAAAACATGATAACTTAATCGAAAATTACTTTCTCACGTCCAGACTCTTACTGGAGGGTCTCTAAGAGTTTGAGACGCTTAAAGCGCCAAGATCCTCTAACGCTGATCCAGGTTAACCGCATGTCATTAACGATTTGCCTGCGTAATGCTCTAACAATAAACCGCTCTAACAGCCGCTTTCTAACCGCTTCTAACAGCGACCAAGTCGACGCCCGCGGTGACTCGCGTGGTCACCACCATCGCCGACGTGACTAGCACGCAGGAGCGAGAAGCATGCAAGGACATTCACTGCGACTTCGAGGCGACTTGCGAGCTCGGCCCGGACAAGTTTCCCAGATGTAGCTGCAGATTCGATTGCGCCTCTATTTCACCGGAGAATATGCGGCCCGTCTGCGGCAGCGACCTCAGAATCTACTCCTCCCTCTGCGCCATGAAAATGGAGGCTTGCCAGAGGCAACAGGAGCTCAGACTGCGACCTCTCGATCTCTGTCAAGGTTCGGAATTCTCAAGAAGACCAGTTAATTAAGACAACAGACGGACGAAGCTATATTTTAACAACTCTCTACGCTTTTCTTGCGCTTTTTATGATATTAACGAATTTTAACGTAAATTAACACTCCGTTAGCGAAGTTGGAC
>NW_017305927.1:701673-707381 GCF_001594115.1 Trachymyrmex septentrionalis
CCTACGCTTTTCTTGCGCTTTTTATTAACGAATTTTAACGTAAATTAACACTCCGTTAGCGAAGTTGGACTTCAAAGTCACAATCGAGATTTCAATTGCGTATTCTGTAGATAAATTTAAATCTGTAAAAAATGAGTAAGATACAACCTGACTGACTGTTCTGTAATAGTAAAAACTCGTGATTAATTATATACTTTCACAAGTATATAATTATTTTTTAAATGTTTATACAATCCGGAACAATACAAAAATTTGTATTAAGTTTAGAAAAGTGCAAAATTCTACATGGTCAATGAAGGGTTAATCAATATAGAAATTGCTTTGTAAATTAATATTGGATAATGATACTAAAAATCTTTCTGCTCATATAATGATATTCGCGCAGGCATGGAAGTCAAACCCTGCAACGGCGATCCTCCATTAGTGGATTCCGAAGGTAAAGAGTACGACTGTGGTAGTGGACCAGAACGCAAAGACTGCCCTAGCAATAGTTACTGCCATCAGACGACGCGATTCGCTCGTTGCTGCAAGAAAGGTTAGCGAGAAGAAGACTTTCAGTCCGATATCTGCCTAATGTCTAATGTGTTTAGATCAATACTTTTCGATTTTTTAATTCACGGCATATTAAATAGCGAACCAAATTTGTTGAGGTATTCATTAATTGCATACACTCAGCATAAGTTCTTACCGCTAACATGACATATTCAGAAATAAACAGTACAGTTCTAAAGTTTTAGTTTTAGTATTATAAGAGTGATTTAAAAAATTTGTTGCAACGGTAATATCAGTTTGTTAAAATAAAAATAAATACAATATAATTTAAGGACGTTCTCCGAAAAAATCTATTTTTTTTTTAGATTTTTCTGAAACTTACAGAATAAGTTTGTTTAGTGTCCTGAACATATATATATGTATGTGTGTGTGCGTATATGTGTGTGTGCTTTAAAATTCAATACCCGGAGCGGAATTAAAAATCGTGATATTCCACTTCAAAGTTAAAGCATTTAAAAAAAAAATATATATATATACATATATATACATACATATACATAGAATCCCTATCTAAAGCTTATTCGAAGGTGGTCTTTTTATTCACTATAAAATAGTTTTTCTTACAACAATTTTTTGAAACAATGAGACATAAAACTTGATATCATAAGGAATAATTTGAAATTTGTCTGAATATGGCTTCCGATACTCATTTTTAAGAAATCATTGAACAAAGTAAGTAGCAAAATAGTTACTTTTTCGATCGCAGCGGCAGTAGTAAAGGCCACATTTTATATTGTACGTATAAAAAAAACTTGCATGAACACATTAACACTTACGGAATATCTTATGCTATATAAAAGTAAAATAAATTTTCATAAAAATTTTTATAATAGTGAGCACTCTAATGTACAGTCGGAAGAACGTCCTTAAATAATTTTCATAATTTTATATTAAAATATTCTTTTATTTCGGGCTTTACTCATTTTTTTACTTAATTCTAAATTTTTTCGCTTTTTATCTTTTTTCAAAATTTTGCGGCGCACGTAAAGATTCTTCGAGACCAATTTAACACCAATTGAAAAACTTTTATCTATTGTAATTAAATATCAATGTTATATATACATCTGAATATGTGATATTATCGTTTATAAAAATTATCTTTAATATATAACAGTTTAATATCTCCGAGAATATCACAAAAACGTTTTTCACGAAATGTGATTCCCTCGACCGCAAGCAAGTTGCGCCGCAGGATCAACATGCCCTATAAGTTTCCGCGACGCTCACAGTTGCGTGTTTTTTTAGTTCACGGTATCCAGGTGGTAAAATGCGCGGACTCGTGGCACGGCTGTTGTCCGGACGGGAAAACCGCCGCGCTCGGCCCGGACGGTGCGGGCTGCCCGAGTTTATGCGGTTGTAACCGACTCGGCAGCGTGTCTGACACCTGCAACCCGGAAACCGGTCAATGCGAGTGTAAGCCTGGTGTGGGCGGTCTCAAGTGCGATAGATGTATGCCGGGTTATTGGGGGCTGCCGAAGATAAGCGAGGGTCATCAGGGATGCATACGTAAGATTGGATCAGTATACTCCACGATTCTCCATTCACTGTAATCATTTGACGCGAACACACGTGATATGATACAGACACACAGAGAGTATGTCATCGCAAGCATTTGCGTAAAGTATGCTCGCTGGAATATATTCCTTTCGTATTTAACAAAGCATAAAAAACTTTCCAGACTATACTACAATTCCAGATAATAATTCTTTTTTCCACCGTCAGATATAATTAAAACTGTAAAGTGAAAAAATAATAAAATGTTTGTTGTACAATACTTTAGAGGGGAAGTGTCATGCTAGATTCACGAAGTTAGCACGCCATTTTCAGTTTTTAATTTGTAATTAAGAATATGTGTAATTAATCGACTTTGATATATTTATTCCTTATACACATTATAATCATTACTGTCTGTGAAAAATTAATGCAAGTAAAACTTTTTCTTTTTAAACATAGCATGCGGCTGCTCGCTATTTGGTTCCGTGAGAGAAGACTGCGAACAGATGACAGGACGTTGCGTTTGCAAGCCTGATATCCAGGGACAAAAATGTACAATCTGCAACGATCACAACAAGATACTCACGTCCACCGGCTGTTACTCAGGTATCACACCTAACAATAACCGTTTAAATTTTTTCATTAAAAGCACTGGTTAGTAACTAAGATTTAATATCCTTCAATACCCTTTACAAAATAAAAAATATAGAGTCAAAAGAAGATTCATTCTTCTAACTTGTTCTAACATTCAAACTCAAAAACGTAATTTTACACTCGAGTCCCCTAACTGATCTCGTGTCGAACTCTATTTATTCCTCGACCGCCCGACGCTAAGATAACGTTCTAAAGTCTACGAGGTAGATCTGACGGTATCCCGGGGTGGCAACGCGGTCTCGCAACGACGGCGTAATTTTATTAACGCCGCGCTATAATCCGCTTTACTCCGCAGCGGACATGATACCGCCCGTACCAACGAGCTGCAACGAGCTGGAGTGCTACTCGGGCGGCCACTGCACGGAGATCGGCGGCGTGCATTGCGTCTGTCCGTCTGCCTGCCCGGCGGATGTACCATCCGTACCGGTGTGCGGCAGTGACGGGCAGACCTACGACAACGAGTGCGAGCTGCGGCTCTACGCGTGCGGTCACCAGGCCGACGTGGTCACGCAGGCCTTTGGCCATTGCAGAGGTGGGTTCACTGAACGTACTCCGCCGAACAGGTCGCTTTTCATCCTGCGCTACTGAGATAAACACACACACACACACACACACACACATACACATACACATACACACACAGCCCGAACAATACGTCCGAAAATCATGAGAACCACGGGCAGCTTCTAACAAAATCGTATACCCCTTAGACAAAAAAAAAACTACTAAATAATGCGGTTGCCAGTCAGCTCGTAGTTAGATAGATGAAATCGATGCTCGTAACTCATAGTCGAGAAGAGTATGCCTAATTGTGTAGCGATGTTAACAGAGAAAAACGCGTCGGTGATAAGATACTCCAGAACAGAACTTTTGAAATGATCCGATCGAACAAGAAGAGACGAATAGCCTGTTGAACGTAAAACTAATCTCCGAACAATCTCCGAAACTGCGGCGTATTGTTGTAAGTTGAGTTGCTTCAACAATCTGAATTATTATCTGTGATTCGGCGACTCATTCTGTAAATTAATCAGGAGAATTTAGATAACCGCGTAGCTAGGACCAACAGATGCAATCATCGCTCAGGAGTTATCAGGAAATTTGTACAATAGGGAAGAATTTAAATATACATGGAAATAATTGTTACTGTCAAAAACAGAGGTCCTTCGAGGACGACCTGATAGAACCGTAACCTAATAAAGCAGTCGGATGGCCGCGCACAACTCTGTGACATCGGCTTATAACAATTTAGATTATTCAAATAGAGGACGTTGTTAATTGCGAGAGAGATTGAGGGCAAGATAAAGACGAGGCGGCGGCGTTAGGAGATTCTCTCTTCACGGAGAAGTCTGATTAAAGAAATGCCCAGCTTACCCTAGAAGAACTAACTAGTAGTTCACTTTGTATATCTAAACGTTATAATAAACTCATCAAGTTTCTACTAACATGTATATATATGTTTGTAACCCCCGCACCCGCAACCGTACCCGGAATCACCGCAGCTACTTTGCTTGCTTTCTTAATCAATACGTTCTCGTTTTCGTGAATAACACTTGTGATTAATACGAATTGCGGCGAATGTAACAGTCAGATTGAAAGTAATTCGAGAAAGAAAGGAAGCAAAGTAAGCAAATGGACTTGTATTCAAGTCGATACAAATTCGCAAGATAATTTCCTTGACGAAAGTGTCGTAATCGAAGCGATCACATAATTACTGCGATCGCCATTCGACTCGCCAGCATTGATATTTTTAAATAAAAATCCGATATAAAAAGGTATAAAAATGAAGAAATTAATAAAGGAGACGAACAAAACAATGAAAAAAGAATAAAGTAGATTAAGAGTCATACGGATGTTAAAGCATAAGTAGGTATATTCAAATCTATTTATTAACATAAGTTAATAAGGCGCAGAATGTATTATATAATACATTTTGGTTCGTTTGAATATTTGAGCGATCTTCAGCATAAAATAATAAAGATAAAAAATACCGTGATATAAGAAATCTCAGTCTGATTATAATTTTTATAACATGTCACAGTATTTTCAACTATTATTATATGCTAAAGATAACTCAAATATGAAACGGCATGGATAGAATGATTTTACAGATTTTACAGATCTGAACCTTAACTTAAAATTACCTAGATACAGATCTGCAAATAATTTTGTTAGGTTATCAAAATAACTACGTAGAAATCTCAAGCATGATGAATGCTGCAAAAACTTTTGACATTCTGACATCAACTTGAGTGTCCTGGATATTTATTTTGATAATTCAACAGAATTATTTTCAAAAACTGAATTTAAATAAATTTTTAAATAAATTTTTAAATAAATTTTTAAATACTATAGCAAAACTTTCCATATACAGTCTACGCTAACTTATATATAATAAATTTGAATATACTTGCACATTAACATCCGCGTGTGACTCTTGTTAACCCATGTTTATTCTTTTTATATTGTTTTGGTTGATTTCTAAAATCGATTTTATTTGTTTTATAAATATACAAAATTTAATTGTTTTATTTAATTTTTAATTATTGTTTCAAGCAGTTTTTTTTTAAATCACACATACGTTTGAATATGTGACATATTTATATCTCTACATACATTTGGCCTGAGATTTTCAAGGTTTGTCACTGTAGTTCCTAAATCGCTCAGTGATTTATTATATTGGAAGCGATACGGAAGCGTAACGAGAATGTAGGTGTGCAACTAGGTTCACTCGGACTAGGTTCACTCGGAGTCGTGTTAAAGCATCCCCCGGAGGTGTACCGACCACCGCGTTCGCACATAAAGAAAGTTGGCGAACGTTAACTCGCGAAACTGAGCGAGCGACGAAGGTGGTTTTAACTAAATCACCGCGGACTTCCAGCGTGATCTCGTCTTAAGTGGCGCCCGTGGGACGTGTCTCCAGAAGAGAAGAACCGACATCCAGAACGGTAACTAGCGGCGGTCCGGCGGTCCAGCCGCGAGCATTAAACCCTCGTGACTCGCATAACTCT
>NW_017305927.1:707454-716555 GCF_001594115.1 Trachymyrmex septentrionalis
TTAGCTATATATATATATATATATATATATATATATATATATATATATATACAAATCTAAAAATACTTTTCTTGGACCATCAAAATAATTATCTAGGACGCTTAAAGAATGTCTGTTGACGACAATGCTGCAAAGTTTTAACGTTCTATAAGCAATCAATTTGAACATCCTGCATAATTATTTTGATGTCTAAAGAAAATTATTTTCAGATCTATATCTAGTCGACTCTCTTAAATTAAATTTAGGTCTAACAAATTTTTAGTTAAATTTAATTAAATCTATGGTTAAAGTTTTAGATACTTCAATAAAACCTTTTAGTTAAATTCAATTAAAATTTTGGTTAAAATTTTTAGATTGAAAATTTTAGATTTCAGCAAAACTTTCCGTGTAGCAAACAATAGTCTACGTCTCGAAGGAAAAACGCTAAATGTAGTTTACAGCGGAGAAATTTTTTACCATTCATTTAAATTCCTTTTTTGTTTTCGAACTATAGAATTATGTTGTCCGAAAACTCGAAGCTTTCCAGCGTGATTACTCTGGTGCTCATATAATCGATCTCTTCCCGCGGATCCGGCAATAGATGTAACGAGCGTACGCATCATTAGCGAGAGTTCCTCAACTAATTACAAACAAGCAAGGAAAGGAGACCGCCGCGATCACGATCTAATTTTGCGGACCGTTGATTATTCCGGCATTAAATTTGGAGCCCGGACTCAATCAGGACTGGTGAATCTAACCCACCCACGCCGCGATAAACCATGCAAAAAGTACAGAAGAAAGAGAGATCTTCCTATCGCCATCGCACTTCCTCCACTTCCGCGTCCCTTCCTTCCTTTTTCCTCGCACTTCTCAAGATATATTCCGAACCCCTGACGAAGTTCGCGGAGCGAAACGTCGGAATCTATTAAAGTCTCCGGCTCGCCCCGCGAATCCCAACCCCTTATTTTCGATTGCTCAGCCTCCCTCCCATCCTCCCCCCCCCTCCCCCATCACCTCTACCCCCAACCTCCCTTACTTTCAGCCGGTCTGGGTTCTCTCGCTGAAAGTCAATCTCTTAAAAAGTTCTTCTTCGGGGCTCGTCCTCTGGAGTCAAACATAAATCAGATTACGCCGTCTTCGTGGATTCCTTCCTCTCTTTCGCTCCAACTCTCTGTTTTCCTTTTCCTCGCCCTACTGTTTCTTCACTATCTTCCCCTCGACTTCGCTCTAGCAGTTTCATCGAGTGTACGCCGACTTCACTGGGTGGTCATGGGGTTCCTTACCATTCGACGTACCCTTCTTGTCCGCCTCATCCCCGTCAATGCATCAGGATCGAAGTTGGCGACAGCAAGAGAGAAGGGGGGGGGAAGGGGAATTGGACGACAGGATGATGTGGACGCCGGCACTTTGGATCCTGGTAAATAATGCATGCCGTAATTTCTTGTGACGGCTGGTTCTTTCGGCTTTCTGTACGAAGGAAGACCATACTGTGGTTTATCCCTCCGGAGAATTCTGTAGACCGACGGCGGATGACGTAGTTGTCAGATATCCTGCGAGTATACGATACGCTTGATGCAAGCGCGAGTTACGATGATCGCGTTACTATCGAAAAGCGAGGATATCGAGGTCGCGCACTGGGATAACTGAAAGGAAAACGGGTAGATCCACGGATGCGACCGACGTTTACTTTTTCATGTGAAAATGTTCGTATCGTCAAAGGAACATCCTGAAATAAATTGCTACAGAAAAAGAAGCAATAAATCAATATAACACAGGGGTTAGTATAATCTACTGTGTCATGAAAACTTGAGTTCCCATGTTCAACAAATTGCCCAATCCAGCTTTTGTAATATTAAACGTATCTTTTAATATTAAAAAGTTCCATTTTAACTGATGAGGAAATTAAAATGTAACGTTCGTTTCGCGAAAAAAAATTTAGATCTAAAAAAGCTTTGCGAATTTGTTAGAAAATATTAATTCACCGCTACACGTTCTATTAAAGAAAAAAAAAACGGAAAATCCAATTAATGGATCCATTCTAAGCGCAATATCGTAAAACTCGTAACGTGTTCTCGTAAAACTTGTAAAAACTTACGACTAATATTCTAATTTTATGCATATGTACCGTAAGACGATTATTCGTAAATACGATTATTTAAATTCTATGGCTAGTAAGAAACTGTTTGTAAAAATATTGTATAGGCATTTAAAAATTTTTACAAGTCTTTCAAGAATATATTATGAGCCTTACGATTCTGCTTAGAATTTAGGCATAAATCTTTTAATAATCAATCGATTCCTATACGTTCTCAACTGACGTGTATAGCTTTGCTAAAGCAACGTCTCATTAAGCATCTACATTAAAAAAATACCCATCAAAGCAGAAATTGATTCGCGGATCGTAAAACGCCAGATCATATTTCCACGTCGTAAATCATATTTCTCGCCCCTCTCGTCGCCGGTCGGAGTCCTCGTCCCTTAAATGGACCGAAGCCGTTCCGGAAGAAGAGAAGAGGCGGGAATGTTCACAGCAGTGACAGCGCGAGAGAACGAGAAAAGCTCGTTGTCACAACGGAAGTAAATAAACGAATCGATTAAACGGAGACAAATAAACGGATTGTTGGATGCGCGGGAGAGAGCGGATTCGGAAAGAGGAGAGTTCAGAATCCGAAGGGAGAGAAAAAGAGAGAAGGACGGATGGCGGGCAATTGTTGAGAAAAAAATAGTGGAAGTCGTCGACGAACAATAACAGGAAACAACGCGGCAATTGGAAAGTAATTAAAACCCCATTAAGGCCGTTGCGACTCCTGTTAACAGTTTCGCGTTACGCCGCGCCGATAGAATTAGCTTTTCGATTTTCATTATTTAGAGAAACGTCGCCGTCTCGCCATCGTCGCGCTCATCTTCGGGCGTCTGGGTTGACGCAAATCCTTTTCACGCAAATGGATATAATAATAGAAATGAAATGAGATAATTTTATAGAATCTGTGGATTTCTATAAATGCCCTGTGGAAATTGACGTTGCTATGAAGCTATCGCGGTTGTATAACTTGATTTCAATCTGAAACGTTAGAATCTAATCTGAAGATAAAGTTAATTGAGAATACAAAGTCAAAACACGGCACTTGATTATGAAGACGTAAATGATATCCTATACTATAATATCTCTTAAGATTAATTGAAATAGAATACCCCTTCATCAATTCTTCATCGACTATAACTCGATTTATAATTTCCATAAAATTTTGTGTAACGTTATTTCCATTTCCTATAAGAAGAAAAGCGAAAATCTGCCGGATTAAAGCTAAAAAATAAGAGGCTGCATTTATTCGTACTCTCGGTATAAAGAATGGTATTTTTAAAACAAATCATTTTATGAAAATGAAAGAGAAAAAGAAAGAAAAGTAGAGATACGGAACGCTATGAGTAGCGAGATTAGGAAGCAGCTCCTGAAGGTTCTCGAGTCTCTCTCGAAACTTTCGGATATAGCTTTCAGAATCGCAACTTAAATCATTATGGAAAACTCAACGGGCGCCTCTCACGACGTTTTCTTCCGCTGAGATTTTTCGTAAGCACAAAACGAAAACTTAGGTTGGGTTATGAGAATTATTCGAGCTCGAGCAAAAATTAATCTGAACTGAAATTTCGTTCATTTTTTGTTCTCTTCTGGTTTATATTTTTTTATGTAATCTTTTTTATATCAAATAAAATATGTATGCTATAATGTTATACTGTAGGTTTTATCAACAGAAGCAAAATGAAGAAATTATTATTTTTTTGCAAATTTCTCTCTTCCAAAAAAAGACTGGAGTTTTATCTCGAAATTAATTAACAGATATCCAAACAGTGGTAAAAATTGTCTCTCTGTTACAATTTTACAATCATATATATTCACAAACGTCACCATCGTTATAACTTTTAATGAGGAAAATTAAATATTTCTTTCTTTTTTACGTGATAGAATTTCATTCACTTACATACACCACACACGAATACGCACATACAGTTCGCAGCGACAAAACGCAAACCTTGTTTGGTGAAAAATATGCCACATATGATGCTGATGGAAATCGATTTTTACAAAAAACATAACTGATTAGAAATAATTATAATCCGTTTTGTTTTTATTGATATGCTCTTCTATCGAATTGTTTTATAATATCTTTTATATATTTATATAGTCTCTTCAAAATTTTTTTAATTAATTTGTTTCCCTTCAAGCGATAGTATTATACATATATTGTAGATGATAAATAAAATATTATAATAATGCACATCGAAATATATCTAATAATAATCTTTTTTTTATTAATTCTCTTAATGTAAAGAAAAATCATATTTGATTAAAAAAGAACTTTATAATAAATATTTTTGGTTATAAGCTTGAGAATGAATAAAACTTTTTGATGAAGAACGTGAAAAGGGAAAATGATGAGAAAATGGGGATTCACATTTTCAGACGATCCTATGGTTAATACGGACTTCCCCGTTAAGAGATACACAGCTGTACAATACACTCAACCAGCAGCCGCCATTTCTCCATTGTCCAAATCCACGCGGCATCTTTTGGTACCCGAGCCGGACCCACGATACTATTACACCCATCGAGCTCATCAAGAAACCATCACCATCGACAGAGATAACTTAAAACATGGTAAAAAGAAAATAAACGTCCCCTCTTTTTAAAATTCTTCATGAGATTTTTAATCTTGTATTTTTTTTAGAAAAAATGAAATAAGTAAAAAAAATTTAATTTATGTTCAAGAAAACATTGTTAACTTCCTGAGCCTATAATTCTTATCAAAGATTTTGAAACATTTTAAAATATAAAACCGATTGCTAAATAATTTTATTGAAACAACTGACCAGATAAAATAATGTAATGTACTACTTTATTAACCATGTTATTGATTTATTGTTAATTGTGGATTAACACGATCAAAACGTTAATGCTTCAAAATTGCTTGCAATGCTTGAAACGTGGCACGTTTGATAATACTTGACAATGCGAAAATTGCAAAAATATATTTAATTCTATAACTATATTAAATAATTCAAAATTCATTGCGCAGAGTTTAATGAATTAGTTCAATGAACTAGTATTAATTCAATAGACGATGATATAAAGTTTTGTTGAGAGATAAAATTATCAAAGTTGTTTATTTTTCTCAGATGTGTGGTCTTAGGAATAATACTAATTGGCAAGAGTTCAGGACGATTAAAAAATTTATTTTTTCCTAATAAAAACTCAAATGATTAATTTTGTCAGTGAAGGGAATGATGAAAAATTTAACTTTTACAGGAGTGGCCACAGTGTATCGACCGACACCAGCAACGATTCGAGTAGTCACCGCTCTATTGGGTGATCTCTGCAACGACGACAAGGATTGCACTATACCGAACAGCGAATGCTCAAAGGGCGGCTGTATTTGTTCCGAGGGCTACGCGGAAACCAGCGATCGGCAAGAGTGCTTTGGTAATGCCTATTTCTATGATAAAATGGATTGACTTTAATTTTTCTTTAATTTGCTTTTTATCCTTTTTTCATTTTTAAAACTGGAAAAAGTAAATTAAACCGTAATTAAAGATAATCTACATTTTGGTAAAAATAGGTCTACAAAGAGTCTCGATTAATTAATTATTACTTTTCACGATTTTTAAATTTTTCACGTAAAACACTGTACCGATTAAATCTCGTAATAGTAATTTTTTTATTATTTATTAACGTTCGTTGAAGATTATTCAGATAAATATTAATTACTAATAATGGACATGGTTAAAATTGAGAGATTTAAAAAATTTCGAAATTCTGACTCTTAATTCGTCCAGCTTATTTTATGTTCAATCGCTCACAAGCTCAGCTCCCAGCCGGTAAATTATCAATGTCATCGTGATCAGATGAAGATTAATTTTCGCCTAATTGCTATTTAATTGTTTAGCTAATTACGTTCCGGTGACACCAACCCAGGAATTTCGCGCGTGTCTTTCTTATCCATGCCACATGACTTCGACCTGCATCGATTTGCCCAGCGCAACTTTCGTTTGTATCTGTCGACCAAATTACACCGGGCTGCTTTGTGACGAGGAAATCAACAAACGGGATTATGAGATACCTTCCTTTGATGGCAAAAGCTACGTAAGGATGAACCGGCTGAAAGCGTATCACAAATTCAGCATCGAGGTCGAGTTTAAAACGTATGCGGACAACGGAATCATACTGTATAATCAGCAGAAAAATGACGGCTCCGGCGACTTTGTTTCGTTGGCCATTGTCGATGGGTTGGTATCTTTTATTACGATTATCTAAAAAAATATATTCTGAGAAAAATATTATATATACAGTAATTTTTTTACCTTGTAACTTTAATGTCAAAATATTTATTAAGATAACTATTAATTTAATTTCGAGATGTTAAGATAATTATAACGCTTTAAATATCAAGATGATCATATTAGCTATATAGAATTGATTGACGTAACAAAGTTGACGTGACGTTTGACAGTGTCAAAGAATACAAAAGCGAAAAAAAAACTTTCTGTTAAAATTAATGGCTGATGCATCTAATTTGTGAAGCTCATGAATGAGTGTGTGCTTCAGATACGTGCAGTTTAGATATAACTTGGGCAATGGACCTGTGGTACTCACGTCACCAGAAAGAGTGACTATGAAGACATTCCACAGAGTGGCGGCTAAAAGATATCATAAGGACGGAGTATTAATTTTCAATGACGGCGAAGACGTGGCCGGACAAAGTCAGGGAATGCTAAAGTCTTTGGACTTAAATCAGGATACTTTCATCGGAAACATGCCAACTAATTATACCAAGTAATATTTTAAAATGTTATATTATTAAATAAAAGAGAGGTTTTCTCATACAAAATTATCAATTTTTCTAAATTTGTACTATTTTTTATATATTATTAATTTTAAATCTTAAAAAAGTTTTTTTAAAAAAATATTTATAATATATTGTCGAAGTCATAAAAGAGTTTAATCTCAAAATTCAATAAGCCAAGTAAAGATAATTTTTGTTATTAAAAAGATTAAAAAGAAAAAACGAAATCTAAAATAAATAATTTACATTAAAATTTATTAAATCGTTAGCAAAAATCTCTCTCTCTCTCTCTCTCTCTCTCTCTCTCTCTCTCTCTCAAAACAATTTTTTTAAACTCATATTCCGTTTCACATCTTAAGAATTATTTAATTCAAATTCTGTCAAAGAATGAACTGTCTCTTTAGATCAAGAAACTTTTCTTAACTCTTAAAGCAGTACTATCCCCTACAGATTTAGATTTTAAATAATAATAAAATAGAAATACCTCTAAACATAAGAAATTTCTAAACAGGGTCTATGACAACATCGGTACCAACCATGGACTCCTCGGCTGCATACGCAAGCTGAAAATCAATCGAAACAACATAGATCTCCACGTGGGTCACGATAGGGACGTTCTCGAGAGTTATCGCGTAAAGGAATGCGGCGACAATGCGTGCGCTAATCTGCCTTGTCAAAACGGTGCTACATGCCAACCGATCTTCGAAGAAGACTTATGTAACGGCCGAGATTGCAGGAGATTACAGAAGAGGGGCAAAAACAAGAACAGAGGTGGCAACGGCAAAAGCGGCGGGGTGAACATAGTCAGATGCAAGGGTTCTCACTGCACGTCGATTGATCAGAGAAGGACCAAGAAGAATGCGAGGAGAGGCGAATACGTTTCCGAACTGCAGTACGACAAAAATTACGACCACGGCAATTATGCGGTGGAGAAGTACGATCCACCGGACTACAGGTGTATATGCCCACCGCAGTTCACTGGCAGAAACTGCGAAGAATCGCTGGACCCGTGCGTCGGCGAACCCTGCCAAAACGGTGCCACTTGCGACATCCTGCCGCAAGGAGGATATGTGTGCAAGTGTCCGCCTGGTAGAACTGGCGAACATTGCGAGATCCGTAAGTACAACAGCATCCGATTTCTAGGAGAAAAAACATTTTCCTGGTCAATCTTGTTTCTTCTTTTTATTACAAATAAATACGTATATTAAGCTTCCAATATAATTTCAAAAAAGAAAATGTTAGACCAAATAAGCAATAAAGCACCAAATATGGTCAAGACTGATTAAACTTGATGTTTCTATAACTCCTATACGTTTCTATAATTCCTAATAATGTTTCTGTACGTAAATTTTGTTTATAATTAAAAGATATATTAAAAAAATATTATATGTATAGTAACATTATGAGGCACCAAAATCTACCCCTGACAGTATTTGGCGTTTCTTTATTCAGTTGATTTATTCGTAGTTTGATCTAATTTAACTTATTATTATTATTATAGAAAGTGTTAATGTCTTATGTTTTATGATTTATTAAATTATTGTTCTTTATTTTTTCAGTGGACGCCGAATTGACGGAATTGTTGATTCCCGAGATGAACGGGAATGGATATTTGGAGTTGCCCTCTTTGGAAGGTGTTGCGAAAGCGTTCTCCATCGAGTTATGGTTTCTCACGCGCGCAAATGACGGCCTACTACTGTACAACGGCCAGCTGAATAATGGCAGAGGCGACTTTATCAGTCTGAATTTGGTTCACGGTCGATTGGAGTTCAGATTCAATCTCGGTAGTGGTATTGCGAACATTACGTCGCCGGATCCGGTCAGCCGGGATATGTGGCACTGCGTCAGGATTAACAGACTCGGCAGAGAGGGTGTTCTTCAGCTTGACGACGGAACCGTCGCCAGGGGATTGTCTGGAAGTCCTCTTACGGAATTGAATCTGGAAATGCCGCTTTACGTTGGCGGTGTCAAGTGAGTTATTTTCATTAAATTACATATTTACTTTTTATTATTGTTCTGCTCTAAATTAGAATATATTTTTGAGGTCATATTGTTATACTTATTCCTATAGCGCAGACCTCTAAGGAATGTCCTAAAAACGTTTAGAAAACGTTCTAAGAATGTTTCTAGGATATTCCTCGGATAAAGTGTGTTGTGTGGCATTATTATAATAAAAACAGCATCCATCATACATATATTCTAACGTCCAATTATTGTGTTATAAAAAATAAATTCACGTCACTGATGTATTCTACCTGAATAACGAAGGATATATATATATATATA
>NW_017305927.1:716655-725491 GCF_001594115.1 Trachymyrmex septentrionalis
TAGTAGGCGCCGTACAGAGACTAATGGTAAATGGCAAAACATATCAGAACCTCGCCGTGAATGTTACTCAACACAACACGGAGATTTACGACGGTCTACCGTGTCCCAGTAACGAGAATCCTTGCCATAACGGTGGAGTCTGCCTTCCCCTATTGAATAGTTATCTCTGTAAATGCGCTAGCGGTTACAACGGCTTGCATTGCGAATTCTGTAAGCATTTTTTCCTCGCAATTTGATTATTTCTCAATTTTTTTTGTATCTCTCTACATACATAATATTTTTTTGTTTCTTTATTCATTTTTTAAAAAATTTTTAATTTATTTATAATTGTTTAAATTTATTTAAATCCCCCTATAATATTAATAATCGTAGATATAATTCGATAATGTAAAATAGATTTTTTAATAATCTCATATACTTAAATATTACGTATTTTTTATCTTTAGAAAATTAAAACATATTTCAACTTTTGATTATTTATATCGTAATTATTTTAAATTTATAGTTTTAGAAAAAAAATTTTAAACACAAATATTTCTTCTAGTTATGGGCTACGATGTGTCCGGCACTGAGATATCGGAGCGACCTGTACGCTTCGAGGGCGATAACTTCCTGCAATTTAAACATCGCTACGGAAGAAGGTGAGTAATACTCAGTAATACTTAGAATTAACCGAAGAAACAACGATCGAAATACTAGATCGACACGTCCTCGATAATATTTGATTAGGTGCACTTAAAATTAGTAACTTCGGTCGCTCAACGACTAGGTTAATTAGCGTTCCCGACTATAACTACTATCACTAACCTTTTGATTATGTAACCACCAACTAGTACTAACTCGACTAACACTACCCTCGGCGAGTACTTTGAGGAGTCCTACTCCGACTACGACTTGGAGGAGGACGACGACTACGAGTACGACAATTACGATTACACGGAGTAAGTTTTCTAGTAAATGGAAAATGGCTGTGTGATGTACTCGTTTGAGGGATAAATTGATTTTCCTGCTCGCGCATGGTAGAGTCATATAACAACTCCGATAATCACATTCCTGGCAATCACTCCGGCGGAGCCAATTATTTGATTGCGTAATAGGGAATGTAATTGACATAGAATCGACGTAACATCGTAATTATGGATACAATTAGATGGGCTTCTCACACAATAATTCTTGTCAATGGCACAGTTGTCGCATATTACACAAAATATAGAATATATAAAGTATTATTTTAATAATATCGCAATTTTATTCCCTTTCTATTTGATACATAAAATTTAAAATAAAAAAAAATCAATAAAGGCGGATAAAAAAAATTTTTAAACAACTTTTTTATAATTTTTTAAAATATTTTTTAATTTTTTAACTTCCCATCTAAGCCCTACCTTAGTGTAGAAAAGTACGTAGATTCGTAGTGTAAATTATTAGCATGTGTTTAGCTTTGAAATTGAAATAAAATTTTCTTGTTATGAATATCTGTTATTACGAATACGTTCGTTCAGACGCAGAGGACAGCAATCGAACAAATTTGAGCTGCGGCTAAGGACGATACATCCTAACGGTCTTATCACGTGGGTGGGAAGAGGAAAATTGGAGCATCTCTTTTTGTCCCTGCATGATGGTCACGTGGTGCTCACTTATAAGAGCAAGATTGATGAAGAAATATCCGTAAAGAGCAAGGTAAGCGCGCTGTTATATTGATTTAATAGATGATATCACTCTCCTTTTTATTTTTACTCTCCGCTGCAATTTTATTAATCTTTCCTCCTCTTTTTACTTTATATTCCTTTTGATGTTATACAACAAAAAGAGAATATATGAATTGAAAATATTATATACCAATACAATACAAATAATTCTAACGATACAAATGTTACACTAAATTTGTCAAAAACAAAAATAAAAAAATGATCAAATTGGCATCTACGAATTCTAGTATTAATCAATATGATTATCTTCCCAAAATTTCCATGATTTCTCACTATTGTTATTAATATTGTATTAATTTTTGCAGGAGAGAGTGGACGACGGAGTCTTCCATCACATCCGAGCGTCCAGACGACGAAAAGCGTGTACGATTCAGATCGACGAGAATATGCCTGTCAAAGTCTCGATGGAAACAACGTTACTGACGACCAACGGCAAGGTTTTCGTCGGCGGCAAGCCCGGCCATCGCGGCATCAAAGGCTGTGTAACGGACTTCATCGTCGACAAACGACGGCTACAACTCGCTAGACGAAAGATCGACTTCTGCCACGACAACGACGTATGATAACGAACCCCGAGTCCGACGATCGTCAATGCGACGTCGATGTCAGAGAATCTCGTCGACCCGATGACATCACCATCGTCGACGACGAGTTGATCGCGCGATGTGAACGCGAGCCCTTCACGCGTAAATCGCACGCGGCGGACCAAGATCGACGATCGCGTAAATATCAACAGCGACAAGTACGATAATATATCCTGACGATCGTCAACCCCATTCCATGCCGTTGGAGACTCGGCAGGCGTCTCTGGTGTCCCCAGAACTAACAGACTACGAAGTGCAACGAAGATTCGCCGTCGAGACGAAGTGTGAAACAATCATGTCCAATCCGATCGAGCGACGTATTGATTCCTGCCAAAGTTGTGCGAAGAAATGGTCCTCGTTCACGTGAATCGCACCAGGTCCTTGACACAACGTGCGTCTCTCAGGGAAAAGCAAAGCCGCACTCCGGTATAACATTCCCGAAAAAAAAAATAAAGTTTTCATAAAAATACAGATAGAATCTGAAAAACTGTTCAGAAAAATAAAAATTTGATCTCTTATTGTAAGATGTCTCAACAGGACCAGAGTTTCGTAGGACCAGAACTGTCTAAAGCTTCCATTCTCGAAAATCATTCACGATATTTTTGAAAGAACATGGATTTAAATCTGACATGGGACCTTCGATCTTAAATAACAGCTATATCTATTTGAAATAATGAAGATAACAAATCCAGACTGATAATCGAAAAATGCAGACATTGTTCGTTTAAAGCTTAAACTTCTAAGTGAAGCCGGAGCCAGAACGAGAACCAAAACACTTCCACTAAAGAATGCAGGGTCGTCTACTTAAAGAGAGCGGTTACGCTGTGCTAAAATCAGAGAACCGTGACTCTATTGTTATATCGCGTGAAAGGTGCGGACACTACTAGGGATTTATCGGCGTATTATAGAAACTTCGCGAGTACTGCTTTCTCATAGGGCCATCCAATAAATAATTAATAAGGGATAAAGGCAGAAGTACTCAGTCGTAGTAGCAGCGTTCGATCATTCATTATTCACAAGCCGACCATATCAAGGTTTAAAAGTAGAAAAGGGCTGCGAGAATCGTGATTATTTCACGTTTATATTGTTCAAATACCAGAGTCCGTCATCGAGATCATCATCGCGTGGACGGATGAAGAGGAGGAGGATAAAGAGAAGTAAAAGCGAACGGCGAATTAAGTGCTACGTTTTCATCGAAAGACAATAATATATTTTTAAGGTGACGAGAATTAATATTGATACATATGTGTATGTATGAATCTATCTGTATACGCATGTGGCGAATTTAGCGAAAGAGAAAGAAAGCGAGGCCCGCTCAAAGCGAACCTCGTCGTAGAATCTTACTTATAAGTTGTACTGAAGCACCTAAACGTTTTACGATGCCAAGACTGACTAAAGCGCATGCAGGCGGAGAGAAGCGACAACGGCGACATAAAAGAGCGAGGGGAGAGAAAGAAAGAAACAAAAAAAAAGAAACGATAAATCGGTGTTATGTTTGAGTGTTCGGTAGAGAGATTTAAATGGATTTTCCGGAAATAGAGGAAATATGTATTTTAAAGGACTTGTTGATTTATCGCCAGTATAGTAGACAAACTCACGCGACACGACACGTTGTTTTTAGGTAGGGGAGGCTTTTTACAAATGCGCAAGAGAATAAATATATATTATATATAAATATATATATTATACGTACACTTATATACAAAGGATTCTACATTCCATTCGATGGACAAAAATCGGGGTCAAATTTTATGTGCATAAACGTTGTTGACGATGGCTGTCGTGAGCGTAGTTCGTGACCGTTCGGATCTTACCCGTTTCTTATTTTACAGAGAGTAAGCAATTATTAAATCTGTAAAAGCTAGACACTTATTTATTTCTTTAAGACCATCAATTTTCAACGTCTAGCATTTATATAAATATTAAAACAGAATATTATTTACATAATATTTAAATAATTATTATATCGTCAAAAATATTTGACTTAAATTATTACGATCCAGTCAGTTGAACTAATAAATAAAGTATTCGTTCCAATTAAGCTTAATTTCAAAATCATCATTTTAATGTTAAAGAAATATGAAAGGCTTAAAATTTTAAGTGAATTTTCTTGGATTTATCACGCTAATTATTAATCGAATTTGAATGCGAATGGACTTCTCACGAAAGTTATCTATATACTTTAAGCAAAACACAAGTAAACATCAACTAAAAGTAACATAACATCAATGTTATAATTTCACACTCAACAATGTAACTGTTATGTAACACATGTATTTATATTACATTTATATAGCTGAGTAAACGAAATTAATATAACTTTGATGTTATGACTTTTAGTTTGTATTTACTCGATCATCGTGACATCAAAATGATGTCAAAATGTTTACTAAATGTTACTTTTTAATCAGTTACGATACATTTTAACATAATTTTGACGTTATCGTAATTTGTTTTGCCGGAACGTCCGCGTTCGACAGAATGCAACAGCAAGATTTTCCAACGATAACGACAACAACCTGCAATCGACACAGCCGATCCCGATAAATTAATTCGCATCCAAAAATGCAACGAGACGTCTGCACAAGCGGCGAAAGAGAACGCAACGCGCGAAAAGTTTTGCGCGGGTGACCTGTAAATAAATCCACACGCGCTGCTAAATAACGAATTTAATTATTCGTTTTAGAGTGTACCATACTGTAACCGGTCCTAAAGATCATCGTAACGACCTAATTATCGTAACCAATTCACGGATTAGCCTTCGAACGATGCTCGCGATGTGCATCATTTATTTTTCGCGTGACTCAAGAGAACGCATTATATGCACGCATATACATAAATAAATAAATATATATATATATATATATATATATACATATACAATATATGGACAACCACACGCACGCATGTCGAGCTAATGATGTAAACGTGTTCTTCCCTTCGAACAAAATAGCTAAACGCCTAAGTTAATCGACGTGAATTTATTCTTACCTTATACGCAACCGTTGTTGATAATTTAAAGACCGTCAAACGTTTCCATCCTTATCTCTTTCCGCAAACGCTAATAATGAAACACTAATGACCTAAAATCCGTTATGCGAACGCTAAACATCGCGGCACACTTTATTCGAGGAACGTCGTGAGAATGTCCTCTGGACGTCCTTAGAACATCCCTTAAAGATCTATGCTGTATCTAGGAAAATTATTAAAAATGCTGTAACTATAAAGTTCTTTGAAGAACTACCTGAAAAAATATTAAATTTGTTTCGTTCTTTGAAAAATTCATAAAAAAGTTGATAGAGATATAAAGTGTTCTAGCAGAATCGTCAATCTTCGATCTCGCGATTCTCATAGCAATGCCACGCGATTAGATAAAGTGACGGAACAGAACAGGCTGGAAATGTTCGACGGATGTTTACGTGATTACCACCGGCGGTGCGCGAGCGGCAGAAACGCTTCCTTCCGGTCACGTAAACGTCGTGAAATAAGATCGTAGCAGCGGCGCGAAGGGCCTCTCGAGAAATCCCGTGGTATGTACGATACATCGGCACATTCAACGACGCGTTTCTACGATGCCCCTGATAACGCGTGACGTTGAGAGACACCGTCAAATTTCACTGTTTTCCTACCAAGAGACCGTAATCCACTTTAGTTGCTGCGAACGTCATGACGTTATTCGCTTGCCAACGTTGTGCTAAATCTCGCAAAAAAATAAGTCGATTAGTACAAAGTACTCTCATGTAAGAAAACATACGAATTTGTTTCAATATCGAATGTTTATTGAATAGAATAACGTATTGATCGCGCAAACTTGAGAACGCAGTAGAAAAATGCAACGTATAGTCAGACATAAAATATATCTTTCATAGAGAAAGACGGTTTTACTGTAGTATCTAAAAATCTAAATCTGAAATAATTTTGTTGGATCATCAAAATAATTATGTAAAATGCTTAAACTGATTGCTAGAATGACGAAACTTTTTGCAACATTACTCATCATGCTTGAGATTTCTGTGTAATTATTTTAATAGTTCTGTAAAATTGTTTTTAGATCTGTATCTAGCTAAATTTTTAGATATTTCAGTTAAAAATCGTTCTTCCGTGTACGAACTTAAATTGTAAAAAAAGTGCAAAAACAATATATAATATGCTTGAAAAAAAGGAACAAAAGAAATTTTTGTTGCCAAAAAATGCTAAATAACAAAGTTGTCGAGACTTATCGCACTGTTGGCGATCGAACTTAATGCAACTTGATCTAAGACACTGAAGAAACGCGTAATAGTGATCGTAATAGTGATTGTAATAAAATTCGCGAATGCTAGCGAATGCTGCGATAGTTACACAGAAGGAAACATTGCTCGCTTCTGTAAAGAGCATTAAATGAGCGATCGATAAAACTACGCAACGTCCATGATTATAACATATCGATCATCGTCGTAAATTGTTCGTTGTTAACATTTCCAGAGACAATGTATAAAAGGCTTGATTCAAACTACGGGCTCAGCTTTGCAATAACTCAGTATTAACAAATAAGTGTATGCCCAATCTCAATCTCGAAAATCTTCCAATTGGGAAGACTTGATGATTTAATATTATTATTTAGATAGAAAAAAAGTACATACTTTGCGTAGATAATAATTCGACTTTTTACGTGTAATGTATATAATAAGATTAATATCTCATGTAAGACTGCGTTTTTTAATATAAGATGTATTTTTTTTAATTTCATAAGAAATTTAATTGTATAATCAAATATATTAAACTTATGTTTCTCAAATTACAGACATAATAATAAATTTGGGAATTTACGCGTGAAAATATAAATTTTTGTATGTGTTGCGTTACATTAACATTCATAAAATAAATAATTAATTATTTGATTTAAAAATATCGTAGAATTAATTATAATTGAGTAATAAATAATGTAATAATATGAAAGAAGTACATATGTAATATAGGAATGTATAAGTTAGTGTAAAATTATTTTCTTATGAGTATGTTAAACAAAAATAGCCTCACTTTCCGAAAAGAATTTTCAACATCTCAATTCAATTAAATCCGTCCCTGATAGTGTGAATCAAGCCCCCATTAATTTCAATCCGTATTGACATCCGACATTTACCGCTAAACGTGTATATCTGACGAAAGGCTGATGAAAGGCCACTCATAATAATATAATAGCCAAATGAACAAATAAAACAATAAAACAGCCGTATTCGGCGCTAAATGTGGAGGCTCAATGTGCGGCCCGGAAAATACGCTTACATGAAAAAGCGGCGAACATCGTCGGGTTTCTTCGACCCATATTTGAATATTCTTTGTACGTATATATTGTAGTATTTCATGAAAAATCTTTAATTACTTCGTGAAGAGCCATGAATCGACGTGAAATGCAAGAGACACATTAAAGAATTCCTAACCATCGCAAAAGAGAAGATTATACGATGAGAATTTTATGCAATATTTATACTTGTATTTCGGCTTTCTACGATGTAATTAAAATTGTGAAATACGACTGCTCTTACGGCATATCGATCAATCGCGATCGCTGTCCAATTGAACCATATCCGCGAGCAACGCGAATATCAATCGCGCGCAATCTTCGTACACATATCCCTCCCTTTTCGACACGCCAACTTTTGTCTTTTGGAAGGTTTTTTACTCTCTTCGTTTATCTTATCGTCGACATATCGAACCACTGACGTGCCCCGTAAATGAGAATTGAAGAGACTCAACAGAGAAAAGCAATTGTTAAACATCTTTATCCTATCGCAATTTTTGCTCATATTTATAATGGAGATGAAAAAGAGAAGAAAACGAAAGAAGGTTATATCTGCACTTCTCAAAACTCAATACACACTTATTATAAAAATTATACATCTAGACATTTTTATGCTTTTCTTTCTGTTGAATCCATTTATTTTTCCAAGTGATACACTGTTAGATGTTAAAGAAGCAATGATAACCCAATCCCTGAGTTTAAAAAAATAACATTTTGTTACTTTTAACTTCCATTTGTATCAAGATTTAAATCAATATATTTCTGTGATTAATTTCAAAATAAACAATGTCCATATTAACGTACATACATTTAGTAAATAATAAACGAAATTTAGTCAAATTAAATACATTTTCTTGAGTTAAATCTTATTTTAGTTAAATTAATGACGTATTAAGTCAGAACAATGGCGACCTATAGAAATGATTACAAAATAACTCAAATTGGGTATAATTTAACATTGTGAATTTAACAGTGTGTAAATTACAAAGAAGCGTTAAAATTATATGCGACAAATATTATAATCACATAAAACTTATTAAAATATTTACATTAAAGTCAGCCCTCAGCAAATTTTCTTACGAAAAACACGTGAGCCATAAACTGAGCAATAAGAGTTTAACTTTTTATCATAAAAATAATTTTCAAATAGTCTAATTATTTCTTCTTGCTAAATTCAGGGAAAGACAAGTATCCCCTACCCCCTTTTACGCGCGTATGTTTAGATTTATTTAATAAGCAACAAAATTGACCGAATCAGAGGA
>NW_017305927.1:725591-751537 GCF_001594115.1 Trachymyrmex septentrionalis
TCCTTTTATGTTTAGATTTATTTAATAAGCAACAAAATTGACCGAATCAGAGGAAAAACGCAGACAGATGTATGGAAAGAAAGGAAATATGTTGGCTTCCGTTGCAATATATACGACTAACGCTACTGCCAATATAGAGATAGAAACCCTATCGATGTTTTTCTCGGAAAGATGTGTACATTTTGATGATCGAAGTATTCGTGTATCATCGAGTGCTGTATCGAACTAGCTGCCTTTGAAAATGCGAGAGATTCGGTCTCCTATCCTCACCGCTTGTTTAGCAATAACAATTTGCCAGTACATTGAAAAGTAAATGTTATCAATTCAGCTTTATCAAGTCCAATAATTCGTAACTAAATTTAATCAGCTGCATATAACGCTGAATACGCGGTGAAGATACGAGGCTCTCGTTTGTTCTGCAACACATTGAAGAAGCTTATCGAAGCTTCCGGTTGGATGGACATAAAATATCCCATTCAACGTCGTCGCCCATCTTTTTCGCGCGAGAGATATACGCGGCAGGACGCCCCTCTTATTAATTAATTTTTCTTTTTTACTTTGATATCGTCTGTACTGAGATCACCTGGCGTTCGCTGACCTAAAGTAATCGAGCTACACTGTGTAACAAAGTGCGCGTTGTAAAGTGACTGTATATACAAATATAAATTATGCGATTATCTTGCTTGCATACTTTTTTCTTTCCTCTCTTTTAATTTTTAAATTTGCTCTTATTTAAAATCACTCGAAATTCCTCGAAATGATAAGAAAATGTAGATCAGAAACAATATTATAATCTATTTATATATCTTACCAGGTAGCAAGTTGACGTTATCTATCATTATTTTGACATCAAAATGATGTCTTTAATATTAAAAAGACAACAAATAACGTTAGCTTGCAACCTGATGTTACATTTCGATAAAAATGTATCTACGGGACATGTGAACTATTGTGAAACTATGCTTACTCAGAGAAAAACATAGTGCGGCATAAACTATACAATATATTTTATATTATGTAGAATTAATGCACATAATTGAATAAATTATATTATAGTTATAATCACTATAAAATAGTTTATTTAACCACATACATTAATTCTACATATAAAATTTAAACAGTCACTTATATAGTTGCCATTACTATGTCGTTTTCTCTTAATGCAATATCTTTGAAAGACATAGAATATATGAGATACCAATTATTTATTTTTTGCGCCAGATATTTACATAATTAACAGTTTCAGTAAAATATTTCTATAAAAATTGTATTAATCGCTAATCGTTCTACATTATGTCACATTAAAATATCTCACATGCGCCACTCGCAAAAATATTTACACCAATCCGCATTCATTCATTCTCAATATACAGAACCGACGAATTGAATACAAATTATTACATATTATACTGGTCATCCGTGTTACTTTCTGTGAAATATAAATGAATAAATAAAGGTCAAACTGGATCCTTTGATTACGACAATCACGAATGTCATTTGATGATAACATTAATAGAAACAGTGATAATTTAACTATCCAGTTCAATGTTTCGGATTTCCTCAAGTCGTTGATTATATTCTTTACGAATTTCTTCGATGGATTTGATTAGAAATATTGGTACGTCATCGTCTCTTCTCTGGAAAAATTAAATGTATATATAATACAGAATAATAAGTAATATTAAATACACAACAATATTAAAAATACAATAAATAAATTAATTATCAATTTTTATCAAATTTAATCTTTGCAAAACCATTCATAACTAAATAATTTTTCTCAATTTAATGAGAAAACATTTAAATGTTTGAAATATTATTAATCCATTTACCTGAAAAAGACATTCGCCTTCGAATTCTAAAAACTTCTGTTTCCTCGCTCTCAGCAACAATCCTACACATTTGTTGCTAATATTTGTGTAAATGTTAAAGATATCGCCAAATGTAATGGCGATTACGTCAGGTTGATCCCGACAGGGTGTGCCTTCGTGGCTAATAATTTCGCAAAGCTCCAGAATTTCTTTCAAAACATGAGCGTTCGCTTTGCGACCGCGTAAATCGGATAAAGAACCTGCTTCTGGTCTAATAATGATAAAAACAATTTAATAATAAAACATTGTTAATTAACTAACTATATAAATTAATATAAAACAGTTATATCGTTATCAATTTATATTTATTTATTATAAATATCATTAAAATATAAAATGATCACAAAACTTTAAATTTCACATACCTGCCATATTCTTCTTTCGAGAATTTCGGCTTTTCGATATCCAAACCAGAACTGAACGGATTTTTGCTCTGCTTGTCTCTATGTTTGTCAGCATATTGGTTGAACATAGCAACCTTGGCTCCCAAAGATTCCTTCAAAGGCAGGAAGGCAAATTAATTATTAATTTATTATTAGTCCATTAAGACAAAATAAATCAAGAAATATTTCATTTCGTACAACACAAATTATTTGTACAAGCAAAGTATCCGTAGAGTTTGAAAATGAAGAGAGACAAATTTTATATTCTGAAAATTCGTAGACTCAAGATGCTTCGATGAAAATTGCACGGATTTGAGTTATTCGGCACCTTATGAGACAGGAATTTCTGGGAGTTTGCCAAACTAAGCCTAAGGATTGACCCTGACCATAAATGACGTCTCAATGGCACCTTGACAGATTTTCACAGTCGCGTGTGTAGTTACATTCACTCGCACATTCTACATTCATTCGTATCGGGAGAAGCAAAATTTGAATTAAAATCCTTTGTATTTTAAGGAAAAATTAAATTTAAATTGACATCTTTTCAAAAAATTGTTCCCAGCTAATAATGAGACATGGATAAGTTCAATTAATAGGTTAACAAATTTATAGGAATTTGTTATAAATATATGCTCTTGTCAAATATTAATATTGTCAATACAATGTTTTATTAAATTTGTTAAAATAATTATACTGAAAAATGATTCAGTAAAAATATATTAAAGTAATGTTATCCATCTCCAATATCATCAATATCTCTCATTTTAATTTTCTATTATTTTTTATTATTTATAAAAAATTATAAATTATATATATTCTTATAATTAACTTTATCTGACAATTTTTCATCAAAGAATTCAAATTATTTCAAGTTATTTCTCAAAAAGCTATTGCTAATTTGTTTCCAAAGAATGATGTAATCGAAAAAGACGTTTCAATGATACTCACATACATCATCGAAGACATTATAGTATCGTGATTAAATTCAAAGTCACAAGAAAGTAATACTCGAAGTAAAATAAAGAAGATGCGTGTTTCACCTAAGTAGTAGAAACTATCTTGAACCGACACCCTATTTTCACTTCCGGTACTCCGATACCAAGTTCACTCGGCACTGCCGACACGAATACGACGATGTCGCGATGCTGCGCGGCTCTTTTTATAAGAAACCGACGGCGTCCCAAGGGCTCCCACCCTGCTGTGGAATATTTCGGCGCAGTCTGAAATATTTGCCATGTTCTGAGCCGATTCCCAGGCTCTTGATTGGTTGCCAGACGGCCTTCTGCATACTCCGGAAATGATAATTCATCAATCGCAAACGTAGATTCATTCATGTTGTATTCTGCTTTCGGGAATCAGATCGCAAACGGAACAGTTTGTTTACCGAATAAACGATTATACGTACGATATAATTCGCGAAAAACGAGTATGTTAACATTTCCCAAAATGTCGCACTATATACCCGCTATAAATTTCACTTACTAATCATTTGTGGGAATCATAATTCCAAAATTTAGTGTTAACAAATACAGAAAAATATTTTTTTAAACATATATACATATATTTCATTTTTATTAGGCATAAAAAATTCTATATAAAATGTATTTTTGTTTACTTAACTTGAATATTCAAACCATTTCTATAAATAAAAAAAATAGTAAGTAATAAAAATAATAATACTAATAAATAGTAGTAGTGATAAAAATATTTAAGATAAGTCTTTAACAGTAAAATATTTATTTCTAATTTCCGAAAAGAGAAATCCTGAGATTGACTTATTTTTTTATCCATTATAATAGTCTGCAAATCTAGAATTATGATATACAGAGACATTTATAAAAGCAACGATGTTGCGAAAGAGCCGTAAATCAATTGGCAATGTAATTATATCGGATCGCGTGCACGTCTCCCGAAATTAGCGGCCTTCATATAACGATCGCATGACCATTCAGGAAACTTGAGTATACATGTCTAGAGGGCGACGAGTACAACGTGTACTCAACGCAGCACAACCCGAATTTAATCTCCTAAATTAACTTTTGACCGACGACAATTTGTCACTGACAGACGAACGATATACGAGCTGGATCGCATAAGCTCGAATGCGCGTAAATCGCGAAGGCACGAAGCAATCCACATCGATAAAACATCTTAAATATCTCGCGTGATCTTAATTTATCTAAGGATCCGTTAGATTTGTACATTCTCCGTCGTGCGTGATATTCACTACTTTATCCTATTACAAAGCTATTTCATTATCATGGCAAATTGCGTTTCTATTTAGCGCTTAGCAATATTCATTGCAACATAGAAGGAACAATTTTGTTGAAGTATTTAAAAATTTAGCTAGATATAGAAAATAAGATCTGAAAATAATTTAATTAGATCATTAAAATAATTATATATGAACGCTCAAATTAATTGCTAAAATATCAACAGTTTTTGCAGCATTATCGTCATACTTGAATCTCCGACATAATTACTTTAAATAATTATTTCGATAATCTAATAAAATTATTTTCAGAACTATATGTGGCTAAATTTTTAGACATTTTAGCAAAACCATTCTTTCAATACATAAAACTCTTCAATTATTTTATTGTCTAGCATCGAGAATAAAAGAGAAAAAGAAAGAATTTTGAAACTGTCACTGATTTATAGTTCGAGAGCTATAATTTAAAAAAAATTAATAATGACATTATTTATAATATTACTTATATTCGGGACTCTCGCGAGAATTTAACTTAGAAATACACAATTTTGTGTAAATATTCATTTCGCGAGAAACGCCACGCAAACATCGCAAATATCACCATGATGACCATCCATAAAAGGAGCTTCAAGAAGATGACGTTTACGACGTTGCATTTTCATTACTTCTGAAACATACTCCGGAATTAGATCCGTTTCCTCTCATCAACAAACGCGCGTACGAGTACGTCAATGATACCCTTGTACTTGTAATACAAGCTCAAGAATGCAAATATATAAACTTGTAATAAAATTTATTTCTTAAGAAATATTTCATTAATTTAAAAACTGCTTTATTAATAATATTTTATATTTTGGCGGAGTTTTTAAGCTAATTTATGAAGATATTACGAGCATTAATTTAAAAAATTTCGAGAAAAGAGGTTTTGATAAAAATTAACTTTAATTAAAGATTTCATGTTCTAATAATCGTCTATTAATCTTACAGTCTTAAGTTATTCTAGAATTATACATCTTTCGTTAAAAAAGACATTTGTTTTTAGATTTTCGCTTTCTCTTTAAATTGTAGCTTTCTTAATTACATTAAACAATCTTTGTTTAAATTGCTTAATACTTGATTCTCTCTCAAGTGCTTATAATTTATGGTGATACACTTGCTTATAACTTCATCAATTTTGAAAACAATATTGAAGAGACATATTATTAACGTCTACAGTTTAAAGCAAGAAACTTTTAAATTTTAAAGTTTGAAATAAGAAAACTTTCTTAATAATTCCTTTCCTTTCGTCTACTTGTGAATCGAGGAAGAACTGGATGGAATGAAAGAACTCGGACTTAGTACGATATCTGTGACTGAAATCTTTAAGACAAACTTAGACCCGGAGTTATAAATATACTATTTAAAATTCCAGAGGCCGTATATATAACGTTCGTCGCGTATGTGCGTGGTGGAGTCTATAAATTATCCTACCGGTGACCCTCCGTGTGGCAACGACCCGTCTGAGAATTCTAGCTTCTTGTCAATCGATGAAAAAAGCTCACATCAAGAATGCAATAAATCATAATCAACAGAAGCAACAAAAATATAGTCTAGGTCAGTCTAGAACAAAATTAGAGGTCTACTACATATGTGCTATCCGTAAGAAATGAGGGGACATTTATCTGAACTTCAATCACAAAAGTTGAAGCTTATAGTAGTGACGTTTAAATAAAAAGATAAAGTATCTTCATAAACACATCAAAAAAATAAATTTTCCTGACATTACTAGGTCTTTCTGTTTGCTGCGAGATTCTAAAATTTATTATATGTAGTTTATTATTTCTTCAGTACAGTTTTATGGAGTTTATGGAATTGTTTTCTCTTAAAAATCATGGAGACATCGAAAAATTGAACACGATATTGTTTATAGGATGTAACGGACATTCAGAGTTTTCTGTATATAAAAGCAATTTTCCTCCCACTGTGATGAGGTTCACGTATTCGTTCATTTTTGGCACATGACACCAGATTTCGAAGTAATTAGGCGAATCTATGTTGACAGACTTACATAACTGAGGCCAAATTAAAGTCATAAAATTACTCGAACGACATACAAAGCTCATTTCCTGCATTACATAGCCTAGTTTAGTACGCAGTAATTAATGAAGCCTTTCACACAATCATATCTGCAGAGTAATATAAGAATATGTTAACTAAAATGTAATTGTTAATTTTAAAAAATTTATATGTTAAAATCAAAGTACGCATATGTATGCTTAGCGTTATAAATATCTTGAAGCATAATTTAGTAACACATAAATTGGAGGATACATATCCAAAATTAATGCAACCTTTATCGATGATTCTAGAGTTTCCTTTAAATTTAAATTAATATAATACTCATATTTATGCATTATGCCAATTTTAAAAGATTTCAAAGCAAAAAAGATAGGCAACGATTTAAATATTCGTTTATCGTTAATTATTATTTCAAAATTTAAAACTCTATATTAATTCATTTAACACTGTATAATTGTTATTTATTTTTGGATTTTACGTTTAATTTATCATCAAGTAACTTTATGTATATCAGATCAGATACAATAAATACAATTTTACAATTAAAAATAATGAATACATTTAAAGTTAATTTAATTTCATGTTTGGAGTATTTCATTGTATACGTTTATACCAAATATATATGATGAAAGATCACGCGTACAACTTTTGCACGTGCGTCAACGTGAATGCACGCGCCATTGACCGATGTCAACGAAACGTGGGCATCAAATAAGACGTTGGTATTCAAATCTTTTCTTCGTCACAATCTAGAAGTGTTGGCACTCGTTTCTGTCTCCTGTATTAGTCACAGTCGCATATTCATACGACTAACGATTCGTCCACCTGTACAACCAGATCCACATTCCCTTCTGCTTCCAATTCATTCTTTAAATTTCGATTTAATTAAAGAATTTTCTCTTCCAAAAAACATAGAGTTCTTAACACGTCATAAAAAAAGGTTCTGATACATAATATTGCAAATACACAATTGATAATATAATATAATAACGACAAAAACAAGAAATAAAATAATTAATACTAAAATAACAAATGTTAAAGTAACAAATATTAAAATAAAAATAAAAATATATTTTAATTTTTTTGTTTTAGTATTTTGTGTTTTAATTCGTGTTTAAAGGAAAATCGATACTAAAAAAATCTCGACAATATTATGGCATTAAATATTTTTAAACTTTCTAATGAGTTATCTATGGAAATACAAAACAATGTAGTAATATTCATTTAATTATTAATATAATAAAGAAATTATTATCTCATAATTATTTCTTTATTATATCAATATTTAAATAAATTATTAATATAATAATTAATTATTAATATCATAAAGAAGGCAGATTCTTCTTAAATTATGAGACAAAAATATATTTTAAGAATCCATGGAGAAGATGTCAATCGTCAAAATCTGTTGTAAAAGAAGATATAGATCGAGTCATCGAATACAAGAAAGATTGTAATTTATTTGCTCGTAGCCTTGGTCGGACGCCAGACGTGACCTCGTTCAATACGATATCTTTCTTTCCTACTTGACAGTTCAAAGTACGAAGTTTGGTATTTGCTGCGGAAATTTCAAAGACACTCCTCAAAATAATTTTAAACAATTTCTCTTCAAATTGTAAAAGGTAATATCTAAACGATTGGCCACCCTCATTGTACTTGACAAAATAAGTATTAACGAAATGCAGAACCTTTTTCATTATATTAAAAATATGGAAGACTATGTATTAATTTATATGTAATAATAAATAAAAATAACTATTATGTATAAACAAATCTTTCCTTACAAGTCAATAGGCAGAGAAAGTAGGTTACCTTAACGTAACGATCGATCTGGATAAAATAGAACATGCCATCAACATATACGGTCGGTTAAAAACGGAATACCAGGAAATATCCTCGACTTATCAAACTACATTAATCGAAAACTTGTTTACATTCCCTAATTGTTAGTAATCCTAACTTAGAATTTGTATTTCACCATATTGGACATCAATTGCCCTGATTCGGACTTTCATCTCGCAATGTTTTTGATTTCTGGCAACCAAAATATCGGTAATATATCAGAGTCTGTTAGAATAACGAATGAGTATATAACAATTCAATCATGCCACGACATATGCGGAAATCGCGGCGAATATCTCTCTTTCTCACTTTTTCAGTTATTTCTGATCAACAGTCGTTATTTTCAGCTACGTTCGTCACAAGTCCGGAACTCTCGTGGCGACTAATCGCCACTTTTGAATCTATTTCACGGACATTAACTTTGACGATCATTTGAAAAATTACCAGCAGTTAAAGAGAAGTGAATGAATTAAATACTTTTCTGAAACCGAACGTATACCTACATCAATTAGTGATCAAAAAATTATGTAAAACTACATTTGCTTTAAACGATTTGCTATAAATCGTACGTGTTCTTTTTTGTCAATATCAAAGTTTTAGATTTTATAAACAAAAAAAAGGAGAAGAAAGAGATTTTGCTAGTATAGAAGATTCAATAGAAAGAAAATGTTGTAAAAGAATTAAAGTGATAAAGACAGGACATGGTCAGACAGTAGTAGTTACTTCTGGTCCTTCAGCTTTATATTTACATATAAAACAATTACTACTTTAATAAAAATTCTTGAAACCATATCTTTGTATAAATAATATTTAATAAGAATATTTATTATATTTATACAAATATTCTTATCAAATGCCATAGATAAAGATATATTTTCAAGAGTCGTTAAAATGCGAAACTCTTTTTATTTTTATAAAAAAGTGTAAAAGTATGAAAACAGGATATTCGAAGAAAAACTATTTAGCATTTATATAGTACATAGTACACACTATATTGAGTAAAAAGCCTTAGTAAACATAGGTCGAAAGCTTAACTATTTCTAAGTATAAACAATTTTGTGTGTGTGTATGTGTTTCATATCATAACTAAAGTATCATAATTAACTCTTATTGTCTCTTCTACTTGTTGCATGCGACATGAAAAGAGAGAAATTGAGATAAGTAGCACATTGATAACTTATTTGGGAGAATTACGGGTCCTATTGAGATCTCTATAATATCCATCCAATCGTAATGACTAGTTGATTTTAACTTACTGACTCGCAGTGAAATTTTTCATTATAAAGTACGTATAAAAATTGAATCAGAACGCAGTTTGTAAATACTAAGGCAAATCTTCACGTCGCATACGGCACGTAGAAGCCAATAAATCAGTAATGATACAGTTAATATACAAAATTGTTTATATCTTAGAAACGGTTAAGTTTTCGATTTATATTCACTAAAGCTTTTTTACTCAATCAGTATAATATATACTGTCTACCTATGATATATAAATGCTAAATGGGTTTTTTCTAACATCCTGTATATGTTAAAGATACTTAACAAGAAAATATTTAATACTTATAAAAAGTAAGGAATATGTATAGGCAGATACGTTAATGGAAACAATAAAAATAATAAAACGAGAAATGCACAAGACACGCGATCAAATTAACAAAAGCTTTATTATAAATTTGAGCTTGGGTTGAGCGATTTCTTTACACGATGTGACCAGTGCCAAGTGTATCAAAACGTCACCGTAGAGAATTTTGCTACTGACCTCTTCTGAATCACTATAATACTCCATCTTCGAAATGCGCAAAACGATCGTTAGGCGCCAATATTTATCGAAACTGTAGTTATATAATTGGATTAGCGGAATCGGAAATTATATTACGCACACCAATTTAATTTTCTCCACAATCTTTGGAGGTTGCACTGACCTCTCTCACGATGAGACTTAATTCGAAATGACTGTTTAGTTCTATTTATAATCGTAGCGAGCACGTGATGCAGCCGACATGTTCCTCGAAAATATGAACTGAAAGTTTTCCACTAAAACGACATTAATAAATATTTATCTATGAGTTTTTATACAAAAAAATAAAATAAATCATTCAATTTGACTATGTCAATTGCAATGGTTTATTTGATTATTTATTGTATATTCTCTGTATTTCAATAATTATAAAGTTTAAACATATTTTCCAACTTCTATAGTAAATATTCCGACCTTTATTCTAAATATAACATATAACTATATTCCAGTATGTCCGCCGATTTCTCCGTTTTTTTAATTACGCGAAATTAACAGAAATATAAGGACCGCTTACCTTACTGTTAATCATAGTAAATCAGTATATATTTCAACTGACAATGATAGTAAGATATGATAAATTATATTATGTTTAATTATATATTGTCAGATTGTTACGTATTAGAAATAAGTTTTACATTAGATATGTTTTTTGATTTTTACGAAGCCCCTAACTTTCAGTATGAGATATTTTGACAGTTCACGAAGAAAGAATTAGATATTAATACATCATATCCGCGCAATGTTGTAAAGTGATATTTAATACAATATAAACGATGATGAAATAAGCTCTAATTTTTTATGAGCTCTACATGCATCTTTGTAAAGTTAATATATTCAGGATAATATATTCAGGATTAAATATTTAAATTAATTTATTACAGTTCATCCATTTTAAGGTAACAGATCTATATTGAGATGTATATTTTTATATTATTTATATGTGTATTTATGCATATATGTCAGATAAATGTTTTCTTTCATAGTCCGTTACCTTAATATAAAACTTTTTTTCTCACTCACCGACCTGATGCACAGCGG
Source organism: Trachymyrmex septentrionalis (assembly GCF_001594115.1). NCBI lineage: Eukaryota > Metazoa > Arthropoda > Insecta > Hymenoptera > Formicidae > Trachymyrmex > Trachymyrmex septentrionalis. The sequence goes on from NW_017305927.1 coordinate 736,797, forward strand.
ATGAAATTATCAGCAATGAAGCTATGATGATTCTATAACAAAAATAAGATTCAAATTAAAGTAAATGTTCATTAATCAATGTTTTAAAAGACAATTCTTACTCAACAAATTTAGTTTTGCGTATCAAATGTTTTATTTGTCTTTCAATTAGATACTTAACTTTTACACATCCTCAGTTAAAAAATTATTAACAAATAGATGCTGATGGTTCAACTTTTACGCTTACAACTTACGGTCTTACTTTTACACAAAAAGTGCGTTATCGTATCGAATTCAAAAGAAATAAATTGGTGTTTGAAATAACACCAATCGACAAATTTTTGTTCACGCATTCAGAAACAGGTCGATTTTTTGTTTACATACATTTAGTTATGAACAACTAAAATTCGAGGATAGTTGACTCAGATAGATAGATTCAAATTGAAGTTACTATATTCAAAATACCATGATCTTACTCTTGACGCGCTCGTTGGAACGATAGAAGTTATGGTAAAAGTATGCTGGACCATGCAATGCAAACAAACTTGTAATTATATATTTTTCTGAAAATGATCTTCACGTAATTATACTCACCCCAAGGTTTTTTCACCGGGGCCTGATTGCCTCTCCTAAGCCTTTCTCCTTCCCTCCTAAGTTGTCCGAATTCATTGGATTCCCTCGATTCGACGTTCTTCATGTCAATATTTTCTAAAGCATTCGAATACACAATCCAATTAAAAAGGAATAGATGATATTTTTATATGCGCAATATGAAAATATGTCAATCACACTCACAATTTTCAGGCTATCCGGTTTGTCAGTTTCGTTGGACTTCCTCGATATGATGACGCTCGCGGCAAATACGAACAATGATCGCGCGGAATTTCATTTGCGCGGCACTTTTCCCAACCAAGAACGCAGTTCACGCCTAATCGCGTTAACAACCAACTGAACCGTGCGAATCGTTCGAAAATCTAATGCTCAAGGCATGCTAGTAATGCTCACACACTCGAGACTGTAAAATTCCTTGAGACACAAATATAATCAGGATACATCACTGCACTCCGTTATTCAATCACACAATTCGCAAACTCCATTAGACTAAAGCTGCGTTCGGAAACCTCACCCAAGTGTCCTAGAGTGCGTTCCGTTTCACGCATGATGTATCATTTTGGGTGCGTTCGAAAAGACACTATTAGCGCTATTTGTGTCATGCTATCTTTATTAGACGTAAAACAGGGATAGAATAACACAGATAGCGCTAATACTTAGGTTTATCGCGCGTCGCATACTTCTCCAATCATAAGTCCTACTCACTCAAACGTGCTCATTAGAGTGAGTAGGAGCTATGATAGGAACATATTGTTGAAACATATTGGAGTGTGCAACGCGAACAAATCTCTTGTCTCCTCGAATTCCTTTTAGTCTTCTCTAATATTCGATGAACAAGGATAAAATAATCATGCGTGATTATATGAGAACGAAACACATTCTGTAATTATATATCATTCATTAGACGTAAAACAGGAGTAAAATGACACACTCGAATAAAGTTTCTGAGCGCAGATTATCTCGAGAGCACAGAGTAATGCACAAAAATTGCTTGATTTAAACCAATATTATAGAGTCCGTTCTTATTTTAGGATTGTTTTAAGTAATAAGTCTTAAGCTGCTAATAAAGCCTTCTGATTAATTCGTGGCATCTTAAGACTGTATTTATAAGACAATCTTAAATATAAGAATCAACTATAAATACAGGTCTTATACGTTCAAAAACTTTACTCGAGTATCCGAATATGTCATTTTATCCTTGTTTTACGTCTAATGAACGATAAAGATAAAATAATACAATCCTGAAATTTCCAAACACAGCCGTGCAAAAGCGAGATGGCTAAATTACTTTCAAATTAACGAACAATAACCAGTTCGACTTGAACTATCCTTCGAAAGATAATCGCCCGTTAAGTAAATCGCGACAAAACGTTAATTTATATGTTTTCCAATCTTCATTCCGTCCTAATCTTTTCACATAAATCGTGCTATATACCGAGAAGTCCACTGCGTAACGATCAGCACTGCAATGTCTCTTGAAAGTGAAGTACGTCGCGAGTCGCGCGAATATCGAGAGTCAATTAGCCAATCACACGAATAATCCGAAGTTAATAGAGAACACTGCATCTTTTCTATATCCGTGATATTGTAATATTCACCGTAGTATAATTTCAAGCATAAATACAGCGCCGGGTTACACAGTTTCTATTGCGAATGATAGCGCGGCGACTGTTTTTGTAAACACCGCGCGACGCGATGTACCTACGACGTAATGTGTGACGTAGGTACGTAAAGCTGGGTTTACATTATTAGTCGCATCGCAGTGTCGCAAGCGTGCGGTCCAATCAAAATCGAGCTAGCTTGACGTTGATTGGACCGCAACGCTTGCGACTAATATAGAACCAGCTTAAATGTGCGCAGCACAAGCGCCGCGTGCTAATCGTTTCGCCGCCAGGAAATCAATGAAATTTCACGTGAAACTTTTCACGTTTCATTTTTCACTCATCGAAATTTTACGTGAAAATTTTCATAGCGATTATGGCCTGTATTCAGAACGCGCACAACAATATTAGCGCGCTATATATACTATACTTTACGTTACACATATTATAGAATTTTAGAGATAAAAGTGCACTTTTATCGATAAAAGCGTGTTCTGAATATAGCCAACATGTATATCTTGGACGTGCTGGATTATGAATATCTAGGCCGATATTCATAATCCATTTCTTATTTCAATATAATAAAGCTGTGGTTAAAGTTTCACTACTTTAAAGCGTTTGATTGACCAATTAGAAGAAAGAAGTTTTACAAATTAACTAATCAAAAACCGCTTTAAAGCACTCATAGAATATATCGCGTTGATCATATCTATAATAATCTATTTCCCGAAATAATAATCTATCGGAGAATAAAACGATTAGATTACATTTATCCTGATTTTAAAATATATTTATTAAAATGACTAACAATAAATTAAGAACTTTCAAAATTTTAAAAATTATATAAATAAAAATACAGTCATTTTTAATTACCATTAAATTTTGTTCTTTAATTTTTTTATAGAATACTATTTTAGGACGCTGTGCCATGGGACAAAATCAAAAATACTGGGCATATAGCGCGTTAATTTAAAATAGGCCTAATCTATAATGTGCTTTTTATTTTTTAGCTGTTTTTTGCCTTTTACTTTTTGCCTTTTTGTGATTATTTTAACGACAATGATCGTCTTTCTTATCACGTATTTCTTGTCTTTTTCGTCAACTTTTATCTCGAGCGACAGAGAAAACGAAGAAGTAGAATATATAAAGAGGCAAAAAGATAAGAGATGAAAAGCGATAAAAAGCAAAAGAGGAAGCAAAGAGCACATTGTAGATTAGACTTTATATATAATATTATAAATTTGATTAAATCACACTATGTACTTATAGATTAAAAGTTACTTTATATAAAGAAAGAGAGAGTATCTAATAAAGTAACATAATATAATTAACTTCGATAATGAAAAAATATACATGTAAATATGAGTATATTTTATTAAATAACAACAATATCATTACTTGATATTCAATTGTTTAAAATATTTATACGCTTTTACATTTAATTTTGCCAATTTCATGTTAAAGCGCTTCTTTTATCCCAACTAGAACAACAAGTCTCGATAACGTCAAAATGACATAAAAATAAATCAGAAATGTTTGAAAAATGACTTTTAATGTCATTTTGACATCATTCTGATATCATAATGACTTGTTGTTCTACTTAGGTAGCATACATTAGTAAAATATGTAAACAACTTCGCTATTACTCGTTAGAAATTTGTGTAAATGACTACATAATTCGACATGACCGTTTTATGGACCGTCTATACTGAGAATATATATAGTATTGTAAAGTAAGCTGTAAACTATAAGAAATTGACCAATCCTAATCGACAATTCTCCTCACATTTGATTGCAATTGGTCGATTTCTTATGACTAAGTTCCAAAACGCAACGGATATAGTAAGCCTGCTGTAAGAAACCAACTAATCATAGTCAATTGTTCTCCTCGTATTCGACTGTAATCAATTACCGATTAATATCTACAACTTAAAGCTTATTATATCTGTTTTAAAACTTAAAATTTACTAAACGCGATGCTACAAATGTTTTTAACCGTTTTTTTTATTAGTTACTTTGTAAAATTCTTTTTTCTAATTAGTCAATCAAGCGCTTCGAAACATTTGTACACTGAGAAAAAATAGTCAATTTTAATAAATATTCAGTTGAATATTGCCAACTAAATATTTATTAAATATGAAGACATATTTATTTGATACAAGAATCATTTGGTTTAACAATCATTCTTTTTAATAAACAAATATTTATTTATGGTAAGTAAATGTTTAGTTGAACTAAATATTTATTAAAATTAACTATTTTTTTCTCAGTATAGTAAAACTTCGACCACGATGTATATCACATCACTCCCATTGCAGACGGCTCTTTAATGCCCTTTATACATATTGAAATTGAGGCGCTGATGGACGAACTTGGCATAAAACGCGAGCATGTCTTCCCCCAAGTGACTCAAGTTTTTCTTTAGCATCGCGAACGAGTGACGATAGTTCGCCACAACGATGTTGTTCTTTTGTCCTCTCGTCGAAGAGGAAAATAGATTCTCGCCGGCCGGTCGGGAAGACCAATCGAGGAGATTCGCAAACACGTAGACCGTCGTAGGCGCAAGCGCCGCAACATTGCACGTTTCAGATGGCATCGTAGTCGTTTGTTCACCCCTTTACCCTCCCGCCAGATCCGGGTAGAGCTTTCTGTCTTTATACCTCTACTACCCGTCTCTTCCTCCCTCTCTCGTTCCACCCTCTTGCTCGCTCCATGCTTCACGAGCTTGCGTGCGCGGCAAGACGGGTGGCAGAGCTCCGCGGTGATTTTCAGAGTGGACGGTCCAACGTCGAATCCTCGGGTAAGTAAATCAACCTGTGTTGCAAGAACGACGGTCATCCCCAGGAATTCGGAAGACCGTCCCAACCTGCGATAGAGGTGGGCGAGGAGTTTCTATCGGTTCTCGTTACGTGAAAGCTCAAGCCGGCTTCGTTCGCCAACCAGTCATCCAGCCAGCTTAGCTGGCCAGCGAGAGTATCGATTCGAGCCGGCGCGCCGCTTACTCTCGGGGCGAATCCGCCCTAGCCTCGTCGCGCGTCCGCGAGCCGGGGGTGTCTGTCGCAGGTAAAAAGGTTCCTCCGTGCGAGTCGCGCGAGTCCGACGGTGCAGCCGACGACGGAAAGCCGGCCATTACATTGGCGACCGGTTACGTTAACGTTCGATTAAGCGCCGTGGGACTTCCTGAGTGTCGATCCATTGATCCCCCGAGGGATTATTGGTGCAGGTCGGGGTGCGTCGTCGCGATCGATTGATCGGGCAACGGTCGATCGGTAAGTGGTACCAAGCTTGCGGTAACCTGGGGTTTTAACCTCGTTGCGCGATATGTCGTAATCGCGACGTTTTAATATACCTCGTATCGAATCCGCCATGTGTTCCTCTTCCAAAATGTATCGAGAGAGAGAAATCGCGCGATCCGGTTGCACGATTGTTTAGACGAGTGAAGAGAGGACGCGAAATTCGGCGATTTTCGGTGGAAATCCCTGATAGTGACATCACGAAGACGACGTTTCGGAGCAAGTAATCGCCAATGAGAAATGGCCGCCTTCGTGGGGCTGTGACTATTATTAGAAGAGGCAGGCCGGTACGCGTTACGATAAGAACGCAAGTTGCAAAGCGAGCGAAGTGAGGATTGGTACAACCAATTGCACGATACTGATTTTCTGATTCAGTTGATACCGAGTAATTCGATCGATCAGTCCGATTTTTATTCAATTACGTGATGTACATTTCCGGTATAAACAGTGGTTTCTAAAATCTAATGCGGGTCTTGATGGAAAACAATCTCTAATAATTCAGCTAAAATTACTTGCTATCTTTCTAAATTATAATCTTTTAATTGTAAAAAGAAAATTTAATTGTGATCAATATTGACTTATTAATCTGATTAATAATTGTATTGCTGCGTAATTTATAATTCATTTGAAATTCTGAACTCTTGAATGAATTACATTCGATCGTAAATAGAAATGAGATTAATCTTAGAAAAGTCCTTGCATCGGTTTCAAAAATTTATTACTATTAAAATCGATAATTCCTTTGAATTTTAAAATATTATGAATTATCTTTAACAAACACTAAATTATTTTCAATAATTTTTACAAATAACTATGTCTAATTAGTTTCTAAAAAATTTTCTAAAAAAATAATCAATGATTTAGTCGTTTTCGGATACTTTTCAGAAACTAGGCGGAAATTCCTCCAATCAGGCAATGATCTGTTTAATTCGATTTTTATAGTATTTGCCATTCGGATCAAAAAAGGAGTACTTTTTAATATATCCCGTATACCCCACCGCCTACGTAGATCGAGATTGCTAGGACAGCATACACCCTTTATTGATCTAAAAGGCGGACTCACGGGTCGGGAATTACCTGGGCCGCGGTATACGATTCGGTTTGAGTCCATTGGAATGCGGCCGGCTGTCCTAATTAAGTCCCTTTCCAATTGATATAATTGAAGCAAAATTGTTTTTTCGCGGCGAATTGCGATCGCCTCGACAGAGAATAACCGCGCACGCTCGATCCGATACCACTCATATTTATACACGTACGTCAAGGAGAAGGGGAGAGAGAATGAGTGAGTGAGTTTACAAGCCCTGCGTGAGTCTCTCCTTGAAACGAATCAATACCCTTTGTAGCTTGCAAGAGGTCCTCCGTTCTCGCGCGTCAATATTTATCGCCTCTTTAATATCCGATCAACGTATAACGCGTGAAACTTCTCCGATGCCTCATTACAGGCGAACATAAAAATTTACAGGGTTATAATTAATTTTTATTGATAGCACTACACAGTACAGTAGTACAACAGTTATAATTAACTTTTATTGGTAGTACGCGCGCGCGTTAAGTATCGATATAGGAATTTGCAAAATTATATATTTATAATAGATATGATTAAAGGACAAGATATTGTTGACACATTGCATCTAAATATTATATCGTTTGATTAATAATGTCATATTTTTTTAAACTTTAAAGAACAAAATTTATATTTATATTTATTAGTTTATTCGAAATGTAACTTTATTCCACTACTGCAGTATTGCCATTTTTTGAACTCAATATTTTATTTCCATTTCGACGAACATGTCAAAACACTAATATAAAATAAATACGACATATTGTGTAACGATACAATAAATTTCTCGAATAAATATAATAAATATATCTCTCTAAAATTTTTAGTGAATCACACACTGCAGGGCGAAATCGCGCTCTTAAATATTGAAAATTGAGCTATTCTTTTTCAAAACTGGCTCAATTTTTACTTTTTAGAATACTTTAGAATGAGAATCCATTTCAAAGAATTTAGAGAAATAGATATAAGTATGTTACGAATATAATAGATACCATTATCAAAGAAATTATTTCTCTAATTATATTATCTATAAAGCTATTAATTATTGTGCATATTATTCGCACACATTGTTGTAAATCGGGACGAAAGATGTCTTGAAGACATTTTTAAGACGTCTCTTAGATGGTTCTTTAAGAATCTTATGTCGCTCTGTGCGATCTGTAGATCCAAGTTCAATCCCACATGCGCGATTTTTCGCATTTAAGGAGCCGAAAATGACTCCATTTTACCCACGTCAATTTCAGTACTTCAACTTCATTATATAAAAAAATTGAACATTTCAATGATAACTCAATTTACTGATGAACCACTTTAATATGCGGAGCTTATAGTTTAATACCGGTGACTAATCATCTGGTGACTAAGAAATCTTTCATCCACCAGCCATTCGGATCCGGCATTAAATTACAATATAGGTCTCATATATTAAGGTGATTTTTTTAGTTATAATAAATTGAGTTACTATAGAAATGTTTAATTTTTTTTATATAATGAAATTGAAGTATGAAATTGACGTCAGCAAAATTCGACAGTAGGTTAACAATAAAATAAAAAAGAAAAAAATGTTGAAAATGTAACTTTTCACGTATAATTTAGGCTACTGTCGATTTGGACGCTCTTTCAACGTTTTTCAGTATTTTTATTCTTATTTTACGTCTAATAAATAATAAAGACAGAATGATGATTACAAGCGCTTAAAGCGCGTGAGCGTCCAAATCGATCACAACCTTAGTGACAGAAAAGGTTCGCAGACGCTTCTTTGATTAATTGCACACAAATCTTACCATAGACTTTTCTAAAAAAGAGATTATAATAGTTTAAAAAATTACGATTTTAATAGTTACAAAAAAGTAATAGATCAACTATTTAATGACCATTCTGAAAAAATTTACGTGCATAAACCTCGAAAAGTAAACATAATCTCATCTTATTTTTATTCGATGAAAATGCAGTTCTTGATTTATTATCGTATGTTCCATACTATATTTAAGATATACAGTAGTTTTAATATTTTATTCAAGTTATGCAGTAATTTTGGGTAGGCCCTGGTGAGGCACTCTAAATTTTCAGCACTTTATTAAAGAACCATCTTAACACGAGATGTCATAATATAATCGCTATAGTGTTAGAAATGCTTCTTTTACATGTAAATAAAACTCATGAATAAAATTAAAAGTAATAAATGATTTAATTGAAAATTAAGTAATAAATTTTATGAAAAGTAAATTTCATAAATGAAAATTAAGTAACTATTGTAACTTAAATTTCACGAAAAAGACATTAAATTCATGTACATGTGCACAAATGTACTTTTTAATTACAAATACATTAAATTCAATGTAATGTCATGAAATTACGTTCAAATTGTGTAACTTAAAAGTATATTAAATTTCATGAAGTTTTTAATAATATCTTCTTGTGATAAATGTAAAAATCTTTTTTTAAAGTTATAACAAAATATTCTTTTTCAATTTAAGATCCATTAGCGTTTCGATCATGTTATTTGTTAATTAAGCAAGACCCACTCTTATGTATTGTCTCAAAAAATTTATGTAATTTGTTATTAATTATTGTAATTTGTTTCGTTTTCTGGGAGATATAATAGCAGCAATTTTGCTGATACTCTGTACCTTTTGTGTATACTCTGTAATTTTTTAATACACGATAAATAATATGATAATAATAATATCTGTAGACACTTTTTGTATTAATTCGATAAACAATGTCGTATTTATAGAAAATAATTTGGACATTAGTATTAGACAAATGACAATACCTAGACATAAAACCTAAAATCAAAACGCAAAATATTATGTCCCATTTTAAATTTTATGTTGTCTGAGTATATTGTCATTTGTCTAACACTAATATTAAAATTATCATTTTCTATGCGCAAACAACCGTTAAAAAATGGTTCTTGCTTGCTGTCTATTTACGTATGTACATGTGCATTACTTATAAGACAAGACAGCTTTAGAACATTCTATAACTGAATTGTGTGTGGCAGTTTAACACTGGCTTAAAATGTCTTCCCTTGTATCTATAATGTATGACCGATTTATAATAGACTAGTCTATAGACAAATACTACGCCGTCTATTCTATAGAGAGGGACGCATATGCCAAATAACATTAAGCACAAGTATTAAAGCATTGAAAATCGGTACATTTACCGCTCGATCGATAGCTCACTTCTGAATTCTCGACAACTTGTGTCAGCAGGTAGCTAGAGCCTCGACATCATGGGTAAGGAGAAGATACACATAAACATCGTGGTGATCGGCCACGTGGACTCCGGCAAGTCCACGACAACCGGTCACCTAATCTACAAATGCGGCGGGATCGATAAGCGGACGATCGAAAAGTTCGAGAGGGAGGCGCAAGAAATGGGCAAAGGCTCGTTCAAGTACGCCTGGGTGTTGGACAAGCTCAAAGCGGAGCGCGAACGCGGCATCACCATCGATATCGCCCTGTGGAAATTCGAAACAGCCAAGTATTACGTCACCATTATTGACGCGCCCGGTCACCGTGACTTTATCAAGAACATGATCACCGGCACCAGCCAGGCCGACTGCGCGGTACTCATCGTTGCAGCTGGTATCGGCGAGTTTGAGGCCGGTATTTCGAAAAACGGACAAACTCGCGAACACGCTTTGCTCGCCTTCACATTGGGCGTGAAGCAGCTGATCGTCGGCGTCAATAAGATGGATATGACCGATCCGCCGTATTCGGAAACACGCTTCGAGGAGATTAAAAAGGAAGTGTCATCTTATATCAAGAAGATCGGTTACAATACCGCCTCGGTCGCCTACGTGCCGATCTCCGGTTGGCACGGTGACAACATGCTCGAGCCGTCCCCGAAGACTCCCTGGTATAAGGGCTGGAAGGTGGAGCGCAAGGATGGCAATGCCGACGGCAAGACGCTCATCGAGGCTCTCGATGCCATTCTGCCGCCTTCCAGACCCACCGATAAGGCCTTACGGCTGCCGCTTCAGGATGTCTACAAGATTGGTGGTATTGGAACGGTGCCTGTCGGTCGCGTGGAGACTGGTATCTTAAAACCAGGTGATTATAGTAATATGACTTCTGGCAAAAATAATTAGAAGGAATAAGTTTAGTCGCACGAAGCAAATTCGGAAGATAGTAAATGAAAATTAATAAATGAAATCTAAATTCCTAAAGTGGGTACCATTTAGTTTTATAAATAGTTTCATAAATTTAAACTCAACTCTCTAATCAATCTTTTATAAAAATTATATGGAATGACGGTTGAGATCAAACCCGAAATCTGCCAACTACAAGTCAATCGTCCTTACACAAACCTAGGCGTCACTTTAAAATAGTCTAAAATCATGTTTAATATTTCTACTTGCTTTGAACAATGATGATTACTATTCATTTATATACCCTTCGTTTTGGTAGTGTGAAATTTTCATCCTTCGTCCGCAATTTAAGTTTTCAGTGTAGATGTTTATGTTGTTCCAGATTGTATAAAAATCTAAAAGAATTCTTACATACTTGTAAAAACTTTAATAACAAGTTTTTATTATCATAGAAGTTTAATTGTATTTTACTTATTTCTTTACAGATTTAAATTTATCTACCAGAATTCACAGTTAAAAAAATCGACTATGCTTTTAAAGTTCAACATTGCCAGTGGAGAGTTAATTATCTTTATTGTGACATTTATCGGACTAACGTATAGATTCTTATAAATAAACATAAACTTACAATTTTAAGGTATGCTGGTAACTTTCGCGCCGGCGGCTCTCACCACCGAGGTGAAATCCGTCGAAATGCATCATGAGGCGTTGACGGAAGCTCTGCCCGGTGATAACGTTGGCTTCAACGTGAAGAACATTTCCGTGAAGGAATTGAGACGCGGTTACGTCGCTGGCGATTCCAAAAATCAACCGCCGCGCGGTGCCGCCGACTTCACCGCCCAAGTAATCGTCCTGAATCACCCGGGACAGATCAGCAATGGCTACACGCCAGTGCTTGACTGCCACACTGCTCACATCGCCTGCAAGTTTGCTGAAATCAAGGAAAAATGCGACCGTCGTACCGGCAAGACTACCGAGGAGAATCCAAAGGGTATAAAAAGCGGCGATGCTGCAATAGTAATGTTGCAGCCGACCAAACCGATGTGCGTCGAGTCCTTCCAGGAGTTTCCACCCCTGGGTCGCTTCGCGGTCCGCGACATGCGTCAAACCGTCGCAGTGGGTGTCATTAAGGTACGAGGAATTACTTCGAAAGGTTTAAGGTAAAAGCGGACTGAGAACGCGACTTCAAATATAAAGAATATCTTCTTATTGTTTGAATTTTCATTTTTTTTTTAAATTATTCAGTTATCTTAGGATTTAATCTGGTTTTGGTTTTTGTTTTTATCACAATGGAATAATATCTTTTCACTGAAAATTTCTTATCTTATGCGGAATAAGAGAATCGACAACGAAAGAACCTATTTCATTTGCTTGACAGATAACCGCTTTTTTATTAAATATCTAAAATAAAGCCCATCATAATTTATTCTTGAAATCTTTGCGAAGAAAAATCTTTAGCGAAACAAAATATTTTTGAGTCAATCAATTATATTATACTTGCTATTTCATAAATTGCTTCATTACGACAAAGCGATAACAAATTTTTGATGAATGTTCAAACAGAGGCTACCTTACCAATTTTTTTTATTCATGTATTTGAAGGCAAAAGTAAATCTGCTCTCTTATCACACTTTTTTATAGTAATGTTCAAGAACAAGGGTTTCTTCATTTCATTAATTATAAGATACGAAGATTATTCTCTATTAAAATTTATAAAAGAGTGATTCTTTGTTTGTATAATTACAAGTGCTAAAGCAAGAAATAATTTATGTAACCTGCAAAAATAAAGCAGAGTTTGTTAAGGATTCGCTTATCGAATATTATATTATATTATTTTTATTAATTAACTATATCAAATAGTATAAATAATAATATAAATAAAAGAGTGATAATTTTTTCCGAGCAGATTCAGTTTCTACATGCTGAAATAAAATATATATTTCAAAAATATTAGTGAAGCAGCACATATACTTACTCATTTACCAAAATCTCTCTCTTATTGTTTGTACATTCTATTTATTTCAAAGTTGCGGTTGGTAACTGTCCAAGCTCATACGGAAAACATTTACTTTATGCAAATTATCATAACAAAATTGTTTTTCATAATTTTATATCTGTGTAACATTCGCAATTTTTAATGTTTGTACAACATTTTCATTAAATTCATGAAAACTTCTTATTGACTTTGTATATCTCGAAATAATTTAAATCGTAAAAAACATAATATTATTTTAAAAATAATATCAAATTTTCTTGTTCTCGAATTTAATATCTAGACTACAGAATACTAATTGTTTCCAAAAAAAAAAAAAAAAATACATAAATTCATACAGTTATGTATATAATTTAACGATTGTTACGTTTCTTCGCAGAGCGTCACTTTCAAAGATACCCAGGGCAAGGTAACAAAGGCCGCGGAAAAAGCCCAGAAGAAAAAGTAACCATCAAGCTTCCTCGGAAGCACGCAGTCCGCCGGCAGATGCCCTGTGGCAGCAGGCATCCCCGTGCAGCAGCAAGGACCCACCGTCAGGATGCAGCATGCCACCGCGGTGGCTGCCCCGCTCGACTCGTACTCGTCGACTAATACCAAAAGTCATAAGATGTTGTGCTTACCCCCGTTACATTATCCGGTAGTGTTAAACCCGCGCATCTATCCGAACCTGCACATTCAGTTCACCCATGCCCCGCGCACACCTCACATATGCTAGGAGGAGCGTTGCCCCGCGTCTTACCGCGTTTCTCTTAATTACTCGATATTGACGATATGTGTCCGGTATTTACCAGGTACTCAGTTCCCTTGGACTCTGTGTAGTTAGGTTTTTCAATTGATACAACACCGAGCATCAGCAACAACCACGGGGTGGTTGCGGAGACAGCCGCGCTCGGGATCCTCTCCCCTACTCTCGCGAGAGGAACGAGCGAGACAGCGGGTGCATTGCCTTCTCCTCGTCGGATGTCTCGTCTCTACGGGAGACGGAGCAACGACGAGTACTTAACCGCGTCGTGATCGGCGACGTCGAGGCGAGCGCCGCTGGCTCGCATACCCAGCAAGACTTCTCTCGATTCTTTTCGAAGGGTTCATTAAGGCTGATTTGTTCCGAGACTTGGTTGCCTCGCTCTCTGTACGATTAGTTTTATTATACTTATAAGATATTTATCTATAGTTATATGGGGATCATTAGACTATGCTCCCTCTCTTGTCGTCGGCGAGTTGCCGGCTGCCTCCCCCTCTCGAGGAGGAAGAACGATCTCGTCTCCTTAAAGAGGACGAGACATCCGTCGCGAATCGCTCATGTTGATCTCGGCGCTGTCCCTCCTGCTGACCATAGACGCGTTCTATGACATTGTTTTGACCCTTAGCCAGTATTACGTTGATGTAATAAAAAAAAATCTTTAATCGCATCTCCAAGTCTCTTTACTTTTTCCTTGATTATTACCTTTATAATTTCGTGAAAAATGGAAAATAATTATTATTAGATCGCGATTGCGTAGTTAAAATGATGAGAAGTGGAATATCTTCTTTTCTACGTCTCTGGTTGATCCAAATGTGTATGCAGGCGAAGAGATTGCGTAGGTAGACGTGACGTAAGACGGATGGTTGACGTAAAAGAAGAGAGGCCGGGTGTTTCTAAGGTAAATATAATTTATTCTGCATAAATTTCTTCTCCTCTCTTTGTTAAAGTTACATCTAGACGTGGTATGTACAAATATATTTAATGCAGTGATCTTACAAGAGTTTTTAGTGTAATGCAGGTCTTGGTCAGTCTTTAATTGCTGAGACCCGTTTTTGACGGGGCGCCGAGCAGACTCAATCCTCTCGTGATCGAACATGACACAGGATTATATTCGCAGAGAAAAAAAAAGAAACAAAACACTTTCTTCATATATAAGAGAAATCGAGAAATCACATAAGTGGAATTCATGAATCGTATATACATACATACATATATATATATATAATATACATATTTACTTTTAACCGATACTTACTCATAATACGTATATCATATACGTATTGAACTAACACAATTAATATTAAATAAATCAGAAAAGCTTGGAAAATTATGATGGACTATTGAAATTAAATATAT
>NW_017305927.1:751637-752632 GCF_001594115.1 Trachymyrmex septentrionalis
TAATTTTAATATTTTTTTCGTTTTTCTTTGAATTTTTATTACCACCTTTTCCAAGAAAATGCAAGAAATTTAGGGCGCTTTATACTTATGGCTGTATTCATCTATCGGGATCTTGAAGCAAGATAATCGCTCCTGCGTGAATCAATTCTATTAGGTAACATTTGTCTATTGTCATGCGTTTGTTGCGTTAACTTAACAGAAAGAAATCTTTTCCATTGACGTAATAAGATTTATTCGTGTTGCTTGCATTTTTTGCATTCAGAATCTTCGCTTTCTCTCTCCCCAACGCTTGAATGTATATGATTTATCTCGTAAGTAAAAATGTTTTGAGGATTTCAAACAACACAAACAAATCTATTATACGTCTACGGTCTTTTGTCCTTTTTATGTTATATCTGTGATCTTAAGAGATACATAAGAAACGAAATTGTTTCTAGATCCCAGCTTTGTATTGAGACGCAACGTGCTCTTCCGCTGAATGCTCAACATGTTCAATATATAATTGATAAACGATCTGTAGACTCATCAATATTTATATTGATTTTTTACTAAGAAAACATAGCAGCGCGAAATCTGTCGGATAGATAGAAAATAAGTATCGAGGAAGGAGAATAGACGGAGTCAAAACGGGAACGAGATGAAATATTCGTTTAGGGAAAAGGAAGATGGAAAACGAATGTCCGAATTATACAGATTAACGACGAAGAAAGACACACTGAAGCCAGAACGACTTGGAGCTTCCTATCCTTAATACTTTACCTATGTACAATCCTTTCTCTCGAACCTCGTAAATGCTAAAGCAACCCACAGCCTCAGTAAATGTACAAACATCTCGACTTCGGCGTCTCCTATGTATACATCCGAAAAGCGGCCTATACACGACATTTAATTATCATCACAAATATATTTCTTTAAGATATCGATATGAATAACAATGAGATTTGTTTTTTAATTCTGATATTAATTATATCAATCAATTATATCGTATATAGGCC
>NW_017305927.1:752732-760289 GCF_001594115.1 Trachymyrmex septentrionalis
AATATGATCAGAATTTATTTTACCTTTTAATATTTAATTCTGATATTAATTATATCAATCAATTATATCGTATATAGGCCACTATATGTTGTCCACCGCGTATTGCGATCAATAAAATAGGAGAATCACAAACTGTTCTTGATTCTCGCATGCGTCACGTGGACGGCTTCACCATCGCTCCCAATTCCATCGCAATGCTTGACAATATTATTCAAGAATTCGCAAGATTCTTATACTCATGTATTAGGGCACTGATTCGAAGATCAGTCTACTGATGGTAATCGGAATTGATGGAACAAAGTACATCTCTCTCGCTCGTGATGGATACAAGCGATCGGATGATAATTGATTCATTTTAACTGTTCTCGTCTCTCTTTTATGTCTGATGTTGATGAATGGGACTGTGGTGTTGCGACCACGCTGGCGGCGACGAGTGATTGAAGTTAACTGATATCGTAACCGGATGTAAAACGGTATCGGGTCCGGTGTCCGGAATGAAACTCAGATGAGGTCTGATCAAGGACGCCTCAACTGTCAGTGGCACATAGAAGGATCCGGCGTCGTGCAGAGCGAAGATTGGCACCCCGTGAGACGACGAAGACGGCGGTTTATCCAGCCCGGCACCGTTCGATACTGGTGATGAACACGATTTCACCCTCTCTGCCGAGAACCTCTGCTTGATCGAACTCTTGAATTTGTAATTGGTCGGCCGGTCTCGACAGGGAACGATTCCAGTTCCGGGTGGCGTACTATGCGAGTGGGTGCTGTGATTGCTGTCGTCACTTACAATCGTCGGCGGTGGCACAATCGTCGGTCGCAGCAACGGACGCTCCGGATCGCCAAACGAGCTTACACCCGAGCTCGAGCCGTGGTCCGAGTGGCCGCCATTGGGCTGACATATCGTCGGAATACTCGTGTGCGAGTAGCCGGCGCCGTTCATCGCTCCATTCATCACTGGCAACTCGGGATGTGGGAAGCCTAATCGGTCACCTACAACAAATTTCAGTGATTAACTGCCAGAATTCTTTTTAAAGCACATTGAGAGAAAGAAAATGGTCGCAATTATAATAATTTAATTATAATTTCTAGTCATTTTCGGTATCAACTACATATATTTTTGATAAACCTATAAATATACTTGTTATTGTAGCAGTAATAATTATAAAAGTGGAGATCATAATTATTTTACCATGCAATTAAAATCACAAATACTTTTCTCTCAGTGCAGACACTCTATATTTCATGGGGAATAATTATAATTCTATCAATCGTATCGAAATTTGGAAAGTGAAGAATTAATTGGATCAAATATTAAGAATTCATAATCTTCAATATACAAAAGACGTTAATTAGAATGCACTATAAAAATTATATAATATTTTCTCTTTTCAAGACATACAAATTGCAATGAAACTAATTATATCATTATATCATTGTTTATTACTATCAGTGACAGGATCAAAAGTATTAAAGTATATTTGTTTCTAAATAAAGGCTTTCTCTATATCTTTCAAAAGTAAAATGATACGTACTGGTGGCTACGATTTTGTCGCAGTGCTGCTGCAAATGATTGATGAGCTGTACGAAGAGGGTATCCCTCGCAAAGAAACCCTCGACCTCGATGAGGAAATGCATGGTTTCGCTCAAACACTCCTGAAATCCTAGCTTGTAATGCTCCGCCGCGGTGGAGGCCGCGGTCGAGTGGGACACGCTGTCCACGCTGTCCTCAGGATGTGTGTGCACTGGCGTCACGGATGAGTGCTTGGTATCTAAATACAAAACATTCCCAATAAGATGCCGTAAGTATAACTTAGGTATACGCTGTTAGATATGAAAAGAGCAATTTTTGATAACCCAATCCCTTATTAAATAATTTTATAATTTTTAACTTCCATATGTGCCAAAATCAAAATCAATCCATTTCTATGATCCATTTCTATGAACTATTTCAAAATAAACTTTCATATATATATATATATATATATATATATATTAACGTACTTAATAAATAATAAACTAAATTCAAGTCAAGTTTAATACATTTCTTGATTCTCCATTGCTTTAGTTAAATTAGCAACATACTGAGAAGCAATGATTACCTAATGAAATGATTAAAAATAACTCAAATTGAATGCAATTTGACATTATGAATTTAACAGTGTATACTTGGCAATATCGAGAGAACGCATATTGTTCTTATTCGCGATCTGCAATTTACGGTCTGTTTGCGGAACGACATTGGCAGATCTTGTTGCCAACTCGCGGAAATACAATGCAATGTTGCGTAATATATTCTCGTTCCCGAAATAATTTTGTTTGGGAGAATCGCGATCGGATCGATTAGATACTCACCTTGTCGGAGGCCTTGAAGATGCTTCATGTGGCGGATCGCCATCTCGATGATTTCTGTCTTTTCGACTCTGCCCCGACCCTTCTTCAAGTATTCCGCAGGTATAAGTCGGCTGAGATCGGCTAGGCAATTGTTCATACGATCTCTTCTGCGTTTCTCGATGATCCTGTGTGACATTGGATCTTGCTGCAACAAAAACGAATACAATCCAATGATCTATCCAGTCAATCTCTCTCTTCTAATATCTCAATAATAATATCATACTTTAAAGCCATCCACCGATGTTTTAAAATATTTTAAAGCTTTATATATATCATAATTATATAATCTACTAATAATCATATAATTTTATATTATTACTATCGCAAGAGAGGAAACTTTGTATACTGTTATTATTATTATTATATAAAAAGAAACTTATCAATATTTATAAACGAAAAATTCAAATATATAAAATAATTATTCCTCAGATTTTTTAACAAATTGTAAACGTAATACTGCTAATTACTTTCTATGTTCTAAGTACTACTAAGATACTAAATACATCCATTAAAAATGACTCACGCAAATCGATACATTTGATTTTTGCTTGCAGTAGTAACGGTCAAGATATGGTCAGACATTGCACTGGATTTACTTTATCTCGCATTATTTAATGAGAGACAATTAAAATACCGACCTTCATAAACAGATCAATTTATACGAAGCTTTTTGTTGTTGCAATTAAAGAGTTACAACTCCAAAATATGATCTCACATCGAGCAATCTTTACTGGTCACCCATGAACTCCCATGGATATCTTAATTAAAGCAGCATTTGCGTCGCGAACGAGAAAGATTGTAATTACGTTATCACGGGCGAATTAAAACACGTTATCATCTTCAAAGGTCACGTCGCTACTGGAACGCAATTATCTGTACGTGCCACGTGTCACGATCTTGAGGTGGATATCGCAGTTAGTTAGGTAACCGCTTAATTCACTGAAATGTTCATCTATCGCGCGAATATGCGGAAAGATAACGTCGGTGATCGGGCACAAAGCAATGTGATGCAAATGCAAAAGTCACACGTTTAACGATAAAATTGCAGCTGATACGTATAAAAGCAGTTTCTGATAATTATGTTCAATAACAAACTCTTTAAATGAATTAAGACAAGCGCATACTCTGAATGTTTATGTAATATGAGTGAATGAATAGTCGCAGTCACGCAGATCGAAAGCTTTAGATAATTTGCAATTTACTTTACAGTCTTCTATCTATGTTCCAACCAAATTCATACTATAGTTGTTTATTTTAAAAACAATATAACTTTTCTGAATTATTTTTATTTTTAAATATAATAATATTATTTTAAATATAATATAATAACATCAAATTTTTAAATATAATATTTTACTTTGAAATGTAATTATCTGCATATAATATCGTGCCAAGTCACAATCGGATCTTATATAACTATCCTTACGCGAATGTCTGCTTTAAAAACAAACAACATGCCTTACTTTTCTAGATAACCACAATTTGCTCTCGTCAAGATATATAATCGACGCGAACCTTCAAACAAACGCCTGCTGGATTCATTTCAAAACAAATTTTTACAAGAGAATGGAACGAGCGGTCTGACCCGCAATTATGCGATTGAAACAGCAAACGAACAATAAGCGACGTCACAATGACACCTCGATACTTATACTGATTTACGGGTATGTAGCATTCAAATCACGGTAACGTAACGCTCGTTCCTGGCACGCGGCCAACACGACGTTTTCCATGGAACTCATTCATGCGAAATTACGCAAGCGATCGGCGCATAAATCGGTGCATCCCGTCAAGAACGGGAACGGAATACGCGGCGCAGAGAGAATGATCCTAAAGACCATAAATCGGGATGAAATGAAGGAATGAAATAGTGGCTTTACTTCAAAGATCGTATATGGAATGGCCGATGCAAACTTCTTTTCAAATGTAAATTTATTCAGACGCTGACTCTTTCCAAAAATCGTACAGTTAACCCTTCATTACTCGCATCCCCACTTTACAAATTCACTAAATATGAATTTATACACATTATTATATTTAAGATAAATTGTATCACAACAACAAAATTTTTGCAGTTATCTCTCTCTAAGAGTTGTATAAGACATTATCAATTTTTATTGAATTGTAAATCATTAGAGGAAACAATGAAAATTAGGATGTAATATTGAGGTGTCAGAAACACTTTACGCGAATTAATTAAAATGGAGGGGGTTAATTAAGTGTTGCTAATAAAAGAATAGATAAAAAAATGTCCCAAGTTAGATGGAAGAATGCATTCCGAAAGACGATAGCACTTATTTAAAGGTTGTATAAAATATCAATCTTTAATTGTAAACCATCAAAGAGAACAATGAAAATTAGGCTATAATATTGAGGTCAGAAATACCCTACGCGAGTATAATTAGGTTAAAAAAACCACGCAAGTAATGTATAAGCCTAGGTTAATTAATTAAATGTTGCTAATGAAAAAATATATGCAAAAAATATCCCAAATTACATCCAAGAATGATAGTATTCCAATGTATCTCTATCTAAAGAATATAGAATATTATAAATATTTGATTATTTATAAATCATCAAAGAGAACAATAAATTTTGAGATATAACAATGTTGAAGTATCACACAACGCGAGTAATTACGTTAAAAAACCATACGAGTAATGTAGGGTTAATTAAATGTTACTAATGAAAGAGAGTAGAGAGAAGATTCCAAATTAGATAGAAAAATGCGTTCGAATCTTCATCGTATTGCTACGAAACTGCGTGTCCGTCTTTCCTTTTTCCGAGCGGAAAGAAACAAGATATCGATTTCATCCAATTAGATTGGCGGATGCGTATTCACCTCTTTATTCAAACAGCGTCTCTTCCTCGGTGGCGGTGAATGCACCGATGCATCGACGTGGCTGTTCGTCGGATAGTATTGCATGTTCAGGATGTTATCCATACTATGCGTGACCATCCTGCCTTGAATAGCAAAATACAGAAGGAGAAAAGTATCTTCTTATCTTCCACGGTCTTCGAAAAAGTATCGATCCGCTTAAAAGTCACTTTATCGTCACCCTTATTGTTTCTCTTTAAATACGCGCGATACACGTGTGTACCATTCGAAAATAAACTTCTATATCGATAAATATCAAAGTCTATTGCGTTGGTAAAATTCACTCTCGAAACGATTTTCTCGTGAGGAAAATTCGATTCCGAATAATACTTTTATCAGTCAGTCCCCATAAATGGTTCGCACTATATCGAGTAACTATTGTATATACTAGGACACTTTTAGAATTTGTAGCAATAACTGTTCCATATGCAATTCAGTCCAAATAGATTTCTCGACGAAGATCGTTCAATTTTATATTTCTTTGTATATAACTTATATCCTTCGACTGTCAATTATGTATTATATACAGACAGCGTATATTCGTTCAAGAATATTATTACTTAAATTTATATTAGAATCCGTTCGCAATATATATTTATTGTATAATTAATATTGCAATACATTTATTGTCTTTCTGTTTGTTTGTTTTTTTCTTCTTTTTTTTTTTTTATTAAAAAATATACAATTATATTTTTATTATAGAATTACTCAAAGCACTATCGCGATTATCGAAACTCAGCGAGAGAGAGAGATTAACCGACCACTTAACACTTTGAAACGGGCAATGCCACTCGCTCTTGTTATCGAACAGTCGCTGTCCATGCTCGCGAATCGCAGGCGCACCGACGACTACGAGCCGCGAGCGACGACACTCGCGTTTCTTCAGCCATCGGGAGGGAGACACCGCATCGGATCGGGCCGGTCGCGCCGCGCCGCGCTGCGTCGACGGCGACCAGGAGGCATCACGTGTCGAAAACGCGATGTATTACGCCCAACACGTGAGGCAACACGCGTCTCCGCCTCGTCGCATCGCGTCACGCTACGCCGTCCATCAGAACGACCAGGGGTTCTTGTTGTTTCTGACTTTGACTACTACTGCGAGTCCCCTACGTCGCGAACCATTGTACCCGATTATCCCGTTTAACTCCCCCTCGAATTTCTCTTCGAGGAAATTCCAGTTCCACGGATTTTTACAGTCTTTTAGTTATATCTTTCTGTCGCACGTATGTAAGCGAATAATTTACGAATATTTACAAAAGGCACTTCTAAGAAACACTTCAAGTTCAATTAACATGATATTTTTACGACGCGCAGTTTTGTGTGGTATTAATGGAAGCGCTAAGTAAATATTTTTTTTTCTTGAATGAAAATTTAATTGTTAACTTAGTTAATTTAATTGACTTTTTTTATTTATACATTTTTTTTATTATTATATTACAATATTATACAGTATTGAAACCGATTCTTTTTGGAAACATTTTAACAAATTTTTATTCTATGAAAAAGAATTTGCTTTAATAGAATTTTCGATGCATGCTTGGAAAAACGATAATATTATAAAAACATACATAAGCATACATTTTCACTTATGTTAATTATTTCCTTGTATTTTATAAATTATTTTTGTTATGATCATAATTTTTATTAGAACATATTAATATATAATAAGTTATTTGTTAAATTTCATTTCAGCTTACCTATTCAAATATCAAAAAGAATAATTTTCAAATTTATTGGAGCAGTTAAAAGAGGTTCATATGCGTTCAATGTAATTTATGTTGCAAATTATATTCTTGCATGTATACATCTTATTACATAAATCTGCGTAAACACAATAATTTAATTAATTAATCCTAACATCTGAATATATTCATCTCTGTATTTGCAGTTGTTACACATTTAATTATTACTTTTGCCTAGCATACCAACATATATTACATTTAATAAAAGGACTCATAACTAATATTAAACTTAAAATTTGCATCTGGTTAAAATAAACCAGATGGAAATAATTCAATACTATGGTACTAATAAATTGTAGTTAATCAAAATTTGATAGTTAAATATAATTATATACTTCAAAACGAAAGAACATTTAGTTAATAAATTATATATTTTAGTTTATGTATAATAACTTAATTTAATAATTTAGTTTATCTAATATAAAAAATAATTAAAATATTTTAAAATAATTACTTGTATAAGCTTGTATAAAATTTAAGTAAATAACTATTTTTATTACATCTCTCTCTCCCCCCTCCCTTCCTCCCTCTCTCTCTCTCTCTCTC
>NW_017305927.1:760389-765339 GCF_001594115.1 Trachymyrmex septentrionalis
CTCTGTCAGAAAATATAAGACCGATCAAATATTTTCGACTTTGTTAAATTTGACTAATATTTCATAAACAAAGAAATTTATCATGATAGTTACTCATAGACAGTATCAATTATAACAATTATTTTAAGGTCTCCAAAATTCAGTAAAGCACAGCCGTTTTATTTTTATTATTATTATTATTATTAGAAAAAATGTGTAAGAAAAATACACTTGATAAGTACACAAAATTTAGATCAGCATACATACATTCATTCTACATAGAAAAAAATAACAAATATAAAGGCAAAATAAAATAATTTAAGTGTATAGTGTGTATATAAAATAGTTCGAAATGTAAAAACTTGAAGTATCAATCTACATAATTAATCGCTACTTTAATTATATTCTATTTTGTGCAATGATCATCAATATTAATGCTTACATGAGGTAATATGTACGTTATAAACGTGATTTCTCTTAAGAAAATACACCATTATTCTTTTATTCACTATTGTCATATATTCAAATATGCAAAAAATGTAAATATAACTGTATAATAAAAATGTTAAAATATCAACAGCCTTATTAAAAATAATTATATTAGTGCTTTCTATATTAATATACTATACATATATACATATACCATTACAGATATATTGTATTTAACATTTAATCTCACAATACAAGCTAAATAACGTTACCGAATCATTACTCAAATTTAATAAATTGTTCTTAACTTCAGCGTTCTCTAGCCGGAATCTACTATAATATCCTCCGAGATTATTATCTGATACCTCAAGCTCTTGAAGACAAAGTGCCAAAATATTTTAGCATAAAAGAGATATTACTTTTTAATATTGTAGATTTTAGATATCTAAACATTCAAAGTTGATCTAATTTTAACTTATATATAATGTATAAGAATTTATATATTCACATACTGTTTTACCATTAACAATTTTAACTGTTCTATTATCTAAATGAAATTCCTCAATTTAACATTGCAAAAAGCTATTTGGATATAAATTTGAAATAGGAGAATATCTAAAAAGTGTGATACAATTTAATGTACAAAGAAAACTTCTCAAGCGGATAATTCTATTAATTTTCTTTAGATTA
Source organism: Trachymyrmex septentrionalis (assembly GCF_001594115.1). Lineage (NCBI taxonomy): Eukaryota > Metazoa > Arthropoda > Insecta > Hymenoptera > Formicidae > Trachymyrmex > Trachymyrmex septentrionalis. The sequence continues at coordinate 761,488 of NW_017305927.1, forward strand.
TATTGTTTCTTTTATACTATTATTATTGTTATTATTTTGCAAAGTGACGAGTTAACGATCGTTAAAATTCTAAAAAATACATATTTTTTTTCCGATAATAATAGAAAGAATCATGCAGTTCATATTTTGCTTGAACTATAATAAATCAATACAAGACGTTCATTTTATTTTATTTCGATTTGGAAAATCAAATAGATTACAATTAGAAGAACTTGTTGCATAATGCTATAAAGCATAGCGCTAAACAAAACAGTTTATAAAATTAAAACTTCCTTTAATTAACAAAAGCTAATATTAAAAATTTATATAATTTATATAATTTAAAAGATAATGTTTACATTTTTCTATGCGTAGCACGAAATACGAGCATGTCTGCTAACGTCTTTATTAATTCAATGTATAATATTATTTCTAAATATTTCTTTGATTAAATATTTAGAAAAAATCGTTAATATTAACGAGACTTTCAAGCAAAACAACATCATTGAAATTTATTAGAAAGTCATAAACGACGTGATGAAACGGATTTAATTGCATCACTTCATGATTTGTTTACTATACTTTATGTTATAAAAGTACCATTATAATACATTCCTCATTGAACCAGTACTTACTTCCGACTGTTACGTGACATATTTCTTACGTTTGCTATCTGTCGAACGTTCGAAATTCATCAAGACAGATCCCCGTTGTAGAATTTTTCAATAAAAAGATCCAATTAATCTTTATCTATAATTTTATAAAATTTATTTATAGTGGTTTACTTAGTGATTGATATATTCTTATCTCCACCGTTCAATAAAATTGTTGGTTAAATTTAATATTTACTAAAATAAGATGCAAAATAAAGAAATGACCTATCATTAACAGAAAAAAAACATTTACGACATCGCATCATGTAGTTTAAAATATGCTATATACGTATTACATACAGTTAAAGATCATCGAGGAAGTGAAGTCATGATAAGCACACGTAATTGGTTATAATAAAAGATCTCCGTTCCTAACTAATAAATAAAATATAACTTTCCTTGACGTAATTTCCTACATTCCTTCCGCGAAATATACTAATCAGCCTATCCTTATCACATACGCAAAAACACAAAACAACACTAACATAGTAAAAACGTTATTCAGTTATCTTCCTTGCTAATCTCCGCCAGCGCGAATTATCATTATTTTGGTTACAAAGTCTGATGTGATATCGTAAATACGAATAAACATATAATACATTTCCGATTATGATTTAAGTAATGAAATATATGTATAATTTCGATTCAGAATTATGTCCGTCTAAAAATTAACTATTCTAAAATATTATCATTATTCTCTGCTTATTACTGATTCTCATTTGTATTATCTAAATTAAGGACTGAAAGTTTTTAATCACAGTGGATACTAAATCCGTCCCACTTATATTAGTTCAAGACTGAAAGAATATACAAGTAGATCGATAACAAACTTGAATGTAACGCAATAGATTATACGTACAAAAAATTACATATATAAAAAATGGAGCTGTTTACAAACAATTTTTTCTTTCAATAATCACACAATTTATCGCACTTAATGTAGTATATTATCATACAAATCACACACCTTACGTAAATTGTGAGATATGATTAAGATAGAATTCAGAATAAATTATAAATTGTAATGTCGCTAAATGTCGAATTCTCTTATTAAATTATAATACTGCAATCGCAAACGTTCGCGAAGCCAAGATAAGCCTGACGATACAGGATGCTGAGGCGTGTCGAGAGAACGGCGGGCAGTTATTTGCACATTGACCGGCGATCGCCTCGAAACAGTGAGAAGAAGTCGACAGAAGAAATCCGACGACGATGACGGCGGCAGAGGAAAAAAGCGACGCGAGAACCGCTTTAACGGGGTCGAGTTATCGGCATGCCGGATATAACCGGTATTCGGTGATCTCTGCGAGCTCTCGCATGGATATGAAAGCTCGCATTATGACCGAGGGTTTATCAGCGAACACATTGACCGCGGTGGTCCAACCAATGTTTTTCAAACGATAACCGGGCATCACCGGATCCCAGCATCTCAGCGACAACAACCGCGGCTGGAGCTTCTTATCATCGGTCCGCCTCGTGCGCAAATCTACATTTGTTTCGATGATCGCCATCATAATATGTCAGCAAGTCTGCATAACGTTCGAGTTAAGCCCATTTTGATTTTGATGATCCATAATTCGCGTTTGTAAATTCAGGATAGTGTTTTATTTGTAACTTCACGTAACACGAAAAACATTCGAAACCAGAATAAACACGTAAATAAAGTATGTATCAAAATATACACACATACGTCAAAATGCATTAATAAATTGGGAATAAAAACAAAATAGAACTTTTAAAGTGGATTTTAGAACAAAATTCGATTTGTAGATATGTGCCATGTGCAAAAAAACAAGCAAAACCCAAAATATACACACATACATATATAAAACAATTTGTATACATATATGTATACAAACGTCAAAATACACATATAAAAATTATAAATAGATATATTTTAAGTAGATATATTATTATAAATAGATGCATTGATTATAAATATTTTATTCTGAAATTGGATATGAATTATATTATGTAGATTATCTAATATGAACTTTAATCCAACGTTACTAAGCAAAATACGAGATACTATAGTGTTTCTTCATAACTGTTTTTTGTTATTGAAATAAAAAGGAAGATTTAAAATATTATTTTAACAATTTTATTGACATAATTTGAATCCAAGGTTAAAATTCAATTTAAATTATTCTAAAAATGTCAATTATTGCAATTTAAATTCTCTTATATTAGCTATAAGGATTTAATAATTAAATTTCATCTTAGAAATGCTACATATATTAACCTTGGTAACGTCGAATTAAAAGCTGCTGTAATATCTTGGCACTCTGGAATCTCTAAATGCGTGTCACGCATAAAATTGTGTTATATACAATCCATGATCTGGTCCTAAAGGAGCTAATGCCAAATTTTAAAGAGATTGAATTCTAACATCAAATATACATTTTACAAAAAGCGTTATTTTACAAGAGAAGTATTATTTAGAAATCTAATTATTTCTTTCATTTTTTTTTCGAAATGAGTTGCTAAAAATTCAACTTATGCAAATTATTAAATAAATTAATTTAATTTATTATAAAATTAAAATTTGATTTAACTTATTATTAAATAAAATAACTAATATCAGCACACACATACGCATACGTTCGAGCGATGTATTATACGAGGAAAATTCAGCCTGTTTATGCAAATCACATGGCGCTGCCGCGGCGTCTATATTTAGACGCGTAAATAAATTACTCGACGCATCGCGCTGAAGCAGCTGCAGATCGACGACACGCGAAGTTGGTAAAAAACGTGAGGAGTTCCTCAAGAGCGGACCTCCGTAACTTCGCGCTCGGTGACGCCAAGTGCAATTACCGACACCTTCCAGTTACTTCCATCCGCTATTTATCTGCAAAAACTCCGCATACTTCTTCCTCGTCGAAATTATTACAAGGAACACGCGCGGATTTATAATCGCCGGGTATAATTTGTGTCGCGCCCCAGATCGCAAATGGCGTTTCCCGTTCCTTCGACCGTCCGTCGGGTATTTTTGCCCGTCTGTTGCGAATGCAACCTTGAGACTACAAACACCAACCGCGTTAAATAGTATCTATAAATTAAGATTCATTCGGTGAGTAGAGACCAATGTCGAATTCTCAGCGATCTTGAAACCTTGAACGACACTATAAAATGTACTTCGTTCGCGAAACATTCATATTCATGTAGCATAACCATTTTTTTACCAAAAATCTATTTTAAGTATATATATATATATATA
>NW_017305927.1:765439-783893 GCF_001594115.1 Trachymyrmex septentrionalis
GCGATTTTCTTATCGCTTAAAATTTATCATAGATGTTGCTAACAATGTAATAATTGCATGTAATAATTTCTAATTATGACACATCTAACACGCATTTTCTCGTTAATATATATAAATGATACATTGCTCTCTTCAAAAGTAAGACAATTCAAAATATAAAAATTCTCAGAAAAAAGAAAAAACTGTTTTTCAACTTGACAGAAAATTATTGACTAATCAAATTAGCAAAAAGAATATTCATAACACAGTTAAATGTCATACTTGTTGTCTTACATCCCAATAAAAATCGTCTTTTTCAACGATTTTGACAATTTTTTTAATTATCTTTTCTTATAGTTGACGATTTTTCAAATCATCTTTTTAGAGATGATTTTGACAATTTTGAATGAAGTTACGTTACTTAACTTTTAATGATCGATAGGATAATATTATATTTATTAAACTCATTTATGATAATATTGATAATAACTCGAAAATCACTGAGTTTGTTTAAATAACAATAAATAAAGAGCAAAGTAAGAGTCAAACACATTTTTTAAATTGTCACACAATTAAAAAGAATAAATTACAAACAAAGAAATTATAATCGACATACAATGTCCGTCTTACACATCTGCGTTCCATTAAACTTTGTACATTTTTATTGGTTTTCATACTTATGTGGATTGAATAATTTATACGATTTTTGGTGAGTTTTAATTACTTGATAAAATTCCGGTATGTTAATTTTGATTGTGTATATTTTTTCGTAAGAAGATTTTTTTTTATCTTTTTTATCAACTAGAACTTTTTCCAAGAGATATGAAACACATTTGACTGTTCAATCGTATGTAAATAATGTTGAGTTCTACATCAAGACTCACCCGAGCTGTTATTATAAGGAATATGCGGGCATTTTCATGTTATATGCAATTAATTTTGTACAGCAATTTTTGCGATAAATTAATGCCTGAGGAGGGCTCAATCCGGTAGCCGAAACTTGTAACGTTTTATATTTGAATTTAAACAGAGTTTTTTATTACTTTTTTCGATTTTACTTTTCTTTATTTGTAATTTATTCTTTTTAATTGTGTGACAATTAAAAAAATGTGTTCGACTCTTACCTTGCCCTTTATTTACTGTTATTTATCTTGTATATGAAGAGTCCTTCTATCTGTTAAATGAGTTTGTTTAGTTGTTTGAAGTAAAGAAGCAATATCTCCTAACCGATCGATTAACCAATGATAACAAATGGCTCGATATCTTGTTTATCGCAATCGAACTCTTCTCACACACACACATACACACACACAGAGTGTAATTTAACGATAGAAGGAGCGAGTAGGACGATAGCTGATCGCATTGGATTTAAGCCTCAGCACGTTCGGCTGACGTCGCTTCTCCGCCTGAGTAACAACGCTCACGCGAGACCGCGTAGAAGACATTAGCGAGAAAGGAACGTCTACGCTAATCGCGGATGAAACAGCACACGCGTCGACGGATAAACACGTCCTGTTTTCACCAAACGGTGACGCACTCGGAAACACACTATTTTTGTCGCGGCGTCGCGTGTCCGAGCCGAATCGCTCTTTGCACGAATATAAATATGCACGAGCGAAGAGAATTTTCGTACGAGTTTCCTCGAAAAAGTCGATAGGCTTGGGTTCCTCCAAGGATGGCTCAATTATCTCAAGTGAACTGAATATTCGAGATGATTAGATCGCCGAGCACCCCGTGTAGATAAATACTGTATGTATATAATATTTAATAATAATTTGATCAAATGGAAGATCATATTCCTACGTATTTGGCTTATCAGGATGAGAAGAGATAGGAGGAAACCTCCATTTATACTTCCTATAAAAACAAATTTTCTCCGTACATTTTCAACGAATTCTTTATTATAAATTTGTATTTTGATAATAATCATTATGAATATTTTATAATAATATTCTTATATATTTGACTTATCAAGGTAAAAGGAGGAAGGAAGTACTATTTAGTATACTTTCTGTGAAAGCAAAGAGAAATTCCTATGTACACTTCTTTTTCATAAATTTTCATTAAAAAATGTACAGAAGGAAAATTGATAAGCCACATACCAGTCGTATTCTAATTTGCAATGAAAATGTTTGTGTCACTTAAATGCGACTTGTGGGTCGTGCTCAGTATGCAAATCATTTTATGCGACATTTGACAAGTGTTATATAGATACGAGAGTTGGCTATTATTGGGACCGTTCACGTGATGTTTTCACGAAGTTTTAAACAAGGTAAGAGACTACGAATAGGCTTACCGTCGCATTCCACCGTTTCAAGAAAACATTTTCGCTGGCAAAACTCCGAGCTGGCAATACTCCGCGATTAATAATAATTCATTCATTCAATTAATAATAATTAAACTAAAACCCTCCATAATTAGTCAGCCAAGTTCGAATATAACTGATTAAAAAAGTGCAGCTGAATCTATTTCAACGTAATTTAGATTTGATGTAAAGAGTGACTAAAAAAAAGGTATAAGACATTTAATCTTGATACAAATTCATTAAGGAATCTGAATGAAGATAATTGAAGAGTTTACTGTAACAATGGGTTGACCTACATTTTGCATAAACAAGAATAGATGTATTTTCTCATCACTTTAAATTTAGAATCTGTTTTCCCTGTTTTAAAATGTTAGCCCGTTGTTACAGTAAATCTCTTCGATTTCTTTCTTCATAAAAAATTCAATTTACAACATCAACAAAAAATACAAAAATGATAATGATCCTTCGCTCGTTATGTTCAATTAAGATTGAAGTTGCGCAATTAATTACAATTAAATTCAAAAAAACATATTTTTCGCAACAAATTCTTCACAGTATTTTAAGATAACAACATTCTTATCAAATCGTCGATCAATTTAAAATTTGTGAGATTATTAATTTAGTTTGTGATTTCATTGCACGCCGAGTAGTAATTGGCTTGCAGCTACTTCAAAGCTTGTTTCTTTTGGACCATCAGCATTTATTTGTTAATAACTTTTTAACTGAACGTGTGCAAACAAAAAATCGACTTGTTCCAGTATACAAACGAAAACCTATCAATTCAATGTTGAGTATAATAACTACTGTTTGATTATATTATGAATTTATATTATTATCTACCTAATATTTATAATATTATCTACCTAAGTCGACTGTCCTCGAAACCTTCAATTGTTAATGTAACTAAAAATGTGCAAAGGAAAATTTATCGGTTGAGACTAATCAAATTAATCTAGTTTGTTTGTGACTCAGGAATAGTGCGTGAAATTAGTCCTCAAAAATTGTTTTTTTTTTTCAATAACTTTTCACCAGAAGTGTGTAAACAAAAAATTCCAAATGTGCGTATATGTGCTAACTATGAGCAATCGAATGAGCTATAAAAAGTTAAGTTTTTCAAAAGTTCGCGGCCGACTTCGCACGAGTAATTTTGGCGTGAACACTGACTCGACATGGACACGCAACGCACGCTATATAGCACTTGTTTACGCGTACATATTTAACGCTACTATCGCGTCGGTTCATAGTACGATTGTAACCCCTGATCGGCTATCGAGAGAGCTCCGTTATCGACGCCATTAATGGCCATCGCGCGAAGTCCATTGCGTGATATTCAGCCACGGACTATCCAATTCGTGGAAATCTGGGAATAATCACAGCGAGACTCTAACGCTGCGTCAAAAGCCTGACGATATGCCACATCGTCATCCGGCTCTAACGAGCTTCACACGTGACATAAAATCGACGTGACCCTTGAATCACAGGTCATCTGATCACCGGGCTATTAAAGCCACCCCTACTCTGTTAAATCTATGGTATCAAATTTAATTTAATTTAAGTCGCTAGTGCTGCTACTAAATATATCGTTTATACTGCAACGACAATTAAATTTGACACTGTATGTACATTAGATTAAATTTGACATTATAGATTTAAATGCACGCACGAAAAACGCGATCAGATAAATATTCATAAAAATGACTTTAAAGGAGGGAGGAGAGAAAAGATTCTTTATTTCCGGAAATGTGCTTTAAGTCATGTGCTGAAACTTATAGCACAAAAATAGCACGAAGCACAATTAAAGAGCTTTCTAGAAAAACGTCGCAGCCATCATTTAATTAAAAAAAAAAGTGTTGTAATAGAAAAACTTTGCTTGTGCATTGGTTATATATTTTTCCTATTTTCTGTAAAAATTAAAAAATATTAAATGCAACGTTCTTTCCTTCAATTAATTAAAAAAATTCGCAAAATTCAGAACTCCGCTCCACACAGATTGATTTCAATCTATCTCCTTGCTTAATTAATCGTTAGTCAGCGACTACCTCACCGAGAAAAACCCATTTTGTCAACGTAAGTGCGATCAAAGAAGATGAATTATACATACGTATAACTTGAAAGCAATTATGCGGTTCAATTAATCGCCGATTGATCCATGCTTTAGGCACGTATTGATCTTTAAATAGAATTTTTATAAGTTATTTAGACAAGCTAATTATTTCCTTTTTGATTAATTTTATTCATTTATTTTCCAAATTAATCGAAATTTAATCGAAGTCAATTTCCTTGGACCAATAAAATACGGATAATTCCATTTATCTAAAGCCACGTTTAATCATAACGAATATTCATTCGAATTTTGTTCCAACAAATTAACGAGTTGTTCGTCGAAAACGCGTTTGCTTTTGCAGATACAACTGTATCTCTCATCACATTTGATTCATCTACATAAATAAGTCTGCATAATTAACGCATCTAATTCATGCAAAGTTCAATGGATCAGCAATCAGATGGAGTTACTAGTGACGCAAAAATAGAATTAAGCGGAATCTGATCTCCAATACACGAATGTGTCCAATACATATGTGTCGACTTCATAATTTATATGTACTCGTGAAAACCGACGTAAAATTGATTCTCATATATTTCCTCTACTTTACTTTATTTCAATAATTCGAATTACTTCTAGTTAAAATTCTACGTTAATATGTAACACTGAGAGAGAAAAAATAGTTGTGGCAACTATAAAGTGCAACTCTAAAATTTAAAATACTTATAACTAATTTTAGAGAACAATAAGAACTAAAATAGTACCGAATACTATGTATAAAAATATAGTATTGTACTATAAAAATATAGCATTCAGTGTTATAAACTCTAGTTCTTATTACTTTTGTAAAACTAGTTGCAAGTACTTAAATTATTAGAGTTGTTAATTTAGTAGTTGGCAAAACTACATTTTTCTCCGAGTGAACGTATTTTTATTCGCACAACGATAATGTCCCAGTGTACGGAAAAATCTAGAGTGTCATCTAATCTTACATCTGGCTTTCAGCGATTGACATAAACGGTGATAGTTGCATTAATTCTGTAGCATAAAAACAGCCGATTGATCAGACGTGAGTCCCCGCGGGCGAAAGTCAAACAGCTCGTAACACGTGTACAAATATGGAGAAAGAGAGAGAGAGAGAGAGGGGCACGAAGATAGGAAAAAAACGAGCGCGATAAATGCGTATCGCAGCACGCGTTGAGTCACGCGGTAATTCCGCTCGCTCGATGCTCAATGGCACGTGAAACTCGGCCTTTAGAGAACTTCATTATTATGGGTAATTAGACGAAATCGGAAAATCACTTCCACCATGAAGATGCGGGACAAGAAAATTTATACGTCACAACGGTATCAACAATCGTCGACGAATTTAAATGCTTTAAAAGTGCAGTTCCAACTCGCAATTGCGAAGCGATCAGCCACGTCACACCTGTTTGCTTATCGCTCTGCAAAGTATTTTTCCGTTCGCCGTCAGAAAGAAGAGAGATACGTTCGGCTTCCATTGAATGGGTAGCTTCTACATACTAATGCGCGGATATTTTTGTTCTCTTTTGCGCTGAGCTACTTTAGATTGAGAGAAAAGTTTTTGGTATTTTGTGACTATAATTGCACGACAAAAGAATTATAGTTAGGAGCCCCATTTCTATAATTATTACTGCTATAATATTAGTGTTTATAAACTTCTTCTCTATACTCCTTATATACAGGACTATAAATATAATTTTATTATCTAGTATTAACATTATAATAGTAATTATACAGTAACATTATAATTATAATAACTCGAGTAATAACTATGAAAATGTAGTTCCTAACTATAATTATTTTATCAGTGAAAAATGTTAAAAAGCCCATCGGAGCCTACAGCTATTCGGATGCACAAAAATTGTTTATTTTCTGTATGAATGTAACAAAACAAATAAAATATACGTTTCAACCCTTCAATTCGGGTCCTTATCAAGTTTGATTCAATTCTTTAACAAAGCAACAATATAAAAACCAAAAACTGTATTAATATAATTTAAAAAAATCCATATGTAGTGTGATGTATGTTATATATATTTGTATAATTATTTTACCGTGCAATTATAGTCACAAATGCCGAAAACTTTTCTCTCTAATAACTATAAAACCATAATTATTTTACAATGCAATAATCATTACAAATGTCCTTTCTCGGAGGCTCCTATTCTGCAATTCTTAACAGCAGTGTCAGGTTTTACGCATGGTACAAAAAAATATGCAACGATAATATGATGATATCAACACTATCGTTGAAAGTAACAGAACAGAGACCTTAGGCCCGATTACCAACGTTACTTTAAGTGAGACTTAAAAGTGGCTTGAGAGAGAGAGAGAGAGAGAGAGAGAGAGAGAGAGAAGTTTTACTTAAAATCAAAGTAACGTTGGTACAATTGAACTTTAGTGTACTTTCCTAAACACACATTGTTTAGAAGATCCCTTTATGATGTCGTAGATAGGTATTTTTTAAATATTTATATATGTCTTGAAAGACATCTTTATATGGTGTCCTTACGACGTCTTTTAAGGGCTTTCTACAATAAGCCATTACCTAATCTTTAAATTTTAAGTCATAAAAAATTATAATCAATTATTTAACTGTGATTAATCAATTTCTTATGGCTTCAGACTTAAAACTTAAATAATGGCTTATTATAGAAAGCCTATAGTAGACATGCATGTCTAGGTTATGCAACGTTTGAATGTTATGAAATACGATACGATGCTATGATTACTTATCGCCTGTAATTACACAAGATTAGAAGTCGAGCGAGGCAAAACGTACAAAAATATGTCGCCAACTTGACGACACACACGACGTGTGTGTGTTATTTTTAATTTAATAAAAGAAGAAACAGCAATTTCGCGTTTAATTGGCTCCCCGTAGATGTAAATACATTGATATATCGTTCACATGAGAGTGTCTTGCCAACCAACGGATCTCTCGATATAGCCCAGGATTAAATACGGCCCGCGACAAATTTAACTTGGAAGACCTAACTGTTACGACAAACGTGTACACGTATTCTAATTTTGATACGTTTGCCATTTGGATCAACGACTTCTCATTTCCAACGTTCGCTGCGACTCTGATTGCTATAGGAAAAAAGATTCGCGATTAGAATCGACATATTTATTGCTTGTTTGTACAAACGTATATTTTCAAGTTCTAAGGTCGAACATCTCGAAATATATCAGGAAGACAGATGGGAAAAGAAGCAGAAAAATACGATAAGAGAGTTTGCTTTCAAGATTAAGTATTGATTTACATTTTTTTGAAAAACGTTATAATTTTCAAATTGTCCTTTTTGCTGTCGTTTTTAAGAATTATAAAATATTTGTATGGCAAAAAATTGAAAGCTATTTAAAGACAGGTTCAATAATGTATAAAAAAAATTTGAAATTATCAAAAATGATTGATAACATTATAAAAAAAAATATTGTACGATTATGTTTGAAAATTCACGAAAATCAAAAAAGGAGGACACTTGCATAGTTCATCGTATCCATTACATTTCCCGCTAAATCTTCATCTCGTGTCCCGTTTATAATTTTCCACGGTTTCTGAAAATAGGATCTCGGAAATCGAGGCACACACCGTTGCTCATTAAAGCTGATGCACCCAGGCTATTCATTGCACGTGACGTCGCAGCAAGTATTATTTGGGTCGCGTGCGATCGTCGTCGCGGCCCGATCACTTTTCCACGAGTAGTTTTCTGGTCACGTCATTCGTTTCCAAGAGCGTCGCCGCCACGTGATGCCGGCATGGATATTTTATGGAAATAAGCGAAGGCGGAGGAACGCTTCGGGTGTCTCAAACGAATCAGAACCAACGGATGCGGAAAGTCATCTCAGTCTTACCAGGATACGCGCGAAAGCGTCCTCTTTTTGCTGAATTAAAAATATTCTCTGTTACGTCAAAATAAGATACGTAGTTTTACATAAAGAACGTAACCACAGGTACAACTTTCTAATTATTCATCTCGATAATCATAGATTAAGCTTTTTAAAAATCAATTAATTGCTAATAAAGATAATAATGAAGATGAAGATCTATAATAATAAATAATCGAAGCAAAATATTCTTGTTGATCGCTTAAAATAAAATATACAACTTTTATCCAGAGAACTTATTATTCATATAAAAAAAAAAGTATTTAAAAAACACAAGAAATTATAAGTATATATATATATATATTCCAGTCTTTAATATTTAAAAACCTGTACTTTAATTTAAAACATTTCTGTATCGATTTTATCTTCGATATTTTTATCATACTTATTCTCTTCTAATATTTAATTTTCTTTACAGTTATGAAAATTATATCGCGATAGCGGATGCTTAGTTTTTCTTTACAAATTCGAACAATAAAAAATAGGAAGTATTCTACAGAATTAAATTCATATCAAGGGAAACAAAGTTACTTTTTCATTTTATAATATCTTATTTGTTAATTCGCAATCCTATTTGTTAGTTTTTTCACGATGACGACTCCGGAAGATGGCTCCAAAATCGGAATATACGAGAAATCGCGGGATATTTAGGCCATCGCGATGCAGAGAAAGGTTTTCCGTGTTGCCGAATCAGCGATGATGCAACGAAATACCGCGACGACGTGCGTTAGTCACATCACGTCCCGAAAACGACGATTGTGACACAGCGATCGCGCGAAATCGGACATCGGAAATGTCCGAGTACACCATATTCTTATCGGAAATAGTCATTGACGCGTATTCGGACTTTGGAAAAAAAACGTGTCTTTAAATTTTTTTTATCTAATCTTATATACTTGAAACCCTCCGTCGTCAATGTTTTCACTCTTTGTCTGCAATCTGAGTCTTCGAACTTCAAGTGCAGATTTTTATATTACTCTAAACTCTCTCTCTGCATAAAAATCTTACATACTTGAAAAAAAGTCTTACTTGTGAGCTTTAGCAAAGAGTTTTTACTCAAGTTGGATTGTAATTTCCCACATTTAACAGATTTAAATTTATTTATCAGAATTCACGATCACATAAAATCGACTGTGCTTTTAAAGTTCCAAGTTGTTGGCGAAGGGTTAAGTGCCGATACTATTCACCATGAATAATTATTTCTAATTGTAAAAATTCGCCGCATTTGTATCATCTTAGCGCCGAGATACTACTGTCTTCTGATCAACATCATAATTCATGCTTTTTACAGTAGCGAGATTAGCTGAGAACATTGAAAAAAAAACGTGCCATTAAACTTTCTTTTCTCAATGTAAATAATTTTGCATCTACTTAAGCTCTAATAATATTCAGTATGCATTGTAATTATCTCTAAATTATTGCACAATCCGCCGTATTTGTATTATCATCGTCGTATTTATAACCCATGCTTTTTATAGTACCTATAAGCGATAAGCGAGGCTGAGGACTCTACTAACTGACGTGACGTTTCTGACACGTGCTTCCAATATACCTATACAGGTCACTTTGCGCTAATTGTAAATACCATTTTCGTGCCAAGGTTCCAAGTAACAATGGTCGATAATTAATTCTATTACGCTTTGTGGTATGTGTAAAGCTTTGTGGTATAAGCAAATTTATTGTAATGTAATTTTCATTATTAAAGAGAAATAATATATATTTTTGTTCCAACAAATCTCTGGGATGTCTCATGCGCTTTTTTATTACAAACCGTTGCTCGTCGCAATAGTGTCTTCCAACTGGTATTTCATGAGTTTATTCAGTTAAGAATCTGTCTCGGTAAATTTCTCCTCTTTCTTTCGTGTTGTAATCTTCAAGCTCTTACTAAATCAAGAGACTTGGTCAGGAAGTAGCTCGGAAGCGTGACTTCTAGAGGTATCTTCTCGAGATATTACGATGATTATACGGGTTTAAATTAGAAAGGAACGTCTGTTTGTCTGTCTCTCTCTCTCTCTCTCCTCTCCCCCTCTCCCTCTCTTTCTCTTTCTTTATCTGTCTATATATCTTCCTTTCTTTCTTTTTACAATTTCTTTAACAATATATATAATTCATGACAATTAGGAGAAAGCAATGTGATAATTCATGTGGATGGAGTGATTTACATTTTTATTATTCCGCCCAACAATTTCATAAATTATTCCCTCCAAAAGCTTTAGATCTATTTTAGGAATTTCGAAAGAATTTGTGATTTATTTTAGCTGTACTATATGCATTATTGATTTCTAAACTTGTGTCTGCGCGAATAACTGTGACGTAGAAGAGAATTATCGCTTTATCCCAAGACTAGCAGCAAATTTTCACGCTTTTATCTGCCCTTACATAATACCCGAATTGCATAATTCTCTCTCTCTCTCTCCTCTTTCTTTCTCATTTATCAGGATTATAAAAGATGAATCGTGTCGCTATAATTATAATAACGTGTCTAATTCGCTTTACGTCAAATTATGTAAAGCACCGTCTGTCTAGTAACATTGATCTGCAATGGTTTATCGACGCTTTCGCAAATATGATAATCGAAGACGTCTTTGCATCGATACGGCCATAAATTCTTCTTTTTTACGTGATTTACATGATAAAAAGGGGGGAAATCAGGGCACTTCGAGTGCACGCACGAAACAAGATGTGCATGGTACATCTTGCGGTATCAAGACAGATTCTTTCGCCATCATTTGGGCGATTCAGTCACGGGAATACCCGACTTGTTTGTCGGTCATGGTTGTGAATCAAAGTCCATGCACAACTTGCTCGACGATACGCGAAAAAATTTCGCTGCCTCGTCAGAAACGAAGAAAACAACTTCAGACCATCCTCCCCCTCCCCACCAAGTTAATTTCAAATACACGTTTCCAACGTTTTTTTTTTTCTGGAACATGTAATCGTTACGACACATATTTGCACTTAGTTCTTAAATAAATAACAATAATAATAGATAAAAAAATGTTTAAATTTTTAGTGCACATTAGTGCACATATACGTTTACATGCATTAACTGTTTAGTTGTGACGTGTTTTACATTTTAAGAATTATAGTTTTAACACAATTACGAGTGCATTCTAATGTTTGAAAAGCACGCTTCTCGGCGTCGGTGTTATAAGAGCCGAGGTGAGCCATTCCGCTTCAGGTTTCTCTATCTTTCTCGCTCTTTCTTTCTCCAGTAAACTGCACGTAGCGAATGAGATAATTCAAGTCACGCGCTTCTCTTCGTCGCTTTCTGGAACCGTCGCGTCGTCAAGCGCGCGCCGCTTCGCACGGCGATGAGTTTCGAAAGACGGTTGCCTGATATCGCCCCACTACGTTCAGGAACGCGTCATGAGCTGATATAATGCTTGCGGGATATCCGGGAAAAACGTGAAAGAATATATTTCTTAACGGTACGCAAGCGGACATGCACTTTAAAACACCTCGTCAAAATTACGCGACAAAATGTGGAACGATTTAGAGACAAGGTGACAAGTCGAGAAATAGATTAATATTAAGATTTTCTCTTAAAAATTAAAAAGAAATGGGAATATTTCCGTATATTGTTGAATTTAAAATTAAAAATGTGTATTATTATATGTACAATACTAAAACTTTATATTGTTATTAACTATTAACATTGAAAATCTGCTAAAAAACTTTTTAATTATATAAGAGACATGTTTTAAGAAAAACATTTGTGTCGCTCTAATCTCTAATATAGTAATAAGTAATAAAAAAGTTAACATTTTGTTTAAAAAGCAAGAAAAAAAATTTGATTTTTCCGAACTTTACAGCCTCTAAATAATATACGCGCTCCCTTATTTCAAAAACGATAACACAATTTAAAAATTGCTTTTTTCAAAAAGGAAGAAAACCTATTTTTCAAGTTAACGAAAAATTATTGACTAATACTTAAATAATATCAGCAAAAAAAACATGTTCTTAACATAACCAAATGTCATTTTTATCATTTTCACAACCTTTAAAAACCACCATTTTTAGTTATGATGATTTCGACAATTTTTTACGAAGTTAAGTTCACTTTTAATGATTGATAGAGTAATAACTCATTTGTGATAATAACTTGAAAATTACGTTTTTTTTTTGGTTGAGTCACTTTTAAAGTAAAAAAACAATATGTAATTGAAAAATAAGGTTTTTTTACTTTTTAATAGGTTAAGCTGAACAAATATAACGAGATTATAATTAATCCTCGCGCGAAATGTTTGCCCAGAATAAACGTTGCATCTCTGCATATAATTTCCTCAGTACTAAAATATTTGTATGCTTTCATTTAAGCAAATATTATGAAACACGGTAAAAATAATCGATGGGATATTCGACGTGTGGCTGAAACAAAAGGAACGAAATGCGAGGCGGCCAGATTGCTTAATATTGCGCCGATTGGCACGAAAGTACTTATTATGAAGCCGAACGAGTACAAATGAGCCCATGACTCACCCTAGAGACCTTCTTCTTGGTGTAGATCTCGTCATCCTCTGAGGCCGTCGCGAAGTTCAGGTTGCCCTCGCAATATCCAGCTCCTATACCCATTCTGTATATCTCGTCCTTGCAGGATCTACCATCCAGACTGAGAAAAGAACAAAAAATACGTGATTAGTCACCTACAATATTATTGACCTAAAAACGTAAGTATAAGTTGTCGTTCAAGAAGTAACCTCGATGCTTCCATCATTTTTACACTCATAATTATACATTTCATAAATATGAAAAGTAATTATATATTTTTATAAATATATATTATATATTATAATTATCTATTATATAATTAGAAAAATATATAATTACAATTATAATTTATAAATAGATAATTTCCTTCAATTTCAATTAGAAAGAAGATAAACTATTCGAAACAATACCTCCTTTAGTAACTATTATCTCCCATTAGTTGATTATAATCAAGATTTTACTTTAATCATGGAATTAAATTCCTTTATATCGTGTTCGTAAAGAAGAAAATTACTTAGAAATTAAAGAGAAAACTTTCAAAAAGAAACCAGAGATGGATTGTTTATGTGCGTCACGACGCTATCAAGAAGCTATTTAAATGCATCCGCTTTGCGCGATATTGCTTACGCAACCGCTCGACACGAATGTTTCAGTCAATAACCCTGTGCACGTCCCTTGCCCTGTTATAGATTTTCCGCTGTAAATAGAGTGAACGGGAAAAGCACGAGGCTCCGGCGCATTATTGATAAGCCCGGCAATGTCGTTGCTTATGAAACTTACAGACGACACCGTTTCCCTAGTTCGTCGTACGCCACGACGGTTTGCCGAGAGGGCTGTCGGCATTCCAACCCTCTCTTGTACAACGTGAATTTTTAATGGATTAAAGAGTACTCCGTCGCAGCGTTCTTCGCATATATGTGACACAGATACGCGGTAATTTCGCTAAAACAGTCAGAAGGCCGCCAGCAGCGGTAATTCACTAATAAGTCATCAGGAATCAAGTCTCATTTGACGCTTAATAATTGATTAAGACAAGAGGATAGAGCCATGTGACAAACATTATCCTTTTAAAAAAATCGGTCAGACATTATTCTTATCACATCGTCGTACTAAAATAAAAGTTCTTCATTGTTACATTACAAAATGTGCTTAGCCACAAAATTGCTATAATTACAGTTAAATTGTGATAATTGGATGGACATTTTTATGGTAATAAAAATTATAATTATAGTCATTTTCGGTACAAGCTATATACATATATACTTTTTAATAAAACTATATGTATATAATTATTATTAATAACATTATAACAATAATAATTATAATTATGATACCATTTATATAATTATAGTTACAAATATCGAATGAGCTTTTCGCTCATTATATATTCTAGAAAATATGAGTGGATTCAACATCATGCGCTGTTTACATCTTTGTTAATTATCACTACGTGATATCTATGTTGATATAAAAAGCATAATAATATGGATTGACTCTACATCCTTACATTTTATAGTGTATAAATTATAGATTTACATTTTAATAAATAAAAACAGGTAAATGATTAACATAATCAGTCAAGCCAAGATCCGCTTCGATCAAATATAGGATTTTTCTCTTATTTACATTTTTAACGTATCAATAAACGCTTGCAGCGATAAATTATTTTTAGAGATAGTATGGAATTGGCGTCATCTCTCCCCTTGTATCCATTGACTTAACTCTGAATACAATATATTACTCAATGAAAATTTAATGCGATTAAGTAAAAAAAATTTATCAAAGTATAATAAAATCTTGACAGACACGACTGTTTCTGAGAAATAAATCTTATTCTCAATATCCATAAAAATCGTGTTCTTAAATTAGAAACATTATTATGTCCTGTATCGGAAGACAAACAGTATCAAAAACACGACGATAAAATCGATCAACTTAAATCTTTATATTGCCAACTTAACTTTTTTAGGCTGAAAAAAAACGTATTTCTCAAAAAATTATTATATCCCGCAAGAATCTCGCAATTTTACAGTGACAGGATGTTTACTGAACGCGTTCGTTCGTACGGGAGTTCAAGGACGAAATTGTCAGTATCGTCGATATCTCGCGGGACGGGAGGCTGGATAGTCCTCCATCATAAAGAACAACGCAAGGTCAGACCCCTTGCGAAATGTTAACAGCTGGCGGAGCTAAAAGTTACAAATTTCTAGACAAAAATAAAAGAAGAGGAGAGTTGCGAAAACAAATAATACAGACAGTTTAATTTCGAGAAGATAATCGCGTGCTGACCAAAAATGAAATTGCACGAGCACCGAAATCTGAGCTCGGATGAACAAAACGTTCGGCGACGGAGGCGCAAAAAAAAGGGGGGTGGGGAGGGGAGGGGGATAAGAAGAGAGAAGAGAATAGACTGCGGACTCGCAGTTTCTCGCAGAGTGGCCACGTGAATTGCACGGCCGCGGTCGGTGCACAGCTGGAAGCATTCTTTTTATCACGCGCCTCCTACGACGACGACGGCGCGCTTACTTACGCCGCGCGTCGGGCGGATTATAAGCGAGCAAGAGCGCCTCGTGTACCCGCACGTGGTTGACATTTTCCGGCATGTGACTAGAGGGCCGTCTTCTCCTCCGTCCCTCCGCCACCCTTTTCCCGCGACGTCGCAACTATATGTATTATACCTACCGCTCTCTTTCGCACGCGTCGCCGCGCCGGCCACGACAGGCACCACCTGTGTGCACCTGCGGCTGCATCGTACTACGCATCCTCGTGAAACATGCTGTAACATACCCAATGCACATACTAGCACGTGTGCCCTGAATAGGATTGCGCTGCGCAAATATGTAAGACTATAACCGCGATATTCGATATCGGAGGCAACTATTGATACCTGATACCGCAAAGAGAAACAAGGGGGTAATGTAATCGCTTAATGTAATCGCGGGACAGGGTCCCTCGAAATCATAAAATTCATATGAAATCTCTGTATAATCCGATAATTACACATGCAACCACGAGAAATCATTGTACGATATTAAATAAAATCGTATATTTTGCCAAATGACTTCATATGTAGTGAACAAAATTATTTGTAATCAGATGAAATCAGATGTAATCTGTGGTATTAATATTAGGTTGAGTAAAAAGTCATCGCGTATTTTTTAGCTCAAAGTTGTATATACAATATCTTCGTCAATAATGAATGAAATTCAAATTTAAAAAAAGGGTTTTAAAGCTTGAAATCTCTACTTTTAAAAGCTTATCACATTTTTTAAGTTTATATGAGTTTGATAATTTTTACATACCAAAAACTACGAGCTGAAAAAGACGAAAAATTTTCTTCTCACTTTGTGGATTTGTAACGTGTCCAAAACGAATTTGAGAAAATTTTCGATTACCTATCGTGAAAGCTTGATACTTTCCCTACAAAATCGTTTTTTTTTAATATTCCTACGACTTTTGATTACTGAGTTATCGCGGATTAAATAAAAGAATTATTTTGACTTTAATTGCTCATAACTCCATTAAAAATTGTCGTATCGTATAATTTAAAAAAGAGATTTTTAAAGCTGAAACTTTACTCTATTAAGATATATTTATATTGTTGGTAAGAAAGTAATTGCGGTTTTTAGTGATAGATGTCTTTTAAAAAAACGCGATGACTTTTTACTTAACCTAATATTTCAGCTAGTGTTTACCCACTCGAAGAGAAACATATGCCTACAGTTTTAACTATTTTAATTCTCAATGAGAATTTAGGCTAAATGAGAGTGGAGCGCAGAAATTAGAGCGCGATTAATCTTATAATGTAATTTTAATATTTAATCTTCATACATGCGGAGTTCGAAGATGAAGTACTAAAATTACATTTAAGATTAATCGCGATCTAATTTCTGCGCTCCACTCTCATTTGCCTAAATTCTCATTGAGAATTAAAATAGTTAAAACTGTATATTTTCATAGTTAATTTTTAAGAATCTTTTAGAGAGGGGAAAAATTTTTTCTCCCTCTTTACATATTTTAATTCTACAATTCGAACAATGATATTAAATATTAGGATTTAATGAATTTAAATTTAAATATTAAGTAAAATGCAGACTGTTCGAGCGGCACTGGATGTGTTGTTGCTAATATAATACGATTTATACAGCTCGAACAGTTCTTGTTTACTTAACATTTTAGTTCTCTTTGATGACAAAAATTCTCAGAATTCATATGTACATAATAATAAAAAGACAATCGCTTTAAATTGAATTATTTTCTATAGATATATTTAAAATGTGTAGAAACAGTTTTCATAAAATGCTTCGGTTGATTTTTGAAATAAGCATGGAAGTAAAAAAAATCATGTAATTAACCCTTTTAATGCTGAATACCTTTGATAAATTAGTTGTGAATGTGCGAAATATTCTATTACCTATGGTGCTGAATACTTTTTACCGAGCTTTTTACTTTTACGTAAACATGTCCATAGCTTTCGCGTCTAATTCAACAGACATGTAAACACGCTCATAGCACTCACGATATTATTTGCCAAACATGTTAATATGTCCAGCACTAGAAGGATTAATTACATAATTAATGTAATAATATAGAGAAGAATTTAAGATAATCAGTTGCTTCCAATAAATTAGGTCATACAAATCTTTAAACTTTCAAGAATCACGACAGAATATATCACATCTCTCATATATGTTGTAATAACGTATAAAATTATAAATCAATATCACAATAAATTCAACTTTAACATTTTATTTTTATTTTAATAGGTTTTTTTTAGAAAAAAAAACTAAATGTTTTGAATAGATCAAAGAAGCGGGATGTCATATTTATAACACTTCGTAACTGCAATTATATGTATAACATCAACAGATGTCAATAACTTCACAATATCGAACAAAAATCTAAAATAAAATGTACCGTCAAGTAAACTTAAAAGAAAGTAATGTTAAAATATATCAACTAAAACAATAATGTTAAAATATCAAAGCGTCAAGAAGAAAGTATAGTACTTTGTCATTATTGTCACTCTTTCTTAGGTATGATACGCCTACACGCGTGCACGTTACGAGGTTGCGCGTGCATCCTACACGATGATAAAATGAAACGTCGTGATTTCGTAATGTGATTCCGTGTTATTCCATTAATAGCGGCAGCAATTACACGAGGCCGTCCGTCGGTCGCCGGAGAATATCCGGAATTTTCTGACTGTGCGCAGTGACGAACGACGTCGACGATGACGCAACAACGTGATGCACGTGGAGGTGACTTCGATTCGGTGGACTGTCTGTCCTTACCGGAGCCCTTGCTGCCCTTCCCAAGTGGTGAAGTGGCTAACATTACATACGTAATGCCCCTCATACATATGTAACGTGAGAATTCCTTGCCCTTCACCTTTCTTTTCTTCGAATCTCTACCACATGGAAAGAAAGGTTTTACTGAAGTATCTAAGAATTTAACTAGATACAAATCTGAAAAGAATTCTGTTGGACTGTTAAAATAATTACGTAGGATGTTCAAGTATGATAAGCAACCGCTCCAAAAAGTTTTAACGTTCTAATAACTACTTTGAGAGTCCCACATAATTATCCTCTTCGCCCAAGAGAATTATTTTCAAATCTGTATTTAACTAAATTTTTAAATACTTCAACAAAGTCGTTCTTTTCATGCAAATACGTTGAATTGAAGAAATCTAAATTAGACATTTTCTCTCTCTCTCTCTC
>NW_017305927.1:783993-790333 GCF_001594115.1 Trachymyrmex septentrionalis
TCTCTCTCTCTCTCTCTCTCTCTCTCTCTCTCTCTCTCTCTCTGAGAATATTAAGGATTCCTTGCCCTTTATCATTCTTTTCTTCCACATGGAAAGAATGATTTTACTGAAATATTTAAGAATTTAACTAGATACAAATCTGAAAATAATTCTGTTTAAATAGTTACGCTGAAACATGATAAGTAGTGCTCCAAAAAGTTTTAATACTCTAATAATTAGCTTGAACGTCCCACGTAATTATTTTTTCATCGTCCAAGAGAATTATTTTCAGATCTATATTTAGCTCAATTTTTAGACACTTCAGCAAAATCATTCTTTTCATGCAAATACGCTTAATTGAAGGAATTGATTTTTAAATACAAACTACAGATATACTGAGAATATTAAGGATTTCCTTGCCCTTCTTTTCTTCGAACCTGTTCCACATGGAAAGAACGATTTTACTGAAATATTTAAGAATTTAGCTACAAAGCTTAGATATAAGTCTGAAAATAATTCTGTTGGACGATAAAAATAGTTACGTGGAACACTCAAACTGGTTATTAGAATGTCAAACTTTGGAGCATATTCAGACGCTTCAGCATCCCACATAATTATTTTAATAGTTCAACGGAATTATTTTTAGATGTATATTTAGCTAAATTTTTAGACACTTCAGTAAAATCATTCTTTCCGTGCAAATATGTTGAATTGATTCTTAAATACAAGCTGTAGTCATATGATTGATCTTGGCATGTTTCGTTCCTCTTGCGTACATTCTGACATTTTTACATCTGAAGATTTATAGCAGTTCTACGAAAGAACCACAGCCTGTCGTTAGTCTTCAATCAATCTTAGACGAAGTTAGAGGCGCATCGATAAACCGCAAAGTATTATCTCTTAACATTAGACTCTAGAACCGCACATATTTTTTCCGCTTTCATCTTTAATATTAACCATTATTTACGATCAGTTTATCTAGTTTCAAAATCAATTTTAAGATGTCTTTCAATCGACAATGTTACACGTTTTGCATTTCTTGTGTGCGAAGAGTATACACCAAATAAAGACGGCGATGACATCACAAGTAAAAAGCGAGTTAAACTGAACAACATCCCATTGTTTATTATTGCTCGATGCAAATTTCGTTCGACCGGGACTTAATTTTTCTTCGATCTTAAAGATTTTATTTCCAAAATAAAATCATCTATCGTGAAGATTTTAGGATCTCCATTTACGTGTGATCGACTATTCTCTCGCAGCTTCATAAAAAATACATCCTTAGCTAAAAGTATAAAACGCCTCAACTTGATGTTCTATATTCTATATCTAATGAAATGTGAAAAATAAATTGCAAATTTTATAAGGAAGCAAATATTCATTTTTTATAACACAATTTTAATATTTTCCTTTGTGCACCAACAAGTCTTACGGCCAAGACTATTCCTTCCAATAAATTCCATATACGAATATTCGTCTCTTAGGTTTCAAAAATATTCAGAAATACTGAAGCCAGAAATTGCACAAACAACAAGTATAACAATCACGATTTTATGAATGTATGTGTTTCCCCCCGTAAATCGTGCGACTTACAGTGTCCGTATAATTTCACGTACGTATAATTTCTGTTTGCATAATTTCGCTTTCTACTTTTTTTTTTTTTTTTTTATGGTACAAGTGAGATCCGCGCCTAGCGTAGCTGCTCGAGATCCACGCAAGGCGTCCTTCATCGACCTTACTGCCCCCCACGTCGCCCGCTCGCGCGTGCGTTCACTTTCACGTTCGGCTGCGCGAGCGCACGTGCGTGAGGCGATTCACTTGACTGCCGATCTCATCTCACTTGCGAGCGGTCGTGCAATGAGTACTGCGCGTCGCAGTATCTCTCTCAGAAAATCTTTGGCAACGATCGCCATCCTCCAGCCGGATTGCTATCTTGCCAAAAATCGATTTCCTATCAAAATTGTATCTTGTAATACGTTCTCTAAAAAATATCATTAGTCATCGACTTTCATTCTTTACAATTTCGAGATAGACAATCGATCTCTGGTAAGACAGTAGAAATCTCCGGCAAGGAGGTGGCAAGATTTGAAGACGTATAAGGCTAAGGCACGACTGATCGAAAATTCGCAGTTGCACGAATCATTTTTCAAAATAAAAGATAATGAGAGAGAGTTCAAATTATTTACGAAATTATTTACGAATTCAACCGCTTATTTCTTCTTGCAAAAAAATACATGTTGTGTGCAAGTAGTAATTAACTTCCAAATATTGTTTCAAAAATTTATACGAGTATATCAAATTTATTCAAAATGTATTCTAAACCCTCTTAATACTTCGATCAAGGTTGTTAAATTAAAGCAAATTTGATTTATTTATTATATAAAGCTTCTTCCAATCAATTCCATAATATTCTTCAAAAGAAAATAAATTCTTATTATGTTAATATAAATTTTTATTATATACGTACACATTAATGAATTTTTCTAGGATGTGTTAATAAGTATATGTTTTAGGCTTATTGTCAAGAAAATATTCTTTGTTAAAGGTTCACTTTTACTATTTAAAAAAAATTAAATTGAGTAATCGCACACTTTTTTTAGCAAAAAAAAAAAACAAAGAATAGAATAATATTTCTCTGTGTGTAGAAATTCACATTTATTCATTCACACGAATGCAAAGATCTACCAAGTGCGAAGCAATCAAGTTTCGGCGGCTCGCTTAAACACCTGACGTCGACTTTTGACGTCAGGAGCGAGAGAAACGTGTGAAAACACGCGAACGATCTCTCTACGTAGACTTGAATTCACCGAAGTCGAATTTCGCCTGCGGGATCTCGTTTTAATTCGATTAAAGTTGGAGCGCGCAGATACGGGGAGAAACGTATACTGCAAAGTCCGCTGGGTCTAGGTCTCTCAAAGAGGTGAACTAGATCCCAGACGGAGTCGAACAAAGAGCGAGATCTCGCGTGTCCTTCGACGACCTTTTTGCACGCCATAACTGTACGCATCGCCATTCACTTTCACATCGTTACGGAGCACGAAAACACGTGCGCTCGCTAATGCGTAGGCACGCAGGTAGGTATGCCATCCACATCTCTTCTCTCTCCCTTCCTCCCCCCCTCTGTCTCTCTCTCTCTCTCTCTCTCTCTCTCTCTCTCTCTCTCTCTCTTCTCGCATACCTACACGTAAACAAATATCGATGGCGGTAGAACGCAGGAATGCATTCGCCACGACGCTGCTGTCGTGAATTTATCATCTTAATAACGCATTTTCTGTTAGCGTGTAATAGTTTATCATTGCGATTCGTTAACTATACATTTATGCTCGCTTATATCGCTTATATCGCGCTGTCTGTGTTACATCCGACAAATGTATAATTCCCTTACAGAAATCTAATACCGGCCAATTTATTACTGAAAGGTAGTTAATTAATTAATTATGTGGAGTACTACATGCACTGGCCAACAGCACTTTCAATACTTAAAATAAGCAATTAATTACTGTATTTCAATATTAAATTAGCCAATATTTCTGTAATGGTTTTCAAAGATGCGGGCTTTGAGAGATTCTAGTAGACTGAAGAAGGTTCTAAATTTTAATAAATCATTTTGTTTAAATAGTACCAACTAAATATAAAGATATATTTATACAAACGCTATTTTGATTTAACTTTTAATAAATATTTATTTATCGTAAGTAAATGTTTCAGTTTGATACTATTCAAATAAATATTTTTTAAAACTTAGTACATTTTTTCTCGTCCATTTCACGATCGAGAAACAGCTTTTAGAGGTGCTGCGTGCGAAGGAAACAATTTTTGGTAAATAAATTTGATAAAAAGCGCAAATTGAAAACTCTTCTTCGTGGATGACATTTCTCGTATAGTTTTCACAATTTTTGGATGAAGAACACACCAACGACGGACATTCGTGATGTAATCGTTAAGAAAGAAATCGAAAAAAATCTCAAAGAAATTAATATCTATATTTACATAAATTATATCATAGAAAATTGATTATTGAATTGTTTTATCCGAAGTTCAATGCAAAAAAGATTGTAGTCAGCCTTCGTGTCTTCTGTTGTTAACAGATTCGCGCGGTCCGCCATCCTTGACGGAGCTGTTTTATTCAGGAAATGATGGACCGTGGTACATACATACATATAACAGTAGTGAGCGACGCAGATGGTCGGCGATGGCGGTCGCGACACATGAATAATGAGAACGTTTGTGCACGCACGCACGCACATCATCGGCGATTATGCGTTGCCGACGAAATCGCCGAATCTCAAAATGCGCACATCTCCTTATCGGAGGCTCGTTATCATTATCATTTTCTTACTTCAAAAAGCAACGCAACTACAAAAATTAAGTTTCTTAAAAGTAATTTAAGAAAAGGGAAAAAATTATTTTTTTTTACATTTATATATATAACTAGAAAAGAAGTGTTTTAATTTAACGAGAAGAAATCTTTAATTTAACTTTTTAAAAAATTATTGATCAAATAATACCAGCAAAAAAAATATATCCTTAACGTGACTGAAAAATGTTCAATCGTCATTTTTATTTCACGTCTTTAAAAAAAATCATTCTTTGCGAGTTGCGATAATTTTAATGATTCTTTTTTAAACTACCCCCTTTCTGATTTCTGAGATGATTTTGACGATTTTTTGTAAAATTAGTTCGTTTAATGATTAGTAATGTTTGTTTAACTTATTCATGATTATAACTCGAAATCACACAAATTCAATGGATGTATCAACCGATCGATCGCAGCTGGTAGCACGTTCTTGCAAACGGAAAGTGACAATGCGTAAATACGCATTGCCGCGTGCACGCGCACGTGCGCGTAACGAGTGGACAGCAAACGGAAAAGACGCACTTGTCACTTGTCATTTTATTCACGATTAAGTATAATGACGGAATCGGTTTCTCTTTTTCGGTTTTTCTCTTGGAATCATTTTGATTATATGTATAAAGAAAATCTTTTTTTTTTTTTCATAATAAAAATTCTTCAAAAAATTTGAATGTTTCGAAGATGTATTTTTCTTATGCATATATATATATATATATATAAAACACTGTTTCACTCCACTCTTTATATAATCATAATAGCGTACAGTGACGATAACATTTTAAATCATTTCGAATACAAAATTATAACATTTTTCATTGTAATTTCAACCTAATCTTTATTTTATATATAAACGTAGAAAATAATTTTACATTTAAGCGTTTTAAACGTAAAATATTCAAATGTTCTTAAAAAAGATTGAAGACAAGTGAACAACCTTAAAATGTTGAAAAATATTTCAAAAATATCCGGTTTTTTACACGATTGAATAATTGAAAATGTTCAAGAGAGAAATTCAAACAGAAAAATATTCTATAACTAATTAAATCACTTGTAACAATCTTATTAAATGTTCAGAAATAAATTTCTCAAATGCTCCGAAAAATTATAAGAGATCGTCTATAGTTACTCGAAGGAATTTTTTAATTTCCAATATCAGAAATATCATCTTGGTAGTTGAAATCAAGCTCAAGATTTATCTAAAGATCATACGAGATCGATCAAATTATAAAACTTCTATCCTCCGATAGAAGCGCTTGATTTAAAAAAAAATCACTGTTTTTAACCACTTAATGTACAACATTGTTTATCGGCATTTCACAAAGTTTAGTCTGTCCAGACACACCTTGTATATATATCCAGCGAGCAGACTAAACTGCCATGAATACAATAACGATTAATGGTCCGCCTGATAGGTACATAATGCTCCATCTCCGATGACGTAAGAATGTAGATGACGATTTATACCTCGCACCTCAGATCGGCGCGGCGGATCCCCGTTGACCTGCGAATGTCTCGTCCTTGTCGGCGAATGGCGACGATAATCGCAACGCAGCTTTTGCTCCATCGTGTTTTGCAATCGGTAACGCGACGCTCCTCACCGTCCTCGATGCTCAATTGACACGGTTGACAGCTGTGGAACAGATGCGCTGCTGCACTCCGTATAACCTTCTTCCGTCGACGACGTCTCTCGCTCGCGAGTCTCTCTTCCGAGAGTAAAATCCGAGAATGATCTGACCTATGTTATTTTTGGCCCAGCCGCCGAAGGTCGTCGCCTTGAATGGCCATTACCTCGAATCGACTTAATCCACCTGAATCGTACCTGCAACCGTCGCCTGAGACACTCGCCTCGAAAAAATGGTTGATCCTGAGCTGTCATGTTGAGATGAAACGATATAGACGTCCTTTTTATGTAAATGATTTCCGTGAAACTTCAACTATGTATTTTTACTCTATCTAGTCTCCTCCACTCACGATCATTCAATTCTATTCAAATATTCCGCGAATTAA
>NW_017305927.1:790433-792488 GCF_001594115.1 Trachymyrmex septentrionalis
TAATATAGTAGTTTCCTCCACTCACGATCATTCAATTCTATTCAAATATTCCGCGAATTAAAAGCAATCTAATCCACTTGTAGATCAGGCAGCACATTAATTTGCAACCTGTTGCTAATCAATAACCATGCGTTGATGATAACCGAACTATATTTATCGCATAATAATCTTTCATTTCGAACATTGTATAGATCATTATTAAATTAAGTAGTACATATCGTGACAATATCAATTCAATGTGTCGTTTAAATTATCGAATAAGATAAAATAAAATTAAACTTTTTCATGTCAATCCGTAATTGCAATCATTATTATTAATCCGAATACCTAATACTTTTCTAAAAGATTGTGATTAAAGCCATATCCTTAATGTTCTCAAATACCAATAAATCAATAATACACAACGTATTGTTAATAATAGTGATTTTGGAATGTAAAGATACCTAAAGTGATCTCTCGTTTACGTGACAAAAAAATCAAACTATTTCCAGATTAATTCTAATTAATTCTTATTCATTCATATATCAGAACAAAGTCTACCACACAAGGAATTAAAAAAGTGAAATTTTATTTGTTCGTATATCATCTACGAAGTTCGCTTGAAAGAGGCTTTCATCTCTCATCGCGATATCATCACTCGACGCTCGGAACATCATTAGAGAAAAATTCATCCTTCCTTTAATTTAACTTTCTAACAGAAACGTTCGTTGCGTGCGCGGTAATCTTTCGGGCGTGTTCTCATTGTGCAAAACGCCGAACCATTACGTCCATCAGCCAAGCAGGCAGGTAGGCAGGCAGACAGGTATTTCGAGAGCCGAGAAAAGGTGACTATTCCTATCGGCATCGATTAACGCGACGCGTGTTCTCACATGTGTTCTCGCGTAACGCTTTTGCGTTACGCAACCTACGCATGCCGAAAGTCCTCGCGATATTCCATGTGCACCTACCCGACCGTGCAGGCGCACACGGAGTGTTGCGAAAGGTCAAGGATATACGGTGACACAATAATACGTGTACAATCGTCCTTTACAAGGTACTGAAAAATATCTCTCGCCTCTTCCCCCACACGCATCGTGTGACCTCATCTTTTCGAATATATAAATATGTATGGAAAGACATTTACAGCTTTTTCGGGCACACGGAAAGAATTTTGCTGGAATATCGAAAAAATTTAGGTAGACACAGAAAGGTAGATCTGAAAATAATTCTGTAGGACCGTCGGAATAATTATGAAGAGGTAGAAGAAAGAAAGAATGATGAAGCAATGTTGTAAAAAATTTTTACATTCTAGGAATCCGCTTAAGCATTTTATATAATTATTTTCATAGTCTATGCAAAACTTTTCAGATCGAGATTTAGTTTTTAAATACTTTAAACAGTATAGAATAAGTTTCTTTATTATGTTATTAATAACCTGATGAATTGAATTATACTGGCATTGTATGACAGAAATTACGTTTATTCAAAAATATTGCTGTAATATTCTGCAATATTTCAATAATTGATCGAGTTTGCTAAAATATTATTGTTTAGCATCACATTTTAAAATATATACAATAAAGTTATAATAAAAGAAATATTCGGAGTCTTAGAAAACACATCCAAAAGAGCTTGAGAATTTCCAGGAGATTCACTAACTCGTTTTGCATATACCTTCATATAGATCTTTTTTTTCTCACGAGAAGTGCGTCGTTATACACATTTTACATTTTTACACAAAAATTATCATTTCGAATCTTAATATATGATTTAAAACAATAAAATTTCATTAAAGTAAGACAGAAGATTTAATGTAATTGCTTTTATATAAGTAAGTTTTATATTGTATAGTTCTTCGTAATGTTTGCATAAGTTTTATATAATATTCGTAATAAGTTTTATCTATTCGTGTCTAATATATTCATAATATTTATTTATTTGGGTAATAAATTGTACGTCTTATATGTTTTTTACATTTGTAGTAAAAATTATAATTTTATGGTAATTTATTAGAGGTAGCAAAAAAATTGATTATAACGTAAATATTTGTACATAAGTTTATATATATATATATAT
>NW_017305927.1:792600-794951 GCF_001594115.1 Trachymyrmex septentrionalis
ATGATTGCTAAAAATATACATTATATAATTATCGATTTTCATAATAATAAGTACTAAAGCATTATTATAACTCTATAACTTTACAACAAAGTATTGTAAAAAAAATATAATTAATTTAAATATAATTTGCAATACATTAGCTTCTCCGTGTAGAAATTATTTTTCATACTTGTCGCGAATTTAGCGTCTGTCTTCCTTTTTCTTTGATAGGAATATCCGTCTTGAGAGACAAAATAGAGTTTAACACACCACGGTATAAGATGCATCCATGCACGAGGCGGATGTGGAGCTATCAGACGAAAAGGAAAGACGAATCAATCGCAACTATTCTCGCCTCGTGTTTGATGTCATTAGTGTTCAGAGTGCAGTTGCACTCTCGCGGAATATACATTTACTCCGCGTGGTATATACTCGTGTGTATACCGGGTCGTCGTACAAAAATACTAACCCATATTCAGGCCGAGCGCGTGTCATGCAACGTGACTTCTAGCTCGCCGCCGCGCAGCTTCGCGCAATACACTCCCCGGCACTCGATTCGCGAATCATCGAAAAAGTCGAACGCGTTATAGAAACATATATATCTATATTAATATACATATTCCAATGATAAATTAATTATGCAGATATGATAAATATTCATTTGAGAGGAGGCAATTCTCTTATTTGCATTATATCTATAAATATTAATTATATGTATAATTATATATACAAAATATATACAAAATATATATAATTATTATATAAGTAATATATTATTATTAATATATTACAATACTTAATCATATCTTATTTAATATATAATTATATAACTTTATATGTACGTAATATTTGTATACAGGGTGTTAGTTAAGTATGTTGCCATATTCAGCAGAGCGATTCTTTGGTTTCAAGTAAAAAAGTCCGTCATGTATAAACATGTGTCTTAAACGGCTTACAGTTTCCGAAATACAGGTGAATGTTCGCAAATGTTTGACGAAACGGTAAATTGCGTTGGAGATATCTTTCTGCATAAATATGCCTTGCTTCGCGTGAGTTATCATTCGCACAACCGTAAACAAAGTGTCAAAGTCAAAGTCAAAGCCTTCTAGATCACCAGACTTAAATCCTTTGGATTATTTCCTTTGGAGGCATCTGAAATCATTGGTTTGTACCACCCCAATTGAGAATGAGAATGATTTAAGGAATCGAATAGTTGTTTCATGCGAGGCAATACGTAACACGCCTGGTATCTTTGAGCGTGTACCTCAATCTTTGAGAAGAAGGCTCGATGGATGTATCATGGCGCAAGATATTTTCAACAATTCGTCTAATTGTTTTATTTCATCAGAAGAACTGAAGCCTGTTTTTGTTTTTCTGTTTTTGACTAGTTTTTGACTAGTTCAAGCTGTATTTCTTTCAAATAAATAAATTATTATACACTACGTTTAAATTTTTTTATTTCGGAAACTAAGCCGTTTAGGACACATGTTTATATGGACTTTTTTACTTGAAATAAACCAAAGAATTGCTCTGTTGAGTATGGCAACATACTTAACACCCTGTATTTAGGTAACCTACAGTGTGTGTGCGTGTATAATATATGTATTATTTTTGTTATTAAATATTAACACTCAATTATAAGAGATTATAAATGTACTTACTCCAGAAACTACTCCAAACACATCTGAACTATCCTTTTACTAATATGCAAGCATAATCCTGGCGAATGCGGTACAAATTGGTTTCCGCAGTCCTGTGGGAGATGAACTCACACATATACTATGTATTTCGAAACTCTAGAAGTACGACCAGAGCGGTACACAGCTAAATTCACCATCGCCGTCCCCGGCGATTTCACAATTTCGTCAAAATGAATCTCGACTTCGTCGTGGAAAAAAATAATCAAAAAAACCGAACGGCGAGGATGATCGCAAGATTGCCTTAATTAAAGAATCAACCATACCAAGAATCATACCACAGCCTAATGGCAGTTATAGGCTTTCCATTATTTAATTTATTTTACTAAGAATAATAGTAAAGTTATAAAATATGATTTCGGAATATATATGATAATAAATACATTTTTTTCTACGAAAGATTGTAATCCTCGACGCTGATTGCAAGATATTACATAACAGGATAAGCGATCATGATGAGTAAAGAATAATCTTGAGAATGAAAGGTTGACGGAGTTTTTCACAATGAATCATCTACCTCCGGTAATAAGATCGCCGTACTATTTTCCACGACCACTGGACGCGTGCAGCGTTCATCACTCATGTAGCACACATATCTACATATACATACACACACACACACACACGCGCGCGCACGCACACATAATACATACACCGCATATACAACGAGGACAG
>NW_017305927.1:795051-795976 GCF_001594115.1 Trachymyrmex septentrionalis
GCGCGCGCGCGCACACATAATACATACACCGCATATACAACGAGGACAGCGAAGCGTCAAGGTGACTCTCACTTTTTCTCAAACGACACTGAATCTCACTGTAGCGATAGGATTATCGACCTCCAACGTCAGTATTAGAGAAATTGTGAATCGATAAATTTTATGAAAGAGAAAGGAGATACAAGACGGTGAAAAATTTCATGAGAAAGAGATAACAATTAATTTCTTTGGCGTTTTGGATTATAAAACCACACGTTACAAAATGGTAGATATCAATACTTATCGTAAAAATGTTTAGACTTGTAATTATTAAATTTATCATCAGGAATGTTATACAGCAGATACAGATCGATTAGCATAAATATATTTACTACTTTTCCTTCTAATGAAAGATAAAAAAAGAATTCTTTTACTTATACAAATTCTGTGTTAATTAAAAAACACTTCGAATAAAATTGCATAAATTGAAAAAATGTAAAGTTGGAAACTCTAAATATTTCAAATTTAAAAAAATAAAGGATAAATCCAATTTGTCCATCGTGCTATTACACTCTATTTGAACATGAACTTTGTTCGTAGTTTCAGCTCTGGCTTGTGTTAGAAATACCAAACACACAATTAACGATATAAATGATGAGACATATTTCGTTGCGCCATCCAGTACTTTGTCTCGTCTTATCGCGGCACCGTTTTATCATCGAAATTTTCCACCGCGCATAAAAGGCAGTCGAGAAGGCCCACCTTGAGCCATATCGCACCATGACGGCGAGCAGGTTTGGGGTTACCGTGCCAAAAAATGCGCACACGCGAATTTTCAGTTTGCATATTCGTGACATAAACATGAAACAAGAGAGCATGATCGATTAACCTCGCCGCGCCGAAAGTCAATTTATGTGCAAACAGGCGCATCGCAGCGAGAAAGAGA
>NW_017305927.1:796052-797373 GCF_001594115.1 Trachymyrmex septentrionalis
CTTTGAATATTCTGAAGCAAATTCATTTGAATATTCTGAGACAAATCTCCTCAAGCGCAAAAACGGTCTTACAGAATATAAACAATTGATTGAGAATGTAAAAAATTGATCATACATATATATAAAAATATATAAAGTAAAGTTAAAAATAAAAAATTACAAAGAAAGAAAGAGAGAGAAGTGCAGCCATTGGACGATAATAAATAGCCGATGACAGGCGGCTGACAGGATATGTATAAATATCACGGCTACCACGCCATCAGAGTTATTGGTCCTCATATCGAATTCCATTGATGTCACCGCCGGACTTCTATTTCGGAAGGTCTCATATCGTTAGGCCACAGTTGTGCATGCTCTCCTTTCAATATTATATACATATATATATATATATAGATATATATATATATATACATACATGTATATATTATGATTGCGCGTGAACGCAAGTCTTGCGCATGTACTTTATACAAAAATCCCCGCGCTGTTGATTCATGCTCGTATTTGCATGACATCGAAGTCCCATTATGCTATGCTGATAAGAACCGACAATGACGATGCAGCTATTTTTCTTTCTCTCTCGATGCAACAGACAATTTCTACATAAGATACATTCTCGAATAAACAAAAAAATTAGGAATTGATTGTAAGCGATATTTCAAAGAGAAACACACCAAAAAAAGAACGATTTTGCTAAAATATCTAAAAATTTAACAAAATGTAAATCTATAAATTTTGTTTGGACCAAAATTATTGTGTAGAACGCTTAGACTAATTGCTAAAATATCGAAATATTTTTCAGTATATTCTCATCATGTGTGTGCTTGAGTTTCCATTAATATAATTAACTATCTACCGGCAACTGACATTTTTAAAGACAACATCAATATTTTATTTGTAAATTTTGATAAATAAATTTAAAATAAAAAACAATCCGTCTTTTCTTCTATAATAGTAAAAACTCCTTGTCAAAGCTTAAGTATATCAGAACCTTTCCAGATTTTTAAATGATCCGAAACAATAAAAATGCTCTATTTCTTGATCGCTATCACTGATGGGAGAGTTGAAATTCACATTGGCAAAGAGTTATTTTGATCGAACAAAATTGTTTTCAAATCTGTATATACATCTATCTAAATTTTTAAATACTTTAATAAAATTGTTCTTTCCGTGCAAATACTAAAAAATTACAAGGCATTCATTTATAATAAATTTTTTCCAATTAAAAATAATATCCTTAAGTCATATGGATTAAATATATCAAAACAAAATATACATGTATAAAACAAAATAATTTTTTTCGTTAAAATAGCAAATTTGATGG
>NW_017305927.1:797473-803099 GCF_001594115.1 Trachymyrmex septentrionalis
AAAATAATATCCTTAAGTCATATGGATTAAATATATTAAAACAAAATATATATGTATAAAACAAAATAATTTTTTTCGTTAAAATAGCAAATTTGATGGATTTGTTCTCCCGATCATTCTTCGATTCGTCCCTAAATAATTCATAGGACAAGAAATAGAAGAGAGTAATAGTCCCGATCGATCTCTAACATAACGAATAAAGAGAATGAATTAAAGAAGAAATTCAACGAGCCTTGCAACCTTTTAAGACTCGCAAAACTACTACATGTTTCGAACGAGCGGAAAATTTCGAACCTCCCTCTCCGATCCTCGAAGAAGTTATCGACAAATACGGAATCGCAAAGGAAAAATACAGAAGCTTAAAGTACAGCTCGTAATATTCATTTAGATGCGTGCAGCGCTACACATCGCTAAGAATCATTACGCTCCATCAAGAACGAGAAGAAAAGTTAATTCTGCCAAAGGTTCGGTCAAAGATTCGAGGAGGCATTGCTTTCAATTTGTATGATTTAAAGAGCTGATTTAAGAGCGTTTAGAAACAGCCGAGATTTATGTATTTTAGAGAGATACGAGAGAGATCTCGTCTCGTTCGCCATCATTCACTTTCCTCCGATCGCTTCGCGATCGTGGGCGGAAAAAAATCTTTCTAGGGCGTATATGGAGAGAGAGAAAGGAATAAATCGGTCAGAATAATCACGCGATAAATTGCATCGCAATATTTTCCAACGATTAATAATAATCAGTCTGACAATCTTACAACAACTATGTTAAACGACTGTCTTTGATGAGTTACTGAAATCTACTAGATCTTAGTGCGCTTTAATTTATTATTTATTTTAACATGTATTTTTCTTTATTCTTCACTTTTATTACTTCAGTGTCAATTTTCTCATTGCGAGACATTGGATCGTCGTCCCGTTCCATTTGTCACCATTATACCGATTAACCCTTGGAGTCGCGACAGCTCCTGAGGACGGCGTTTATAATTCTAGAAAGATAACCGCACGTGATACATGCCCAAGATGCAACTGCGTCAAACTGCGAAACACAATACTGCCACAGCAAGAAACGGAATTTACATTCTAAGCAAAAAGTGCCCGGCCGCGCAAACGCGCCAGTCGCGGTAACAGTTGCCGTAATTATCGCAATTTGTCGCGCTCTTATAGGAAAATGAGTCCGGGAATATCTCTCCCGTAATGGAGGTACTAAGAGATTTTACGTCGTCGTGCACGCGGAATTCTTCGCGCGAACGCACACTTCTAATTATGCGCGCTTCTTGAATATGCATAATTAAAATGCTCGCAGTGGCACATTTGCGCGTGACGTTTTACCATGTACGTATTATTATATCTCTCCTCCCCCCCCCCTCTCCCTCGAGCTCTCATACAAGTGTCATTAATTTACGCGGATTAATTCTTCTGGCAAATGGTTTGGTCGTCGGTCCGTTGAATCGCTGGAATGGATCCTCGATCAGCAAAAGAAGTGTGAAGGAAGAATAGCTGATAAAGAATAAACGCGATGCGATTAACACTTCGCGTGACATTCAATTTTTTTTTTTTTTTTTTTACTAATTCAGCCTGTTGAATTTTATTTATCTGTATGAATCTTGTTTTTGAGCAACTCAGGCAAACACGTGTTATTTATCTGATAAATATTTACTATTGATAACTTCTTGCTGCTAAGTCATCAATGTAAGCCGTTAATTAATTATGTAACATTTAATTCTCACGGACACAGCAAGGTATACATTTATTACAAGATATTTACAAAATGTTTTTTCCTTCAAAAATTGAACGTGTTTGTTCAGGAAGCCGCGGTCACTGGCTGCACGTACTTGTGAAGGTCGCCAGCGTCAAAAGGAAACCGCTTCTATTGACACTGTTATATCCAGACGCATAGATAACGCCGAAATATCTTAAAGCGGGCGTCCGCCCGCTTTAATCACCCCGCGATTCCCGTTCAGGTCGCGGTTGGTTTCCATGACGCAGGCACTCTGTCCCGCTTGCGTCATCCATCGCGCTCTTTGTACGTCGCGTGCAAGTACGACGGCTGTGTAGGTGTTGTGTTATTCGATATCAGATGAAACCAACCCGAAAATCCGACACTTTATCTATCGCGCTCGAATATCAGCTCGAGGTTTATAAGATGAGACGAAGGGGTCAATTCTATGTTTCAAAAACGAGGTAAAAATTACAAAAATGAAAATCTATATCGAGATGTTGACCAACAAAATGATATAAATATCCCAGTAAATTCAATCATTTTTGTAATTTTCAGATACAAAGTTAATTCGGAAATTACAATGACGAAATATGCAAAAAATGTTGACAAAAAACATTCAGCTTTTACATGGTAAATAGTCCACACACTATACTGAGTAAAAAAGCAAATTAGCAAATATAGTTTAGAAACGGTTCAGTCAAAAACTGAACCATTTCTGAGATATAAATAATTGTATACGTTAATATCGTACTGACATTGGCTTCTACATGTTACATGCGACGTGAAGATTTACAACAAGTAAGGAATAAAGCCTTCAACGGTCAAGCTAGAGCTTAGGTGCTTAATTTGGTGCGAATTTATATGTACTTGCTGAATTGTCTAAGCACCTAAGATCCAGCTTAAAAGCTTTATTTCTTAGTCGTTGTATAATCACATTTACGGTCTTAAGAAATTCTTTAATACTGTGAAGATTTAGCTTGTAATTAATTCGATCACTACACTGGATTAATATTTGTATATTTTTAAAAAGACTATTTCATATAAAGTATCTTTCATTATTTAATAGTAACATCATTATTAAATAGTGAATCGTTTAAAATATTTTATTTATATATCTTTACAGTTAACTTTACTAATTTTATGTGTACAGCTTTTTTAAACAGCTTTTAGTATACATAGTAATCTAGCGTAGTGATCGAATTCGCTATATATCCAGAGTGTTTACAAACCGCATTGAATGTCATTCAATTTCACCTTATGAAAGATTTCACCAATAGTCACTGACATCAATCGGCCATTGCGATTGAATGGTCATTATAGGAGATCATCTCATTGGATCTGTAATCCCAAATAGAGACTATCAGGTACTATTTATTTCAATTTCTCTCTTCACGTCGCATGCGAGTATGCGACATGTAGGAGCCAACTACATATAGTCTCTCAGTCATGATATTACTATACAAAATTGTTTATATCTCGGAAACAGTTCAATTTTCAATCTATTTTTACTAAGGCTATTTTTACTCAATGTGATGTGTACTATCTACTATATAAACTTATATACGCTGAATGTTTTTTATACTCTCTGTATATTTTCGTCCAGATCAAAAATTCGAATCATCAGAATCTCAACACCACGTCAAAATAAAAAAAATTATGATAGATGAGAATCCACGAGATTCTAACCTCTTTATCTATCGCCTCTCGAATACCATCTCGAAACTTGCAAGATCAAACGAGATTATGATAATATATGGTATTTAAAGATATATTTTCGTTTAAATTGAAAATTCGGCTTTTCAAAATCTTCGATATCAAAACAAAAAAATTAAGATACGAGAACCTATAAAATAAGATTGGAAGTCAATTGCGTAACATTAAATAATTCTCGTCGATTCATGATCTTCAACATCTGAGCGTTGTAAAAGTTAAACTTCGAATTAAAATTCTATTGAAATATTATACGCAGAGAGAAAAAAAAAATGTTTGCCAGTGCCACATAATTGAACTATAATTTACAATCATTTCTTAGTGCCAATTAAATGTATATTTACTTAGCAGAACTAAAAATAAAATTATTATTACTAACATTGTAGCATAATAACTATAAAAATAGAACTCTATAATTATTTTATCACGACGTAATTATACAATCACGACGTAATTATACAATCACAAATACTAAACATTTTCTTTTATTAACGTGCAATCGATATTTGTTTGAAATTTAGATGAGAGCAAATTTATCTGTTTACGTTACTATTAAGTCTTATAAAACTCTTTATTTAAGATATTCGTTAATTTACACAGTTTACAGTTCAGAAGCTATTGATTGTCTTCGCGACAAAACGCGGTCTTCTCACTCTGATCTGAGCCACCTGTATGCAACGTTTGCAGTACCTCGTATTGTTCCAAGTGCACTAATCAGTGCAGGTGGTCAGACGTGCAACTGTGTGTCCACACAAATACCATGCACGCATACGTAGAGAGAACGTAGATGACGCGCGAATAAATCCGTGCAGATCGATCGGCGGTGTCAACG
Organism: Trachymyrmex septentrionalis; assembly: GCF_001594115.1. NCBI lineage: Eukaryota > Metazoa > Arthropoda > Insecta > Hymenoptera > Formicidae > Trachymyrmex > Trachymyrmex septentrionalis. The sequence continues at coordinate 801,738 of NW_017305927.1, forward strand.
ACCGAGCGATAGCATAAGATGCGCTATTTCGCATTTTATAGAATTGTTGTAAGAAACGACTACGTCGCTTACCTCGCTCGACATTCAAGAGTTATGCGTATTTAGAGAAACTAAACGATAATAAAATAAACTAGACTGCAATATGAATAAATGAACCGAGGGCCACGTACGATCGAAGCTTGATGCTTAATAATATTTACACGTAAATTTTAATTACATCTTCTAGTTATATAAACTGCGTCTCGAACTGCGCGCAGATTATTGCTGAACTTGTAACACAATCATAAACTGAAGTTGAAATAATAATAACACCAATTAAATTGATCGTCAATTTAATAATAATACTGACAAGTCTGACGTAATCGAAGCGCAGTTTATCCTAGCTGGAAGTGGTTATTTAAAGTTTACACACAAATATATTATTAAACCAAGCAGTATCTCGTAAAATTCAATTTTCGTGTTTGGCCCTTATTTATTTATTTGATTTATAATATAAGAACTAACGAGTACAAAAAAAAAGTGAAATTAAATTAATTGTTTATTAAGCGTTCTAACGTTTCCACGACCCCGATAATATTGCATAAATATAATTGCATAAATTATATCAATATATACAAAATACAAAACAAATATTAACATGCAGAAAATAACAAATAATTGTAACGTAATCATTAATGCAATGCACGCAGAGGACGATTTTTATTTGCTGCTGATATTTTTAACGTGGCTCGTAAAAAGAGAGCGATTATATATAACAATAGTACTGTCCAAACTCGAATGAAACCTGCGCGATACTGCAGACACGCAACATCAATGGTTTCTTCTCGTACACGTACACCGATTGAACGAACTCGTAACGAACGTGTGCGTTTAATTAACGACCGCCGATAGAGAACGAGCTTCTAGTTTCTATCTTATCTTGGACGCGGCCATGAATCTTTCGGTGGTGCGTTTTCAAGGGGATATAAATACAGCATATCTATACAAGTCTAATTACCAAGAAAAGATCAACAGGGAGAGGAGGAAAGAAATGATCGCGCGATCGAGAGGAAGAGAGGGGAGAGACTCGAGTTAAGTCGAAGGCACCTGAGTAATTCGCGATAACGACGCTATCTCACTGCTCTCCGTAACTATGCGATCTGCTGATTCCGCGATAACATCTCGATTTTAAAGCTTTCGAAAACGTGAATGAAGTCCACCTCTGTTTATCTTCATTATACATAATAAAAATAAACTAGGCATTCCTACGAAGTTGTCATTAGTAGATTTATTATAAAAATAAGGTAACTTGAATCACATTGCGCCCCCCCCCCTCTCTCTCTCTCTCTTTCACACACACACACGCACCTCATTTTTAATTTA
>NW_017305927.1:803199-831952 GCF_001594115.1 Trachymyrmex septentrionalis
CTCTCTCTCACACACACACACACGCACCTCATTTTTAATTTAATAAAGAATTATATCAGTATCTCTCTGCGAGAGAGAGAGAGAGAGAGAGAGAGAGAGAGAGAGAGATACTGATAATTCTTTCCTAAATTTTGTATCTACTACTAAAAATTGTTCAATCACATTTGAACAATTCGGTCACATAATCAATGTCATTGGTCAATTCTCTCTGTCTGAGATCTCGGACCAATTTCTATCGTGGATCAACGCAAGTCTTAATAGAACACAGATGTTAAATCAGAGAATGTTCACAGTCTACTACGTCTGATCTAGCTAAATGGTCAAGACAAAATTCGCGTCTTCAGCACCGAGATGACAAAAATTCCGGAGGCTGTTTTCCGGTTAATCCTCTGATACTGACGTAGGTCTATTGGACACTCAATTATAAATCTCTCTCTTTGTCAAAAACGTCAAACAATTCAATTTTTTATGTTACATCTGCAAATTTGGATCATTCTCTTCTTCAAATATATTTAACATTTACTCTTCTTTTATACAAGTTAATTATGTCATTTTTGTTTCTTGAAATTAATTAATATTTTTTTAATCAACATAAATGAATCGTATAGACTCAGCGTCAATAATTACGTTACAGACTTTGGCATCAGATCCGGAGGATTAAAAAAGACAATACATTTCTCCGTGTGTTTAAATTGTAAAATTATTCATGAGATTCGCCAGTGTACTGAATGTTAACGAAACATTGTGTTGATCTAAATTTCACACACGCAATGCACAAATCGCGTAACCGAGATGCAGCGGGTTAAAAATAAAAAAAAAAAGGTGACCAGTTGATGCCCCTCTCGATAAAATTTTCAGGTAGCTATCCGTATGATTTTCCAAAAAAAAAATATATGAATAAATTGTTTAGACGAGAGTCTAGACTGCAAAATGGAAACATAATAATAGGCGCTGTGTATTTCCGCGAATGTTATGCAACGAACGCGCACGAGTACCTTATAAACACAATATATATGCAAATATTTTCTTTTTACATAATAATCGACTTAAGTGCATCAGGAACAGATGTGCGGCGTGAAGAAGAAAGAAAAACAAATATGACACACACGTCTCGATTTTTAATTCGAAAAGAATCGTCGTTCTCGACAAAAAAAAAACTCTGATTAAATATATAATATTAATTTATTTTTTAACTCGCTGGCAAGCGAAAAACTGGGACAATTAGCAGACTCGCGGCTTACAGGAAAAAATTATGAAAAATTTTTCCGTTTATATATCATACCAGCTTGGTGTAAAAACGAACGACACGCGTAACTCTTTTTTCTTCATTCGTCATTATGCGCTATACTACGTTTCCACGTGTCAGCTCTTTTTTTTCTCGTTCTTTATTTTTTTTTTTTGTTAGAGAGAACTCTTGTCACTCGCGACTTAGTCTCGCAAAATCATGCATCACGCTCGTTCATGTGAGTGCAGGAATTACGAAACGAGTGACAATACGGAGCCGATAGAGCTACCTTCATCTTGCACGCGCGTGAAAGGTGTAATGACTTGCTCACTCTGTTGATTTCTGCACATGTAATGAGATGACAGCGACGTCGTGCGCTACAAAATACGTCTCGCGACCCGTGACTCTGCCGTTTATTTCCTTCGCGAGAGGAAATATTTTTTCCCCGGACTTTTATATTGCATTTATCCTTGTAAACAACAAGAATGCGATCGGATTTTAAATAGAGTATCAGGACACGTTGCCGAGCGCGCGTTATTAATATTTATCCCGTCACCACGTTATTTATTCGCAATATATCACCGTGTGTATTTACGTTATTATTTATTCTCCAAAGCAGACAGAGACTATCGCCTCTCGCACCTCGTCGCATAGAAACGGCTCATTGTTCCGGAAAACGTAATTTTTTTATCTATCAAGTTAAAATTTGGAAGAAACGTGCAGTTGCACCCTCTCCTATAAATATGAATTATTATTTTGTATTTTGCAATAAATATCATTAATCCTCTGAAATTAACAGTGAATCTAATTGAATCCATTCAATTATATTTATATTACATCTGTAATTTAGAATTGTCGTTAATTGTTATTAAAGTAAACTTAAAGTATTCATTGTTTTTTTTTATACCTAGTTGTGGTACTTTGGTCCTAAAAATTAATTGTGTGTGTGGTGCTTTTCATTTAACATAAATTAAATGGGTCTCACAGTCTGAAGGGTTAAATCGATTATTCGTAATAATTAGAATCATTATTAGCGTAAGAATTATTAGCAGTAAATACTAATAATTCTAGTAAAAGTTGTGGTACAAAAAAACTTAATCAGTAAGAGACATAAGCAGTAAAAAAATCAACATTTTGGATATGTATCTTACTATAATTTTATACTAACAAATAATCAAATATAACTGTAATATAGCACATACAACATGTGTTATATTATATTTATTGTATATTGTTGAGTATAAAATTATATCATCGATATTATGTTACTTTTAGTTGATGTTTACTGAGTATATTCAATGGAAGCTGGATTTTTGTAGCGGGTTTACATTTGATCTTGTTGATTTAATGACGTAAGTCCATCCAGTAACATTTAGCGTGAACTTAAGAATATATTACACCCACTTTTATAAACGTGTTTCTATACTTTTTTAAATTATATACGAATAAATTGTGTATATATATATAAGTTATGTATCTAATATTATATCTTTAATGGATACATTTTTATTATTTATTTACTTTATTTGTTATTTTTGTTATAAGCTTAAATTGAAAAAACAATGACATACTCAACAAAAATTTACATACTCAAAGTAATTTATGCAAAGTTTCATTACGACTTAGAGATTAGTTAGAAAGATTTAAAAAAATTAATATTTTGTTCATTTACGAAACAACTCTATAATCCCTGCATCTAAAGCTAAAATATTTAAAAATAAATGAAATTTTTTAATCATTTTGTAACACATTTCCAAAAAATTTCATTAGAACGCAGAATAAAAAGAAATAATATTTCTTATATAAAAAATAATTTTTGGTCCAAGTTCTAAATCGTCGCCAAATTTTTTTTCTATTACTTCTGTACAAACGCGATCGAAAATAATGTGTAAATTTTTCATTATTCTGAAAAAATACATATAATACGTCCTTAACGATATCCTTCTACATTCTACATCTCTCGTAAACAAGGTCTTTCGCAGGCAGAAAAGGACGGCGCTCCAAGTCTCATCTCTCTCTCTCTCTCTCTCTCTCTCTCTTTCTCTCTGAGTTTACTCGATTCGGGCTCGGCCTTTAAAATACGATCTCGCGCGAAACGGGCGCGCACGTGGGCACGGCACTCACCTCTCGTATTTCACCTGCATCGAGTGCGCGGAGGTGTCCTCCCAATAATTCTGCGTCTCCATCATCTTGCCGCATAGAACGGCGGTGGTACCGCTCGCCTCTCCGGAATCTCCGCAACGATCGTTTCCGCCCTAATAGCGCTTTCCTCTCCTCTTCGCTCCTCGCCCACCGCCGGCGCGTTATCGTCGCCCCGCGAGAATCCTCTCCGGGTCCGCGAGAGTCACGTCGGCTCACGCGCTCCTGTCACGTGACGGTATATATCTCGTGAGAGATGCGGGCGGATTCTCCGCTGTTCTCTCCCTCTTCCGCGAGCTCCGCTCCGGAGGAACTCCCGATCGCTTAGCCTTAGCTAAATCGGCGCGGATTGAATCAAGCCGTGACGTCAATGACGCGTAAACGCGGAAGAAAACCGTGCTGAGAGTACGCATGCACGCACACGCGGCACGACACGGACACGCCACGCAGCAAACGCCACGAATGCGCGAGATGCGGCGCGAGATTAGGTTAGTTTCGCGTCCACGGGCTCACTGACAGGCACAACTCGCGCGCGGCAAGTCGGCGACGCACGGAGGAAACATTCGCGCCCACACGACGCTCTGTCGCTCCGAGTCAATCCGAGTTCAGTCTCGCGACCGCACGCGCGATATTCGTGCTGGCGCCCTCTTTCTCCTGCCTCCCACCTTCCCGCGTGCGTTCACTCTCTTTCTCTCTCTACCTCTCTCTCTCTCTCTCTCTCTCTCTCCCTCCCCCTCCCTCCCTCTCTCCCTGTACACTGCCGTGCGTGGCGCCGGTCACGATTCACGTCTCGTTTCTTCTTTTTCACGAGAAATCGCTCCAACCGCTTCCCTCCTCTCTTCCTTCCGCCGTTTGTTATTCAACGACAATAATATCGTATTGTAATCACGATGTCCTCAAGTTCGAATCACGTTCCGCAAACCGCCGCTCCAGTTTCCATCACTTCCCTCTTCGCGCCGCTGATTATTTAACGATAATGATATCGTAATAATTGCGACGTCTTCAAGTTCGAATCAGGTTTCTTGCCACGGTTCCTCTCGCTTCCTCACCCTCACTTCGTTGTGCGAGAGAAATTATGCGCTCTACCGATTCCCACGCAGTTCGACGGTCGGCGGACCGTCTCTCGCGATCGTTTTCTCGGGAAGTCTCTTGTCGCTCCCGAGATTTATCTACTCCGCCGCTTCCTCTCGCATTCAGGTCTCAAGTCGCTCGAGGATATCACCGGGGCAGATAACACCCCTTAATTTTGTCAGGATGATGGCGACGTATACGTGCCTTCGTATCGCGTGGAAACCTCCAAAATTAAGATTCACGCGCTCGAACGTGACCCGATGGCGTTCGGAACGTGACGCGTGATAAGGCCGTTGACTCGTGACCGCGAAATAAAAATGACCGTGATACTCCGGCCAGAATCGTAAATTCAACCAATGCCGCCGACGAGTACTCGTGCGCGAAGACTTCGTCTCGGGGTACTCTCGGGATATCTCTCTCTCCCACTTTTTTCTTCGCCGGCGAAGAAAGATCGTGCGATGCACGCACGACGGATTCACTGAACTTTCGCGAGAATCGAAACTATCGAAACTATCGAAAGCGCTTGATCGCTTAGCCACCCACGATCGATCGATCAAAAAACGTAATCTCTTCGTACGGTATTTCACGGTTTGACGCTGTAACAGCCGCGAATCGTTCGAATTACAAATTTCCAACGCTCTCTGAGCACGACGCACGGCACGGCGCGGACACGGCGTGTCGTCACCTCGGCAGGGTTACGTGTAATCGCGCGCGGCCCTGTCCGACGCTCTCGCGATGAATCGCTGCCTGGTGGGAGTAAATCCGGAGCCTGCTTCGCTGCTCAGGTGCGGCTGCTACACTCGCGAGTTGGGCGTGCTACCTATCATTTATTAGTCTCTATTCACTATAGCAATGTGCATCATTAATCAATCCCTTCGGACTTGATTTTTATCGAAATTATGTTAAAACCATTTTTGTTCACTCGCAACTCAAAGACACTTTGATAAGTAATTCATACTAAAAAATTAATTTTTTCTCTCTATTGAATGTCTATCTCAATCTCTATTGAAATAGCAACGTACATCATTAACTCCTTTAAACCTGATTTTCATGGAACTGTTAAACAAATTTTATTTACTCAATTCAAAGGTACTTTATTAAGTAATTCATAAAAAATTAATTGAAATGTATATCTGGTTTTAAATGTAATTAGCGCATTTTGTGAAAATCAATTTTACACGGTTAAACTAAAACATAATCGCTTCAAAGATACGTTTTTAACTGTTTAATAACCATTACAAAATATTTATTTAACGATTTTTTGCTAATTTAAAATACTGTTTTATACGAGACAATTCGACGGATTAATAAATGTATATTTAACATTAACAATGTCCATTTATTTTTATGCGCCATAAAAGCGTCTCCGTTAAACGTTGTTTAAATGTTCGTTAAACGTAAATGATCTGCTTGGATTACAAAAATTAGAAAATAATTGATAATTTTCCCGAGTTCAGTTTTAATATTACAAACGAAAAGGAATGTTACTGGGGATTTAAACTTTATATTTGTTCACGGATTCGTAAAAGATTAATTGTGCAGATTGAAATCTGAACGAGTGAAATAATTATATCATTATTATTTAATTCTTGGCATCAAGGACGGCACTGAGAATTTCGATAAGATTTTTAATTAGTCATACTCTGAAGAAATTCTTACATCCTCAAAAAATAAAGATAACACTTATCAATACTAAAGGAATCTGATATTAATTTTATTGACGAAATCTAACATAATTGATACAAACAAAATATATTTCTTCGCGAAGTTAGCATTAGCAAAATAATTTTTTAAACTGTCTGCGTCAATGGAAATCAGAGCAATTTGTTTTTTTTTTAAAGAAATCTATTATTAAATTAAATCTATTATTAAATTAGTCAAACTAATCTCTAAACAGATAAGTAGATGATAAGTACTCATGAAAAAGAATTCTTAGACGATATCAAATATAGATGAAAACTTCATAAAAACCTAGACAAAAAGATAATATTTTTCATCATTATCTTCACATTGTTAACTATATTATTTATTGCGAAATACAATACTTGGTGAAAGAAGAAGGTCTTAACTCTCTCTCTTTCTCTTTTTCTCTCTCTTTCTTTCTGGTAAATAATTCTGTATGCAGATTTTAAACTATTCTAACATCAGAAAAAAGTAATATAATATTATTTACAAACCACAAGTACAAATCTGAATGACAAGAATAATATCTTATAGCTATTTTTCATATTTATAACTATTATTTATTGCTCGCTGTAAAATACAATAACTGATGAAAGAAAGATATGTTGACTCTCCTTTCTTCCGTTCTCATAGTAATTCTGTATAATTTCAGACTATTCTAGCGCCGGGAAAAAATTAATAGAATGTTACACCTTATGTAGAACAATACCGACAAATTATTATATGATGGATACGAACAATATTACTCATCGGCATATGAATATACGATGAATGACGGCGCGCTCGTGGAATCACGATAAGGTCGGAGCGTTCTTGACACATCACGTATTGCGATAATTGTACGATACGATATCTGAAAATAGTTTCGACGATGCGAGCACACATGCGCAACCATCAAAACAAAAATAAACACCAAGAAACGCGCTGCAGTATCGCATCACATCGCGATAGCTATCGTTCTCACGATAGTTATAATAGTCTCTCGCGCCGAAATCTCATTGTCAGCAGAAATCTTCGTGCGGATGCTTAGATACGATCATCACCGAAACTCGTGCTTTGCGAAACTATCAACAAATTTATTTGTGATATACAGATAATTCGCAGATTTATCGCGATTGGAAAAATTGCATTCAAGAAAAAGCAACTTTGCAACTGTACGATTCTTTAATATATATTGAAACAATTTAGAAAAAAAAAAATATATATATATAATAATAACGTTAAGTACAGGCAATAATCTTGGTTGGTTATATATATTTAATATTATGAGAAGATTTGCGCTAATTAATAACCAGCGTTGACTCCTATTGCCTGTACTTAACGTTATTATTATATATATTTTTCTAAATTCTTTCGATTAAAGGACTCTTTAAAAAACCTTATTAGTTTTTTTCAATTTCTTTAATATTGATTTAAACAATTAGATCTAAAAAAGTAAACTAAGAGCAATTACGTTAAAGAATCTTACAACAGTTGCAAAGCTGCTTTTTTGCTGAATACAGTAATGAATGGGAAAAGAAAAACATTCTCGTTTTTAGTTGTTTTTCTTATTAATTTCTTCGATCCAGCGATCAATCTGATTCTGCAAATAAAAGCGCAATAAATTTGATATCACGAAATATTATCAAAGTATTTAAATGTAGAAGACTTACAAGCTTCAGATCGATGTATGAATATATATAATAATATCTATTTTAACACAAGATATACTAATGATCGAGACTGCATGAATTGCTGATTAGACTTTGAAAAAAATTAGTTATTTTAAAGGGTTAGAAATAATATCTTTTTCTGAGCGAGTTGTTTTCGTAGAATCCCCTTTAAATACGTTTCCATTGCTGATCGTTAATTGCCGGAGTACGTGTATCACGATCATATCATTACTCATCGCTGTAACATTCGCTATTAAGTACACGTGCGAGGCGCGAAATTCGCATTGGATTTATCTTTCAAGTACATCTACGAAGAACACGGTAGGTACTCTTCTATTGCAAAGATTAATGGTTACGCAAAATTTTTCATCGTTGTTGTTCATGAAAAGAATTCTATTGCGCGCCAAAAAGTAAGCTAAGTTACTATTTAGCTTCTCAACTCTCACACAAATATTTGTATTAATTTTACGTTATATTAATAATATTATGAATTTATTGTTTAATAATTGCTCAATATCTCATATATAAGATAACTATGTTATGCAATTTTATTAATAATTTGCATTAATATATATTAACAAATAATGCACACAGAAAAAGAGAAAGTTGATATCTTTCTCTTTCGTATACAAATTAATTGCGTATATTTAATCCTCCAGAACTGACGTCAAAATCTGTAATACATTTACACGATTTTGTTAAAATATCTAAAAATTTAACGAGATATTGTTGTTGTCTTATCAAAATAATGATTTAGAAAACTGAAGTATAATGAACACGTGTTACAAAAAATTTTTATATTTCAGCTTAGTTTGAGAGTTTTTACATAATTATTTTGATACTCCTGTTAAAATTCTTTCAAAATTTATTTCTAGCTAAATTTTTAGATACTTTAGCAAAAAAAAACTTTTTTTCATAATAATACCGAGTTTATAAGATCCATTTAATTTATCTTAATTAAAAGGTACTAATTAATTTGAAGAAATAACTTATATGAAAAAAAATGAATGCTAAGTAAATTTTTAAAAAATCTATATTAGATATAACATAAAAAAATTAATTTTTTGACATTTCTGATTGAGTGGCTCCAGTAGATGCACCGTTAATTCCGAATTATATGAAATTAACGAAGAAATAACATATTTTCCACACGCTAATGCCATTCCTAAATCTATGTTTCTCATCTAATCGCACAACATATCGATGCAACATGTAATATCAGTGACATTGAAAATCAATCTCGTTATGGATCGGTGATTTGAAGTCATAAATTTCATCATTGAACATCTACAAACAAAGGACACTCAAAACAGATCTAATATCATAGTATAACAGAAAATAGCGCAATATCAATATTTGTTTTCCTAAAGAAGAAAAATTCTGAGAACAATTCTGTCGATTACAAAATTTAGTTTTTCCCAGAATACGGGAGAAATCAAATTCTTTACGTGAAAGAATGTTGATTTTAAGATCGGATAAACCAGATTTGAACGCGCCCGGCAAATGTCTCGAAGGGATTATTTAGTCCGCGAGAAGAAAAATGATGCCGACGATTGACAGGTATAAATAGCGAAATGCATGTTACGTACTACTTCTAAGTAACATGCAAGCGACTTTCAAGTGGACTATCAAGCCTTAACTGCCAGGCATCGTCGCGTCTCGTAACCGTCGACTGATGATGCAAATACAACGGACGACGTAAGGTGCAGCTCGCGTGTGAAAAAAAAAAACAAGGAGAGAAAAAAGAGAAAGAGAAAGAAAAATATCGGCTTTCCAGGTGAAAGTCCGCGCTGTTGAGAAGGGGCGAAGTGGGGACTCGCGACGCTACTGACCAAGACACGAAGCACAATTCTCGCGTTTCATTGGAATGACTGGGAAAGGGAAGAGAGAGAGAGAGAGAGAGAGAGTGGGGGGGGGTAGCGAAGTAGGAAGGAGAGGGTGCAAGGAAGGTAAAGTAAAGGGGTGGCCGGCGGAGAGTGGGGAGAGTGTGGCGGTTACCACGCTATGCGACACGTGCGCGTGACGTCACGCGGCCGGTCACGCGAGCACCGTGTGCTCCCGATCACGTGTCCTGTCACGCGCTCGCCGCTCCATTCTTCCCTCTCTGCTCTCTCTCTCTCTCTCTCTCTCTCTCTCTCTCTCTCTCTCTCTCTCTTCTCACTGCGGCCACTTCGCCGGCCGTTGGGTTCTCCTTTCTCGAATCTCGACGCGGCTACTCTACTCCTTTCGAGCGCGTATATGCATGCATATACGAACTCGCTCTCTCTTGCGGGAACTGATTACGTTCCACAAATGTACATATCTTCCATTCCTTTTATTCTTCGCGATTATTCCGAGATGACACTGCGATTGTCTCTTGACTTCGGACGTCAGACTATATTTTTTTTGCGACTATTTTTCGACATTGGAAGTTTATCTAATCAAGTTAAAGCAAATTGTTATGTTGATAGAAAAATGGCACCTTACAAAATTAACTATGTTTTTTTGTAGAACATTTTTAAAAAATCCTGAATTGAAATAACGTTTCTATCCTATAACGATAAGATTTTTTATTTCAGAATTGATAAGAGAGGATCAGATTCGACCGAAGCTCTGTTTTATTAATTTTTCATGTATCAAAATAGATGAAAAAAAAAGTAATTGATAATATAAAACTTTTCCTTTGTTTATTTATAAAAAAATACATATATAAGCAAAAAAGATTATATTCGGTCAAAACGAATGTTGACCCTAATAATATTTTTTAGTGAATTTTTCAAGCAAATAATTATAATATGTAATTTTTTAAATTTAAATTTCTTTTCACGTAATATTTTTTAATATAATGTATCTTTTTAAATTATGTTGATTTTTAAAATGCAAACGTACCAATTCTAATAATATGTTAATTTTCGGCATCACTTTTTATTTGCAATCGCTTATTCCGCTACTTATTCTTTTATATCACAAATAAATTGCACTTAATAAGATTATTATTCTGCCATCATTATTTAAATATTTGCAAAATATTAAATTACTTTTGTCGACATATTTCTTTCCGATCCAATCTGTTCTCTTCAATTATTGCAACAAATTATTCAATTATCGAACGGTAAAGAATTCTTTCTTGCAATATTTTGAACGTAATGAAATTTCTGATATAAATTTTATCCCCTTATCAGAATTGTGACAATTTCTTTTCTGTATGAGCAAATGTACTACGAATGTGTCGTTTTTTCCACGAAACTATATTTTATAATTATATTTCATTCTTTTTAAGTTGATTTAAAAAAATGCTAATTTTTTACTTGTGTCACTTTTCTGTTAAGGCAAATCTTATTACTAAAGAAAACGAATTTAAACGTAGAAATGTTATTTAACACAGGAATAAATAATTTCTTGCTTTCCAACGTGATGTAAGCTCCTTAAGTGCCTTTTATCCGTATGTAAATTTGGATAAACAATGATAATTTACGTTATTCGTCTACAACATATTTATATTTTTGTAAATTCTTTTTTTCGCTTTTTTAAATTAAATATCTATCTACATTATTTGTACAGACTTTGTACGCCTTCCATAACCTTCTTTTAACCGTCTTATCAATCGTTGTCAATTTCGAATCCTCCTTATCTTGTTTATTTATTCAAATTTTCGACGAATCGCAAGGAGCATCCGGAGAGAGAGATAGACATTTTATCGCTGACATTTGAAATAGAACAGCGGACCTTCTCAGTCTACGCTCAGTTCGCCACGAGGGCGAGGAGCGTGACGTCGAACTGCAGGTATCTTATAACGTAACGGCGGCTTGTGAAAGAACGATTGATCGTGCCTCGGGTATAAATATGATGACGCGCTCTAAGTTTGTGCCGCGCAGCACGTGCATGTACCGCCCACGCGAGCACCACTATTTCTGGCGTGAGAAATTCTATTGGGGCGAATAAAAGGGTCGGTGCTTGCGTCCTCGGCGGCAACGAAGGAAACGCGCTCTCGCTCCGTGGGACTTTCAGGTTCAAGTATACCGGGTGTAAGACGAGGGGAGATTGCATTCTTGGGAACGCGAGGACCTCAGGGCGTTGTCGCCGCGCCGCGCCGCGCCGCTCTTCGCGCGAGACACGAAATACCAGAACGAAAAGGGAGCGTCGCCGTGACGAGCGAGCGCTAAATTGCGCGCCGAGCGAACGAATGTTCTAATTCGCCAAGGACAAACGAGCGAGTTTTACAAGGTGCGATGATCGACGGAAAGCTCGGCCTTCGTCGATGTTCAACGTGACAGATGCAGATATTTATTATTTATGTCGTTCGACATTGATATTCTCCGAATTTAATTTTTCAGCGAGAAATTCGCCAAGAGTTGCGAAAATTCAAGTTTTGGTGGATACAATAGAACATTCGTGCCTTGCGCATTTTTTTCCCTTGAAATATTGGAATCATCAGAGAGTCCAAATTGATATACATATACATATATAAACGGACAGAATTTTTATACATATGTATATTTTTTGGATTGGACCTCCTAATAATCACAGAAGGCACAGCTTGGCACTCAATGATGAATTGTTTATTTGTACGTAAAATTACGTATCAATAGTGTTTCAGAGTTAATACACACGATGGTTAAGTAATTAGTTATAACATTTATATATACAATTTTTTTATTACACTACCTTAAAAATACTTTTTAAAGGTGTTAAAATATATGTAAGAATCACTTAATAATTTTTAATAGTACAAAATGTGAACAATTTATTATGTGTAGTAAATGACCGAAAAATCATTGTGTATTCTAGAATTAACATTTAAGTAGTGGGGCTCAAAACATTCCTAAAAATTCTACTTTTATAATTATATTTTTTAAGAGTGTTTATAAAGTTAAATTAACATTTTCATGAAACAGAGGAATGTAAAAACAACAAACTTTAAGACTTTTGGGCGATAGTTTTTATTTTCCTTTTTCAGAACAAGGTTTTTAAAATAATTATATATATGGTGCTGTAGTCACCTACCTACTTAAAAGTTAAAATTGAATCTTTCGATAAAGTTTTGCAATTTACAACGAGATAAACAGGTTTTGTTCAATAATCTCGATTACTCGTTTAACTACTGAAATAATATTTTTCGCAATAAAATAAATTATTTATAGCTTTTAAGATACTTAATATCGTTATTTAAAATCGTTTATTAAAATTGATCAATTTAATTTGTGATATTAATATTTCAACTTCAGTTTATAACTGCATTTCAAGTCCGCACAAATTAAATTGGCGCGCAGTTTACAAAATTGAAGAAATGTATCTGCAAAAATTTACATGTTAGTATGATTAAGCACTGATTTGAGAACTGCTTTGATTGAAAATACAGTTTCTCTCTTAACTGACACATTTTCGTTGTCCAATATCGAATAATTTGTTTCACTGCAATTTAACGCCTGCAATTTTTCGTTTTGAGTACCATCTAATATATTATCGTCGATATTCGAGAGAATCGTCAGAGGAATGTCGCTGTCCTGATTTAAAGGCACGTCGATATTTATTGCCGTGCATTCCTACCTGCTTTCAAGCTAAAAAGTCACGTAGCCGGAGACGACGACGACAGCGCTTAAACGGTCGCTGTTCAAGCAGTGCATAATTTCATTCCGGTCGGCGCATAGAGGAGGGCCTTCGTCGGCCGCCGACGAAGGAATTTAAATTGGCTCGTCTCACAAGCAGGATCCGGAACTACAGGTTCAACAGCTGCTCGCGAACGTGTCAACGTCGAGGAAAGCGCGAAGCGAGAGCCGAGAAGCGTCCGGTGAAGATCGTTTCGTTTAAACGCGAAAATAGCTGCGCCACTCACAGCAATTAAAAAAAAAATCCTTGCAAGTTGCAGTAAACGGGATGTCGTGTCATAAAAATACGTTCATATTCTAATTTAATGTCTGTCTATTGTTAAATGATACACGTTGATTGTGTTTATTTGCAATATTCCAAAGCTTCATAAAAAAGAGACTTTCAAAAGCTTTATTGCTAAAATGTTTTATTTTAATTTTTATTAATAAAATATTGTAGCAACAATTTCTCTTTTGGAAACTTCTCAGAAATGTATAGTATTTCTCTATAAGCTTTTAACTAATCAATTAAATGAAATTGGCCGATAAGAATAAATCAAATAAGAGAAATAATTCTGATCATTTCAGTTAAAGCGAATCTTGGTGCTTAATATATAATATCATATGCACTTTTTGCTAAAGCCTGTGTGAATTCTTTCAGAACTTTTCGTGCATTTTAATGTTGACAAAATCGGTTTGGACGCGAATGGCCCACAAACGGTGCTAAAAATATATGCCATATAAGGATTCATTCATAAGAGCGAGTGTGAGAGATATGAAAATTCCGCTCGCTATATTTCCTCGAATTACAGGGATATTGGAACGTCATTTATGAGCGTCGCGAATTTTTTCCTCGCAAAGATCCGATTTATAATCGGACCGGAAGAGTTGACTATTCGTCAGCGAATTGAATTAAAGGCGGACCGTGCGTCGCGCGTAATAGGCGAGGCCGGATCAAGAATAACCTGTAGTTGCCACAGATCACGTTTATTTTCATTCGTGTCGTGCATAGGATAAGTCCGGCTATTTTCGCGCCGCGCCGGTCGCGCGCCTTACGTTCGTGTTACGTTTGCATACGTCAAGTTCGTACTTACCTACTTTGTCGCGACTAAGAGAGATCGCCTCTTCCCACTTATATCAAATTCCCGCGCTAAATCCGTCATCAGTCTCAAATTCTCTGCTTCGATTCGATCACAGCGAGAAGCGAAAAGCAAGAGAAAAATGGGAGAAGGAAGGAGCTCATACAATTCATTCGATCGCATAATCAATTCAACTTTAATTTTCGCGAGGGCTATTTTTTAACGGAAAGAAGAAAAGGAAAGAATCTGCAGTATTGCTGCACTCACAAGAGAGAGCCTTTTATATTTGATCGTAAGATGTGTGCCGATGCATCACGTATACAGATAAAAATATAACTGTTTTTATCGTGAATTGAAAAACCGAATAAAACATGAATTTTTTACGGCAAAAAGATTCTTTATCAAAATCCTGAAAAAGGATATAAAATTTATGTTGCCTGATGTCATCGATTAAAAGATTTAATATCTATTTCGATAATATTTAATATATTTTTTATCTCTATAAATATCGAAACGTCTTTAGAAAATTGAGAAAATGTCTTTACGATTATACCTAACGAGTTAATTACGCTTTTTCGAAACTAGATCTAAATATGTATAATATATCCATGACTGATATCGCCACTTAAACATTGTACTACATTTCGATTGTTTGCAACAATCTTTACACAAAAATCTTAAATAAAAAATTTAATTCTAGAATAATAATATAACATTAGACGTCCAAAGATACACATTCAAACATAGATATATCTAGAATTTCTTTTGGGGAGGATAGTTTGTTAATTCTGTCACATAAACAGCAATTTTTGACATTAATAAATTGCTTTTTTTAGAGCTTAAAACTGTTTACTTCTCGTTCCTAATTTTGAATGAAAAAAATATTTGCTTTTATTAATTGTAACTCTAATCATGAATTTTGGAGCGAATTTAATCTAACCCGAAAAAACTCTCCCTCCTCTTTGGACACTCGTATATCTGAGTAAAAAATTTTCAGGGACGGATAAAAAATTGATTTTTACTGGATTTTTTACTCAAAGTTTCCAGGTTTTCTTCGATAATATTTATTCTTAATCACGTATCTAGAGCAAACACTTGGAATCAACTAACAGAGAGACATCAATTATCCCTCTTCGTTTAGTTAGGGCAATTTACTTTCACTTTATCGCCCTAGCTTTCCTAAAGCGACGATAACAGCGAAATATTTTGTGCCACAAATAACGCTATAATAAATAAATCATCAATATCGTTATCTTTGATCTGACACCTTATATTGACTATTGAAGAAAAAAAAAGTGATGCGCGAAACGTGACAACTCGGTGAATGGGCGAAGCTATTTACGCAGAATGGATGCGTGACATAACGGCTCTTCCGTGAGCGATTATTCATCGTGTCACCTTTAAATGGCCATCCTCCCGTGAGAGCGGGGGGTGCGAGGTTTAGTTTACATAATCCCAACAAAATACCGGCGCTTTCTAGTCCGGCGCGTGTTGCCTTACGCGCAGCCTTACGTGGCCGAAACGCTTTCGAAACGGAAACGAAAAAGCCGCACGTGCCACGTTAGCCGCGACCACTCTTTTTATCGACTTACTGTTAATTGCTCTCGAGCTTTAATCTCGCCGCCGCAGGCGGCCTGCTTAATCGCGTGGAACTTGACACGCGCCTACGAAAATTTGGTTCGATCGGCTTTCTCGGCTGCACACAGAACAAGTTTCCTCTCAATTCCTCCACGTGACTACTATACATATATTTCTGAAAATCTTTTTACTACAAGTACCTTTGCACTTTAAATGTCCAATTAAATTAAAATTTTACTTACACAGAATAAATATTTATGTAAATCTATACACTGAAACCAAATACTTACAATTACTAAAATTTAAGCATAACTTAAAGTTATTGTCGGTGATCGATAAAAATATAATAATAATTATGATTATAGTAAGAAGCAATAACAACTATAAAAATTAAGCACTCGACCATAATTATTTATCTTACAATTATAATCACAAATGTCAAACACTTCCTTCTCCGTGTAATAATGATAATAATAAAAAATCAATAGTCATCATAGTTAACATGATTTTTATAAGATATAAAAATATAAAAAATATTTGTAAAATACTTAATAAAAATATTACTTCTAATTCCTCTGTAACAATGATAATAACAGTGATAATAAAAGAAGTACGTAATTTTTTATGACGATCGAATTATATGAGAAGAGATATATATCTTGCGCGTTTCTCAGGGAAGGAAAGGGCTGGATCAATTTACTCGAGGGCAAAAGCGTGCCGCTCGTAGCTAAATGCAGCGCGATCGGGCATTCTTCCCCCTTCTCCATGGCCGACAGCGGAATCCGTGTCGACCTCTTCGGTGGAGCAAGGTGCTTGCAATTCCGAGCGCTCGCTCGCTCGATGCGCGACAGGTACGTACGGAACACACTGCCGTTGCGTATCGCGTCCTCGTTAAATACCTGCGTTGCATTCCGACGCTGAGACAGAAAGCGGGAGGGAAAAAATGCGAGAAAAAGAGAAGCTGGCGAGAAAGAGAGAGAGAGAGAGAGAGGTGGAAAAAATATTATTACGATGTAGGTCAGTTTTTTTCATAAACAACTTCTTTCTTTGAAGAGATCTTTTTTTTCCCTCCAACTTTAGTAATAATTCCACGAAGAGAGATTATTATTCCACGTAATGATGTGCATAAATTTGAAATAAATCGCATCTGCGATTAAAAGGAAAAAAAAAATAAACCCAGTAAACTACACCCAGAAAAGGTACACCCTTTATAAAATAAATTGCACCAAAAAATTCTGTCTTGTTTATTATATGATTTAAAATAAATTACATAGATTTATTAACTCTCTTCTCGTGAAAATCATTCTTTATTATTACAATCAATCGATTTTATCATCGAAAATGCTCCGTCGTTCAAAAATGACGATTTAAAAAATAAAGTTTCCCAGAAAATAAGTTTGAATGTTTTAAATTATTAAAATTTTATCATATTAACTTTAAATGTAATTTTAATAATATTATAACCGATTATAGAGAAAGAAGAGAATGTTTTTCTTTATATTTCTACTTTTTTCACAAGTAACTAAAAACTTTTGTAATTGTAGCAAATAAATGAAATCTAATCGAATCTATTGAGTCATTAATTCAACGTGCCTTGTGGTACATGGCGTGTTATATAAAAAAACTTGTCGTACATCTGTCGCACAAATGTTTCAAGCATGTTGATTGATTATACAATTCAAAAGTTCTCTAGTCTTCAGAAATTTTTTATCTTGGCTGCGTTCCATTTGACACAGCACTTTTAGAATCATTTCATCTTTGTTGTTTATCAAATGTTAAACAAGGACAAATGAGGTTCACGAGTGCTGTGAGTACCAAATGGAAAACGCAGTCCTCGTAGCCAATCAATATCCTTCAAAAATTTTTCAAAACATTTCTGGAGACTAGAGAACTTTTCTACTTCGTAATCAATCAACATGCTTGAAAAATTTATTGTATGGTGTGAAAGATTAGGTGAATCAATTTCAAGGATGCTTAATCGTTCAAAGTAATGACGGTATTTGCGACTAATTGGCCTCAAATTTTATAAGCTAATATAAAGTTGTTGAATAATTATTGATTTAAGTCAAGAGAGCCTTCAACCATTATTAGTCTAATATAAAGTCGCTGTTAGAAATAATAATTTGCCACTAACTATAAATTTGCCTCAAATTATATTCAGCTGTCATTACGCGCAATGTTACACCATTCCTACAGCACAAAATGTTGCAGCGATATTGCTGGAAATTCTGTGCTGTATGGGCTGGTATTCTCATCCTCTAAAACTTTTAGAGTGAAAGCTCACTCTAAAAAGTAAAATCTCAGCTTTAAAGATTGAAAATTGAGGCACTCTTTTCCAAGACATTGTCCATAATGACGGCTGAATATAAATCGAGGCAAATTTCGAATTAGCAATTTTCTAATAGCGACTTTATACCGTATAGCTTTATATAACACGACGGCTTTTTTTACACCTGTTTTTCTTTACATCTATACTAAGTAATCGTGGCACCACAAGTGAAGTATAGTACTGTTTAAAGAGGTTTACGACGCCCCGGTCTTTCGTAATATCGTGCACGCGTCCGACCGATGGAAAACGTACCGCGAGGCCATCTCGCAGCCCGGACTATTTTCCATCTACTTTCCCGTATTATGCAAGTCCGCGCGAGTGAAACGGCAGACGTGGAGACGTGGCGGGGCGGGTGATCTCGGCGTACCGCGATTTGCGCAATAAACCGCACCGGTGACGATGTCATCGGGCAGCACCATTCCGCCGTCGTGTATCGGCGAAACGTAGCCGATCGCCGCCGCGGCCGCCGCCACCGTCGTGTACACATTGCGTGCACTGGCGTGCACGTGTCGGGAAGGGTGAACGCGTGGTCGCGCGCGTGACTCCGCGCGGCCGAGGCGTGCCCTTCTCTCGATCACGTGGAATGTAACGCGGTCCGAACGTTCTCCCCCTTACCTCCCCCTCGGCTCCCACCTACCTGCTCCTGCCCGCTCCGTACGGTATAGAGCGCTCTTCTCGCGGTGCACCGTCACGATTCTCATGATTGCCTTCCTTTCCGTCCGCAGTTTCCAACGACCTGCAGCGGTGGACCGCAACGACGAAAGATCAGCTCAGGACGGAGCCTAGTTGCGGAAAAGTTGAAACCTGATCGGCATTAATGACATTAACCTATTCCCAATGAGTATCTTTCCCGACGAGAACCATTCCTTTTTTGTTGTACTCTTTAATTCTAGAAGATACACGATGGACATACAAAGTAATTTTTATATAAAGTTTTTGTGTGAAAAAGAAATATGATTTTATATATATTAGCACCTGCATCTTGTATAATTAAATTCGTCAGTTGGCTAGCACAAATGAAAACAATGTATTCTGGGAAAACACAAAACGCAAAGATTTTTTTTTTTTACATTGCTTAAAATTATTCCAAGCACAATAAGCAAGTAGATATTCTTTCTTAAACAATTAGTTTAGAAATTGTGTTCTTTTTTATCAACTGTAGAATTTCTGAAAAAAATTGTAAATTAGTAATTGCTCGCCATCACTTTATGAATGATTAATAAAACACAATAAACTGATGAAACACATGGTAGACATTTTTTCCTGCGTTGCATAAAATTATTTCAACATGATAAAGTGCAAGTATCTTTTTTTATCAAGTGTAGAATTATTGAAAAATATTGCAAATTATTCGCGAATAATTTCTGATATCAGTATTTTATTAAATTGCGGAAATATTTCTGCATTCGGTTGTCTGTCAATCATTTGTTATCACTATTCTCTATTCTATTATTTATACTAATATATAATATCTTGACAATAAAGAGTAATACATTACCGATCTTCTCTCTATATTTTCGAAAAATTAAAATTGCAATAATTACAATCACTTTTTATAGCATCACTTTTCCTCAGACAAAAATTAGAAGTTCTACGACTTGAATTTCTTTCTAGAAAGATATACTCTTGCATGACAAGCGTCGTAAAAGACGTCCAGGTCACACAATTAACAACGATTATCGCAATTAGTGACGATAACAGCTGCGACAGTTCCTAGTGCAGTTGCAATTAAGTGTAAGATATATGATACAAAAAGGAGCAACATTAGTTAATTAAATAAACATGAGATGCAGGTATACATTTAACTATCTATAATCAAAACATTTTTATTTTAAAATTTATAAAATTTCTATTCTGGAATTTATGAAAAGTATTCTCTTCCCTTTCATCCTGTAAATAAATGTAGTGCTATAAAATATTTTAATCCATTGCTTCATATTTGATTTTATCTGCATTCCTCTTTTTTTCTTCTTTTCAATAATATCACAGTTATCTTGCCTTTTGCATACATCGACTAGGTATTATAATTATTAGAATTTATAATTTTTTTTCCTATAATACATTTTCAGCAAAAAATGGCTGTCAATTAAATATCAAATTGACGTCTGATTGACATCGAAATTATATCGATATTACTTCGTATCAATATTGACTTGACCAGTCGATGAGTTATTTCTCGGTGGTATTGTTATTATTATTACACGCGGAGAGAATTTTCTTTTAAAATTTATTCTGAAAATATGATAATTGTGGTAACAATACAATATTTTAAAGATTTTTACCATACACTTCAGTAAAATTGATCAAATTATTCGCGAATAATTTCTGATATCAGTATTTTATAAAATTGCGTAAATACTTCTGCAACTTATTTTATACTTTATTGTACTTTTATTAACGAATGAGAGAGATTAAAATTCTTCGAAATACAATACCGTTCCACGACTGTCATATTTTCAAGGTAAATTCTAAGAAAACATTCTCTCCGTGTATTATTGTTATTATTATTACATCCTCAATCGAGATAAAATTATTATAATTAGAAGAAACTTTACGCGCGCAATCCTTTTATTCACATTTCGCAATAATCTTTAATTTCTTTATTTAAAATATTATAATAGATTCGATTATAATTCGGTTCATATATAAGCTTGGCAAAACTCCACTTTTGCCAAACGACACTCATTTTCTCGAGACTTAATAACACTTAATGTTTCATTGAATTTTAAACAAATTAATATGGTCATGATGAAAAATAAGCAAAGTGGAACGTTCGTTAGATAGATTATCGCGCGCTCTCAACGTTGCCAGTCTGTAAAAGGAATCGAGTGATAGAGCCGTGACCACCAGTTAAGACTGTCGCCAGACTTGCACTTCCGCCCTAAATACGCGTTTGGAGTACGAAATCCGGTTCTTACGTGACAGCCACAGTACGAGGTCGCTCGCGGTAGAATGCGATTTAGTTTTCGAAAGTAGGTACGGTCGCCGCGAGTAGGCGATATCTTACTGCCACGTGTTCACTTATCCAACAAACGATAACAAGCTGCCATTCAATGTCATGCTAAAAAAGAATACTTCTCCTAATTCTAATAGTAAACGACTAGTCGAAATTGTGTACCTCATTTTTTATTTAATCTTTACTATTAAATTTTTTTAATTTCATAATACTAAAATAAAAAACATGTATATATGTTAATATGTGCGTGTGTGTGTGTGTATATTTGTGTGTATGTGTGTGTATATATATATTTAAAACATAAGTTTGAAAATAGAAATTTGCGATAAAGTAATCCACGAAAATCAATGATTAAAATACAAATTTAATGGGCATTTTTAAACAAGTGTTTTTAGTGTTAGTAATTAGGTAAAGAAGTGCCAAATGTGGTCGAAGATATATAGATTTTGGTGCTTAATAATATACAGCACAAAGTTGCACAAGAATTGCAGTAACTCTGCTGCAACATTGCAGCGATATTGCAGAGATTTTGCAGCGATATTGCTGCAAATTCTGGATGCTGTATAGGTTTCTATATAATTTTTAAAAATATGTACATTTTTCACACTGAGAAAAATGTCTGGTTAATTGAAATTCCGTGTGATGATTGAAAATGTGGATGAATCAGAATTTTCTGGTTAAAGCTCTTGAATAGTTGAAAGATACTTGAAATGAAAAGGCTACGCATGCGCATTTGTAAACGCTAGTAAATGCACTTCACGTGTCTTTTACGACTATATTTATTGACTATCAGGAAGGATAACGACAGCTTCGGCCTATTTTTACAAGTGTTTTAGAGCAGTCTCATTATTTCTTCATTCACAAGTACAACACACTTTAACGCGTCATTTCTCGCTTATGACATCACAATTCAATACGGTCACGGCGACTTCTCAGAAATCTCAAATCTACAATTCTTGTTAAAATATTTAAAATTCTGATTAACATAATAACAGAATCTTCTGGTCGTATATTTTCAACCAGACATTTTTCTTAAGCAGCACTTTAAATTGCACACTGAACTCAGCCGGTTTTAAAAACGCAGTTCTAAATTAAGACTGAAATAGTAATATCACAAATTGAATTAATCGTCAATCTAATAATGATCTATAATAAGCTAATAAGTATCTTAAAATACTGAAAAGAATTTTTTACAACGAGGATGGTTTCCGTCTGAAAAAGTTTTTTGCACTTTACGTTTATAAAAAAAATTGTCGCGTATCTATTTTATTTAAAGAAAATAACGTGTGCACATAAAACTGTTTATGTAGCGTTGTTATGCAGGCTACATTCGCCTTGGAGGTCGCAAAGATTAACTCTCCGTGAGAAACCATATTCCGCGCGACCATAAATAGCCAACGATAAAACGGCACTATTGCTACCGTATCATGCACCATAAAATTAGATATCTGCTTCATTAATGATGCGCGCCGAAAGGTCAGAGGGAGCAGTTTGAACCCCCTTCAGAAATGTCAATTTGCGTTGCACCGATCGTCTCAGAGCTATCGCACGGGCCGACTTCTTCCCTTCCTTGCGTCGTTATTCAGCATTTTCTTTCTCATTTTATTTTAAAGCATAACAATTCCTGAATAAAAATACAACAGACGCGACTGAGTTCTCTGACAAGTCGATAGGAAATATAAAACGGTTCGCGAAGAAGAACAAATTGCTGCCGCAAAAGTATCTTCTCAAGAGTATCGAATTGCCCAGTAAATAGTAACCAACCTTTTTATTTCTTTCGATGAAAAATTATGCATTTAAGTCAAACATATTACATCTTACTTAAATGCATACTTAAACAAAATCCAAAATAAGACATCTTATATCTCAATTTTGGATCACTTTGTGTTTTCTGGGTGATTACATTCTTCGAAATAGATAGCGAAAGAAATAAAGACAAATAAAATAATATAAATTTACCGATGAACAATTGTTTTTTTCTCGATGCTTCTCATCAGGACATTTTTCTGACGACGCTGCGATTTTTCTCCCACGTTTCTATGAACGGACAACTCAAGCGGCCATTGAAGCCACGAAGTCGCGACGTTCCAAGAATTATGTTTAACCGTCCATCGACGCACATCCGTCGGCCAAACCGTCGACGTAATCGGCTTCTTATCGGTATCGCTGGGTATTTCTTTTCGTGCCTGGCGTCACGTTTGCCCCGAACGTGCCGCAACTAGTAACGGACGCACGCACGTACGTACGCATTGCACGCACGCATCGCACGCACCGTATCGTGTCGCTCGTATCGCACGTTTATCGCGAACGCGGACCCTTATGATAACGCCAATAAGCGAAAATAATCGGCGAAAACGTGAGTTTCCGATACGGATCGCTCACGTTTGTCGATCTTGTCTTGCCCGCGGCGTTTCGGTCTCCGAAATTCCCCATGGCAGTTGAATCACGTGCAACACCTAACACCCGGACGTGACCGCTCACGCGTCTTCTTTCCTCGTGGATCAGTCAATTGTATCAATCACGTTGGGAACCAGTCGGCACGTTCGTGGACGTCGAGTACATTGACACGTACGCGGACGAAGAGATGTCGATACGTTCAGCTACGTTCAGCCATTCGAAGGCACGTGCGATCCGTTTCGTGAAATCAAATGTCTTTCGCGAATTCAAAAGTACAAACTTTTGCTCGTACTTTTTGCACTTCAGCATCTTCGCTTTTTCTTTTATCTAATTTTAAGTTTAGACACCTTTTTACGCAAAGTTTGTTTTGTTCGTACTGCCTAAATGAATTTAAAAAAGAAATTTAAAAGGAATACAAAATAATACAGATCTCAGATCAAATAATGTCTGTTTCTATTTTATTTCTCGTTTCCTTCATGTTTTTTTAGTGTTCGTCGGTCTTCGTGAAAAAAAATGGTAATGTAGTACTACTTTTTTGTGCTACTTTTCCACGATGGATGTCTTACTTCACGTGCATTGCATCTGGTTACCCTATTTTTACGTAGAACTTTATCATAAGAATATTATGGCGATAATTCAATAATTGAGACAAGAACAAATTACTAATGCTCTATATAATATCAGTTGCTAATGTAATTCATGTTTCCCGACTTATAATAGTGCATACTAATAGTGCATGAGTAATACAACTATTGGGAGTACAAATCTCACTCCAAGAAAATAAAAATACAACGATTCTTCACTTCTTGAAAAAGAGTGACAATTTTCACTCTTTCATAAAAATGAAAATTGTTACTCTTTTTTAAGAAGTAAAATATTTTTACTTGTTTTCAAATCTCAAGATTGTATTTTCACTCTCTTAAAATGAGATTTTACTGCAAGAAATTTAGAGTGATATAAGTAATTCATTAAAAACAATACTGTTATATTATTTTATATAAGAAGGGCAATATAAATGTTAATTATAGCGTACGAATTACCGCACAGATTTTACTTCAATTTGGCCATTTCTAAAATTTATACTGTTACTAATTATATCTCGAGAAACTAATTAATATTTATTGTTTTTTGTGATCACATTAAAATTCACCACCATTTTGTTATTAATATAAAATCGTTTCTTTATTTTCTCCTTTTATTAAACTTCTAACAATGGAAGCTTTCCAACAAGCGACACTGTATAACACAGTAATCAGTTCAGCTTTGCTTAACATTGGCAAACCAACAAATGTAATGATTCACTGTGTTATCTGTGTCTCTCTTGTTGGAAAGCTTCCAATGTCAGCAATAACAAAAGTAACACTGAGGATTAAATTATGAAACATGACAGAGTATATCATTACGTTTTTAAACTCATTCCCTTCGAGTGAACAAGTTATCTATAGAGGTAGAACACCCGATCTTGTACAACAGACCATATTTCTTCTATATAGCATAATTAGCGTACGTATTAAAGTTGTGTAATCTCTAAAGAGATAAAATCAACTTTCAGTCAGTCTCAAATAACTTTAGCAGATTTAATTTTCAAGTATAGTGTTTACCTTCTATCAAAGATTGAAAAGTTGCAGCAGAGCTGCAAATCGAAAATACCACAGTCATATTTTTTTTGTTGAAACTGAATTGGAACAAAAGTTCGTAGCGCTACGAATTTCAAAATTCAAGTAACTATGACTTCATTAAAAGTGAAAGAAATTTAAATTTAAGAAAATTATTTTAAAGCTTAAACTCTCTAGTTTTGAAAGATTACTATCTTTTAAATTTCTGTGAATTTGATAGTTTGTACATATAGAAAACTACGAGCTAGACAAAATGTAAAATTTTTTTCTAACTTCGTAAGCCCGTAATTTGTGTGTCTAAAAAAATTTACGAAAATTTCTGACTTTCTAACTAAAAGCTTAGAATTTTCCTTCCAAAATCATTTTTGAATGAAAAATGTTCGTCAGATTTTTTGTTATTAAATTATCGCGTATTAAATGAAAAGAGCGTTTTAACTTTGACTACTCGTAACTCCGTTAAAAATCGTCGTACCATAATTAAAAAAACAATTAAAGTTAAAACTACTTTATCGAATGCCAAAAGCACATGCAGGCATGATACAAATAAAGTAGTGCAAACTTTTATTCCGACCGTATGTTCCACGAATAAAAAAAAATATAAAAAAATGTTACATAAACATAAGAATACGTATTTTGTGACAGAACGTTAGCAGATCTGTAGTATATCGTACAATACACAAACAAATCATTGTTCCCTTTTCAAATATTTTATATTTTGTTATTTAATTTTTGAATAAAGTTTTTATAATCTTTATGTAACATATTTTTATTACATACATCAGAATGTATCAAAAGTTAGATCTTATATTAGATATAACTCATAAGATATAAAAAGCACGACTCTAGACATTGTTAATTTAGGCGCTGTGATATCTACAAGAGCCTGAAAAGAAAAATACTAAATAATTAATAAGACATATGATAATAATTAATCAAACATTATAATTAATCTTGTTTTATAGAGTTTTAATATATGCGCGCGCGCACGAGAGAGAGAGAGAGGGGGGGGTGGAGGAGGGGGAGAGAGCACGCATAAATAATTTTTATACACCCGAACATTCCTGTGATAAATCTATCTTTGTCAATATTACAATTTTTCCATCGCTAAAATGTAATATCGATTCATTCGATGCGCGAAGAATCTATTTTTACTTTCAGTGATAAGTCCGTAGGCCAGCGGGTTAAGATTTTGCGCAATTTTGGAGTACAGAGATTATAGAGATCACGCGTATGTTTCGCACGATGGCGAAAAAATTCGTAGGTGTTATGACAATACGCGGAATGGCGATCATCCGGCTTTGTTTATGTCTCGTCTCGACGTGACGCCCGCATCCGTCGCTGTTATCACGAGAAAACCGGTTCGCCGTTGGATTTAATCGGTTTCGATATCAACTGCCGCTGGGGGAGTTCAAAAAGGCGACTCACGATTAACTTGTACCCGGTCACTCGCCAAGCCGTTTGTAGCCAGTTAAACGAGGCTCCTCCGTTTTTTTTTTCATTCTTTAAACTCGTGCATGCACGTGACGTGCGATAAGGAGACGCCTGTTACAAGCCAACGGTCGAAGAACGCTCTATTACGCCGCATGATATTCTCCTTTCAATTAGAACAGTTTTGTTTCTAACAACCGATTGTCTTCCAACTGATTATCACTATCCTAGCATTACAAATAGAACGAATAAATGAACAATAATTCTATCATCGATAGCTGACATTATCACTTTCTCATAATTTCTTACAAAAATGTTCCTCTGCACTCTTTTTCTCTGATTGACTGTTTCCAAAAACGGAATTTTAATGTGTAATTAATTTTTAATCAACATTAGCGAAAACGGAATAAGTTAATCGTAATTTGATCAAAGTCGCCTAATAAAGTATTAAAGCGTGCAGTTTAAACGTTAAAACAGATTGTTACATTTTCTCACATCTGTGACTAATAAGATTTTGAGTCGACACAATTAAATTGTACATATATCTTACAATTTTATTAATTTTTGTTATTTTTAAACAAAAATATTAACTGCTACACAATATTTTTTATAGAATTTTCTATATTTTTAATTATTTATTATAAAATTCGGATATTGCTGTACAGTATGATAAACCAAAATTAACGTAAAAACATTGGAAAATATTAGTAAAAATCATAATTGGTGAAATATTACATACTCATTTATATTTTTAATATTTTTATATTAAATTTTTGTTTTGTAATTTTTTTATATTAAATTTTTACTCGCAACATTGTATGACAACGTTTTAAAATAAATAATTAAAATTGTAAAAAAGTCTTGTTATATATGAACAGATATTTCAACTAATATTATTTAGTATTTTTGCTTAAAAGAATAACGAAAAAATTAATTAAATTGTAAAACATAATGATTACTTCTAAAAAAAAATAGTTAATCCTCACATGTGAGGACTTTTATCGGCCGTGAATGAAATCTCGTCTTCTGTTACAATTAGAACAGTTTTTCTCACATCACCTTAGTCTTATTCTTCTAATAGATGATTCTCACATACATATAAAATCATCGCAATGATTAAAATTTTACAGTTGAGCGAAGTGCTAGTTTTGCATATTTTAACAAATCGAATTAACCGCATGAAAAAGAGATAAACTAAATTTTACTTTTTGAATAACCTATAATTTAGGTCAAAATTCAAGATAGAATTCTACTTATAATTTTATGTACTGTATAATGCAACGTTTAAACATATAAAGAGAATTAAAGTATGTATTAAAATACACTCGCACATATACATCAAAATCCACAGAATAAAAAAATAATATAGAGAACTCCATCGTGCAATCTGAAGCGAATTATAAATGTAAAGTTGATTTAAGAATAAGACAATGTGATTTTAAATATAAAATTGATTTATATATTTGTATTTGGTTTAGTGTCAAAGTAAATAATGACAATATTTTGGAAGTTTTTCCACGAATATTTACTTCAAAAATGCTAGAGGATTTGCGAATTATGGCCGTTGTGATTAATTATAATGTCAGTGCATAAATTTTGCCATTTCATCAGGTCGAAGAGTGCACTGATACTGAGTTGCTCCTTCTTTTATATATACAGACGTTGAGAGGAAAAAGCAAGAGAGGAAAGGATATTTTTTTTAGTTTCTTCAAAAGAGCAGTCTTTCATATTTTACTTATGTTATAGCCTATGGCTCTGATTAAATTATCTAGATGTTTTTGTATTTTTACACCCTCAAGGTTCTAGAAATATAAACATCTAGATAGTTTAAACATAAATATAGCCTATAACGTAGTAAAATATGAAAGACCTGGAAGACTGTTCTCCTGATAAGCTAATTGTCTTCCTATTCAGAAAATACCGCTTTTTTCCTTCTTAAGGAATTTTAAGATGTTCTCCGAAAGAGTATCTTAGTATCAGTGCATTCTTCCCTGATAAAATAGACGGCAAGGTTCACGAAACCATGATATTAGCGA
>NW_017305927.1:832052-837705 GCF_001594115.1 Trachymyrmex septentrionalis
GGAGTATCTTAGTATCAGTGCATTCCTCCCTGATAAAATAGACGGCAAGGTTCACGAAACCATGATATTAGCGATGAATAACATACAACACGGCAATAAAAAAATTTTAATTTTAACCGTTTTTACATGCTCTCTCTTTTCTCTTCATATATTTAGTACTAGAAAGAGGAAACAGAGGAAGGAAAGTAACGATAGCAATAGTTCACATTCGCTTACATTTCGTAATAAATGTACAGTTTTTATTCTTGAGCTATCATTCAGTGTGTATCCAATATAATTTGTTAACTCACTAAATACAAGTATTCTTATTTCTCACATGTTTTTTTATGCCCACGCTATTTCACGGCACAAAACGAATTGTACTGTACATACTGTGAGTTGCGATTATTCTATCATCCAGTAATGGATAAAGATGGAACAAAATTTAATCATATGTGTGGAATATATATATATATATATAATTAATATATTAAATAGGACCGAAGATTTTTTGTCGACAGATGTTAATTGTGCACTTAAATTGTTTTAAATACTACCAATATAAGATTATGCAATTATAGATCCGGTTTATCTTTTTTCGTGAACACAAGTTTCAATATTTGCTTCATCAAGTTTCATCATTAAAGATTATACAAATATTTGAAATCCTATCATGTTCATAATTTTATCTAAAAATGTACAATTTATATAAACCCCACACAATGTTCATTAATCGTCGCTTAATTGTAAGAATGTAATTAAGATAGCTCCTGATAAAAATAATCAGTTTCAATGTAAAACAATTAGCATTTGTTTGTGATAGTTTAAAATTGGTGACATGTGTAATAGGGATTCAGAATTAATGAAAGATAACTGTTTGAGAGTCAAAAAATTACGTTGATCTTTGAAATCGGCCCTCATAGGCGGTAGCATAGTTCTTTTTGTGAATGGATTTCTAATACAGAACGAGAATGTTCTTAATATCTCGTGCCAAATACTTGTCTCATTCACAAAATATCGTAAATATTCGCAATTTTTTTGTTAATGTTTAATCGCGGTCCCCTCTCTCTTCGGCTCGTTCCTCTGCTCTAGCTTTCATTCTGGTGATGAACGCTTGACCTTTATTTTTTCGGAAGGTCTCGTATGGATCATTTAGATTGATACCGACTCCTTTGTATTGATCGTTCTTATCACGAATCTCGCCCCCTGAAATGGGCGCCTCAATGCCCTGTTCGTTCGCACCAAGACCAGCACCACTCCAGCCCATTTTTTTGAGTAATTGATGCCCTTTATTGCTTTCGTCTAAACTAATCTCTTGTGGAACTTTACTATAAGTGGAGCCACTAAAAGTAATACAAAACGAAATTTTCTATAATAACATAATTATTATCAGAAAATAGATAAAAAAACAAAAAATGCGGTCAAAGTCTCACTACAAATGCTTTGAAGTATTTAATTAATCAATCAAAAGGAAGAATTTTGTGAACGATAAATCAAAGAATGCTTCAAAACATTTGTAGCATTGGCTGTATCCAAAGATATATGCATATATAAACACACACACACACACACACACACACAAAGAAAACGCTCATCAATTCATTGTTGTTCAAAAAAGAAAAAATAGAGCTAATATTACAGAAATTAACGAGACGACGCATAGTTTACTGTAAGAGCAATTGATTTGTAGTTAGCAAGTTTCAAGTTCGATTTAATATATGCTTTAATTTTATAAGAGATTAAAATTGAATAAAAAAAAATTAAATACTAATTTCTGTGCTAAAAATATATTTTATTCTGTACTTCTTATTAGAGAAGTTAGTACTTACAGAAAACTGGGAGGAGTTGGACTTCTGTCCTGCCTATCCATTCTCCTATCAGGACTGCGATCTTTATTACTATTTCTTCTCCTGCGACTTCTATTAATGTGATTGCTGTTACGACTATTGCGTCTGTGATTAGTTGCGGGCGATCTCGATCTACTTCTGCCTCGCGATCGTGAACGCGATCTGCTGCGCGACTTACTCCGATAGCGTTTCTTTGGCGGACTAGGACTTTTAGATCTCGGTCGTAAAATTGGCGATGGAGATTTGGATCTTTGCCTAATACCAGCAGTTATATCCTCTTCTTTACGCTTGCGAGCGGCATTTTTTGCTTTATAATATTCATATAATCCTAATTTCTCCCATCCATCGCTGCAAATATAATAAAAAATGATATTAACAAATATGTACAAAAATATAGTAACTTGTATATTTTTATATGCAAATCTTTCCATTTTTATTTCAAATAGATCCTTTTTTGTTATGTATATACATATTTACCTATCTCTAGGAGAATCATGATTTGGTGGTGCATAAAATGCTTCTACAGCTGCAACTAAACGATCACTCGGTGGAGCTGGTGGTGGAAGTCTTATCGCATCTGGATCCAATGGTTTATATTCACCATCTTCTAACTTTATTAGGGGTACCATTAAACCCGCTGGAAGCTCAAAATAAGGCATACTAGGCATCAAATCCTCCACAGATGGCTCATGAATAACAGGTGGCGGTCCAAAACCTGGCGGTGGCTTTGAAAAATCTGGCAAAGGGACGTTGCTAAACGGTGGCGGTTCGTTTGAAGGAACACCCCATCCTGGGGGTGGTTGACTGAAATTTACATCTGTACCCATCGTATTCGGACCAGAATGACTAGGTATTGACATATTCTGCTGACTCTGTAGAAAAATAAAATTTTTAATAATAATTTAATAACATTTGTTATAAATATTTAAAAAAAATATTCAATTTAAAGGAAGAAAATAACACTACCATTTGAGGTGGTGGTGGCGGTGGAGCTTTCAATTGCTGATCTATCGCCATCTTTTGTTGTTCGATATTTTGAATCTGTCTCAATGCGTGAGTAACAAATGCTTGATGCTGTGCTTGATAATTATCGAATGTCTGTTTCGTCGATGCTGTAATAGGAGTAATTGCGGTGGCATGTTGCGCTACCAAATTAGCTTGGTACTCTGACCAGGATGCGCTCGGTTGTTTTAATTTATCTATGATGCCTTCGTCAAAGTAATTATTTTTTGATTCCCATAAACTCAATAGTTTATTTAGCTTATTAAGCTGTTCTTCAGATGCTGCTAGTGAAGTGTTACAGAACATGGGAACAACAACACTTTCCATCGCTTTGCGAAGATCCACAGACTTTTTTCTTGCACTGAGAGGGGAAGTATCCAATTATATATCTTGTGCATAGTTAATGGCATGTTTATGATATATCATTTAATATGTTATAAAATTAAAAATAAAATTATAAATATAAATAAGTATGAATGTATTAAAAAAATTAAAAGGCCTTTGATAATTGTAGAAACTATATTGAAATTATTTTGAGAATTAATTATAAATATCTAAGAAAAAATAAAAATAATCCATTTTGAAAATTATGAATAAATTGCAATTGATATGTATCATATACAACACAATCATATAAGTGTCATATATGACACATTTATACTAACCAGTGATGCAATACATCATTCACCAGATAAATAATGTGTAACTTATGACTGAAGGTTGTCCCCTGAATTACTCTGTAAAAAAGAATATTTATATAAACATAAAAATGAATATACTCTTTTTATACATAAACATAAAATATATGTTAAGACATACCTTTTCAGCAAATGGTCTGCAACAACTTGATTACTCTGCGATGTTAGTGAATTCTGAAGTATCCAGGCCTTTCCTGCGCTTATGCTATCCTTCGTGCAGCTATCAATGATCGGTTGTAGCACGGTGTCAAATGCAGCCAAGTCTGTGTTTGTGTTTTGCGCATTGTTTTGTAAAGCCTGTTCCTGTGCCTGCCTCACAGCATCTTCTACCCTTCCCTGCTGTTGTGCCATTAACGCAGCATGCTGCGCAGCCAGGTTCTGTTCTGATTGTCTCACTTGTTCCTGCAACGTCGTCTGCTGCGATTGTAGATTCGCCAACTCATTCTGCAGCCACGCGGGCGGGCCCGCGATGTTAACTGCTTGCGCGACTCCGGTGATCGGCGGATTCACACCTCCCATGGCGCTGGAAACCGGTCCAATCGGCGGTCCTGCATTTCCCGGCCCTCCGATCTGTCCAGGCAAAACGGGACCGCCCTGACTTCCGACCTGGGGTCCGATCCCGACTACCGGATTTATTCCATTGTTTTGCGTACTCAGACCAGATGCAAGATTGACGTTATTCAGTGGTTGCGAGACGGCGTTTGCGGCTGTTTGCTGCTGCTGCTGCGAAACGTTTAAACGTGGGTCTGCATTTTGCATTGGATTTATTCCTTTTTGCTTTAAAACTGTAAACGAATGACGGTGGATTATTGTGAGATGCTGAGTCCTTGTCAAGCGATATTTGAAAAATTTGTATACAAATAGTTCTGTTTTTTTTCTGCGAAGTAGTTATCTTGTATCGATGCATATAAGAAAATTCTTGGGCATTTACATGAGAGAAGTATAGTATCGAAAAACTCGGGAGCACTATATTCTTTTTTCTTTTCTTTTCTCTTTTTTTTTTTGGTATTTTTACAGTACTAAAATATATTACAGGGCACGCTATTTTGGACGATGGGTAATATTTCCAACATAGATTGAAGCAATACATTGACAATGTATTTCACGTTAGACAAACTCCAGCAAGAATCTTAAAACTACATCTTCTCAAAATCGCCATTGCCAAGAAACGCAAGGATGTCTTTAGTGTAAAAGTGTTCTGCTTAACAAATAACAATCCCAAAATCTTGAGAGGAAGATTGTTCCTATTCGACGAATAATACATTTTTTTTTTTGTTCGTTCGCAATGATGAAGAATCAGACTCGCTTTTCAAAGTCATTCCTTTGCTGGTTGAATAAAATATGGCCTTTTTTATGCTTCTTAATCACAGTAGCTGTTAATGGGCTATGTCCCACTTACTGGCTTGCTCTGTAGTCACTTTGTACTGATAGTAGTTGAAGTGCTCCCCGCCAAACAGGAAACCAAACTTTGGGTTGTCCTTCTGCTTGTTTTTTGTCATCTGTTCGAATTCTGGTCCATTGCGAGCGACAAACTGTGCCAGTTTGTCTATGATGTTCCGTAATTCTGTATCTGAATGTTATAAGCAAAAATAACAAGAATCAGATCTAAATTAATTATAAATTGAAATCTATGATCTATAATTTATTAACTATTCAAGTAGATTTTAAGCATCTTTATTGAAAGATGCTTAAAATTAAAACTGAACGAAAAGCGATGAAATATAAATAAAACAATTATATATACAACACCATTATGATTATGAAAATAAAAAAATATACTTTAATAAAACACCAATTATCATAATAAAGTTTAACAAAATCCACATACGTATATCTGTAAAATTGACAGTAAAATGTATATTAGTTACTCATGAGAAATTAGCATTTGTATTTTCCACATTTAAAATACATATGTATATGTAAACTTTTATAAGTAATCTAAAATCTAATGAATCCAGACATTATAATGATTTGAAAGTATCATGATTTCACTGAATTGCTTTGTGTAGAAAGCCGCTCGAGGCCAAACGAAAGAGCAAGGTGCAAGCGAAAGACATAGCATTGCAGTTAATGCGAGGGAATGCGAGGGAATGCGAGGGTTAATTAATTAATATCACATTGGAGTAA
>NW_017305927.1:837805-847210 GCF_001594115.1 Trachymyrmex septentrionalis
TGAAAGACATAGCATTGCAGTTAATGCGAGGGAATGCGAGGGTTAATTAATTAATATCACATTGGAGTAAGCAGAAGATGCGAGGGGAAGAAACGCGTACGAGAGAGCGCGCCTGTGCGGCCGAATCGGCGTGCTCACCTGCGGGTGCCTGGTCCATCGTGACGGGGAACGCTCGATCGTCGGCGGTTCTGTCAAAGTTACGCCGTCAAAACGTTACGTGCACGTATCGTCCACTCACTCGATTGTCGCTCCGTGCATGAAAAACGGAGCACCGTTTCGTGGTGCATTATTCACTCACGGCGGCCCGGACAACGCGTTAGACGTCGCCATTACAACCCTACAATCTCACCAAACCTCGCCGCTTGCAGCGGTCGGCAGTGTTGCCAATTCCCATTGGGCGTCATGAATCACGATTCTCGCACTCCGATAAACTTGGTCGATAAAAGAGTTTGGCTAGTCACATTTTGTAAATTATTTATTTTAATTTATTCAAATAAGTAATTAAAAAAAATTTATAATAATAATAATATGTATTATGTTATATTTGTATATATACTATTAATATATATATTATAATTTTATTTATTTATTATTATAATCAATTTTCTTTTCAATTTTACACTTTGAAATTCTTCTTATAAAAACTTTGTTTATTTCATTTATTGTTAATTCTTTGTTAATTGCTTATCCCTGGTAAAAATTTTTTCAAAATTTTTTACATAATTTCAGAATTTTTGTGTGAATTTTAGATTGTTTTAGAATATTTGAATAATTTTATAATTTCTTAGAAAATTTCTTAGATTTTTTTATGCAAACTGTAAATCCAACTGCATCTCGTGCGTATTTTTTTCCACTTGCTTTTTCTCTAGGAAAAATAATAGGAATACAAATGTTCCTATTAGCTATTGGACGCATATCGCGAAACGTGCCCGTCTCTTCATTCTGTTTTGTATTTTATGA
Organism: Trachymyrmex septentrionalis; assembly: GCF_001594115.1. NCBI lineage: Eukaryota > Metazoa > Arthropoda > Insecta > Hymenoptera > Formicidae > Trachymyrmex > Trachymyrmex septentrionalis. The sequence goes on from NW_017305927.1 coordinate 838,766, forward strand.
TTCGAGGTTCCAAGAAACATTCGAAGATGTCGCAGCAAATGGCATTCGCGGCAATCGCGACATCGCGGATTCCTCCATTTTGATTTCCACGTGGATTTTTAGCGTCTCTGTTCTGTAATTTACTTTATTTCAAACGGTTTCATTGTAATCTGTGCTGCGATTTCGATCATCTGTCTACCATCAGCTGTCGAATTTTTATGGTAACGTCCAATGACGAATTTTACTTTTTTACGCGACGTTTTCTTGATTTTGATATTTTTCAAACACTGAGTTTACACATTGATTTAGCTGTGCCAATAATAGCGTAATAATAATAGCTTCTTTTATTACTCCTTTTGTTAGCTCGCCCAGCGAAAATGGCAATTGAATAAAGTAAATGTACAATTTATAGTAATAATCTTTAATCGTCAAAGGAAGTGTAATAGGTTAGGTTCTAATTCTATGTCACTTTTTTATGACATAAGCAGCCTGATCTATTGCAATTTTATTTCGTTATATGAATATTAAATAATTACATTTAATAACGAAAATACTTTTATTAATTTTCTAAATTATTGGGTTATTATCGAGTTTTTAATTGACGAATACTAATTCATGATAGACTTAAAGAAATATCTGCTAAATGTATTATTGATACCTTTAATATGCTAAAAAGAGATGGAGTATCGTATAATTTTGTATCTAATTTGTTTCAGCGTTTGTGTATATTTTCTGGCTCTAATAGTGTTTCATTTATTATAAAAATAAGATGACTGACAAATCTTTAACTGGTTAAGTATATTTAGGTTTATATCAATGCAATTAATGTGGAAAACATCAATTATAGCTTGTATATTTTTTTTTTATTGTAATTTTAAGATAAGTGCTTGAACATTTGTTTTTTATATTTATTTGACTTTAAAAGATTTATAATTCACTGTCAGATTTTAGGATATAATTCTATTTATAATTTATGTATTTATATACTATGTTTAATATATATGTTTGTTTTGTATATTTTATATTTATGTATATTCTGATTTTTTAAATGTTTTCTTTAATATCATGTAAAATTATAAACAGAATTTTATCCTGATAAGAATAATAAGTATCTGAAGTAAGGATTTTAAACTTTATAATTCTATAGATAAATAAACAGAATCAAATGTGTTTAAATACAGTATATTTATGGATAAACAAATAATTGCCTTAATATTCTGAAATTTGATGTTTACACATATTGCACAATACTTTTATACACTTTTAATTAGTATTTATACACATCTAAATGTTCCATAATATTGTATAACTTGCAGAGATGCCAGTTGCACAAAATGAAGTCAAATCTAGCTGGGCTGATGAAGTTGAAGAAGAGGGAGGAGCGTTACCCCCGCCTACGGAGGTTTATGAGAATGGCTTTAAAATTCTCACTGAATATAAATACAATGAAGACAACAAGAAAGTCAAGGTTGTACGTGTTTACAAGATAGAGCGACGCATAGTTTCGAAAACGATTGCGGCGCGTAAGAATTGGACGAAGTTCGGCGATTCTGCTGACGACAGGCCGGGACCAAATCCAGCTACCACTGTCGGTGGTGAGGATGTCTTTATGCAATTTATATCCAGCAAAGAGGAGGAGAACAAAGTGGAGGAAGACTCCTTGGATAAATTGAAAAGTATGGGCGATAAGGGAGTCGTCAAGTGCCGTAATTGTAACGGCGATCACTGGACGTCCAAGTGTCCATACAAAGACACTGTTCTTGCTGGTGGTAAGTTATATTATCAGAAATCAATTGATATGATAAATATGAGCTAAAATTCAGTTATATCTCTTAATCTTTGATCTTTGGCATAGAAAACAGCCACTCTACGCCACATTCAATTATATAAACATAAAAATTTAAATACAATTTTATTTATATTTTAATAATAGAATAAATAATATAAAATATACGTTATTTTTGTAAAATTATAACTGTAATAATTATATAACTATAAAATTCTGCCTTTCAGGAAAAGTACCAGACGACAAGAAACCTCTCGTTACTACTGGAGTACCTGGTGGAATGGCTGAACTTAAGCCGCAGGGTGGCAAGTACGTGCCGCCTGGTATGCGTGACGGTGGCAGCAAACGTGGAGACTCGATGCAGATGCAGAGACGTGACGATACAACCGCCATACGTATTTCTAATCTCTCGCAGAGCACTACAGATGCGGATCTAGATGAGCTTGTGAAACCGTTCGGTTCCGTAGTCAAGCAGTTTCTCGCCAAAGAGAAACTTTCCAATCTCTGCAAGGGTTTCGCATATGTACATTTCAAGCATAGGGCTGATGCAGCAAGAGCAATCGCAACTCTGGATGGTTACGGTTACGATCATCTAATCTTGAGCGTCGAATGGTCGAAGCCGCAAGTTCAAAATAATTAAAGTGATGCGAAGCATGCGACAGTTACGAACAGAAAAGTGAAATTAGTTCAACTGGAAGGAATCCTTATAACAAATGAACTGTTTGTGCATATATCTATATACATTCATATATCAGAAGTAGAAAGACAAGTGGCCTGTATTCGAGATTTCTCATTTAATTCTAAATGTAAAAATCAAATTTTCAATCGGAATAATATTATTCATTTTTAATTATATTATTACAATATAACATTATATTGTAATATTATATTTAATAATTTCTGACAACAAAAATGAAAATTTTCATTTAGTATTAAATGTACAATATGTAAATACAGACCGCGAATCCTATTTTTATTTTATATTTTAAAATTTGTGCCCGTAAGTATGTAAATATGTAAATGTATACATATATTTACTATATGTAGTAAATACTGGGTGTAACTAAAATAAGATAACAAACTTCAGGGCCAATTTCCCCACACCAAAATGTGAAAAAAATTTATATGAACATATCTGTAAACTCATTGTTACTGAGATAGCTCGAAATGTTTAGTAATAGGGGAAAATAAAACAGTAATATATATTGTATTTATTATTTAATATTATTTAATTTCAATTTTTAATTATGACAAACGTTCAAAATGTCTACCGTTGAATTCAATACACGCTTGAATACATCAGATCATAGACTCGCACTCTTTCAAGATCCCGAGGCAATTGCGAATGGTGCGAATGGTGTCACAAGCATCTTTTTCTTTCTCTTCTTCTTTAGCCCTTGTATGGATTTCCGATTCATTTAAAAGGTCATAATACCATGCGATAATAAGGATCTAATAGATCCAATAAAAATCTTGAGAAGCAGAGGCCACACAATAATCTCAAATTTCGATTGAATCCCTGTATCAATACAAGACAATCAAAGATGCGTTGACTATCTTTTAAGATAAGTGCTTGAACATTTATTTTTTATATTTATTTGACTTTAAAAGATTTATAATTCACTGTCAGATTTTAGGATACAATTCTATTTATAATTTATATACTATGTTTAATATATGTTTGTTTTGTATATTTTATATTTATGTATATTCTGATTTTTTAAATGTTTTCTTTAATATCATGTAAAATTATAAACAGAATTTTATCCTGATAAGAATAATAAATATCTGAAGTAAGGATTTTAAACTTTATAATTCTATAGATAAATAAACGAAATCAAATGTGTTTAAATACAGTATATTTATGAATAAACAAATAATTGCCTTAATATTCTGAAACTTGATGTTTACACATATTGCACAATACTTTTATACACTTTTAATTTTATTTATACATATCTTGTTGTCTTGATTGTACTTATGCTCAGTGAGAATTTTGAAACCATTCTCATAAACCTCCGTAGGCGGGAGTAACGCTCCTCCCTCTTCTTCATGCATAGCCTTCATTGTATGTTCATTAGCGATTGGAATTTCACATAAACTAAGGATTTTAAATGTCCCCACAGATAAAAATCTAGAGGATTTAGATCGGAGGATTGTGGAGGCCATAATACTTAAACATTTTGAGCTATATTTCAGTAACAGTCGATTTGCGGACGATTAACGTTCATATATACTTTTTTCATATTTGGTGTGGGAAACTTGGCCTCGAAGTTTGCTATCTTATTTTAGTTACATCCTGTATATAGTAAAAAAATATAGAAACAATAAACAGGGGAGCTCGTTCTTTATCATAATTTTTTTTATTCAAATGCAAAATCTTCGCTTCTAATAATGCAATGTACTTCGTCCATTAATTCAGAGCTATTCTGTTTACTTGTGTGAAAAATAATTATATCAATAAATAAAGTATACTTTGTATTCTAAAAGTCTTATTAATTGAAAAATATATTATAAATTTTTATATGACGAATTGATTTCCTTAACTTTTACGGCCTTGATTATTAATATTAGGATAAAAAAAAAACAGATAATTAGACTTGGAACTTTGTTCATCACGTATTGACATTAAAAGTATAGATTGCTTAGCATAGACAGTTTTATTTCAATATATTACATAGATTATATTGAATCACAATGAATGTAATTACATTTGGATCTGGCCGCGCGACCGCATTATAAGTAGACTTAGGTACATATTTCCAGAATTGTAACATTACGTCTAATACAACCTTACACAATAGCTTATAGAAGACTCCTCGAAAGTACATTCATCGCGCTAATTACAATATAATACATCATTCTTATTCATTTTTATTCTGCATTCGTCATTCGTATTTTCGTTTTGCTCGGGATCAGTTTGCGACGACACGTGTTGCTGTTATCAAATATAACAAAGCCACAAGTCGTGTGTAACTCGAGAAAAAAATATTGAGGACAAACCGATGATCGCTAAACAATTAAAGATCGATTAAAAATTGTGAGTGATACGAAACATCACATGCCACTCGTGTTTAACACACTCTTCTCTTCGCACAATGAATCTAGGACACCCTGTTATAGTCCAATTATCCGCGAATACATAGTCGCCAATAAAGATCAGCCAGCTGAAAAATGCAAAATGACCACAATTAACAGCTGTCTCTTTATGATTTGCACAATATTTATTTCGTACGCTTCTCGGCACAAGTAGATTGTGTTGCACAATCTAAGGTACCTCGAGAAGAAGTAATCTTCATATTGAAGGTAAAACTGATATTATAATTGCATCCGTAATAACGTATGAAAACAGATTTCAGTTTGAAATTTTGAATTAATTTCCGCGATCCTTCAAAGTGTCTGTCAAATCTATGTTTTGCTTAAATTTTTTTTGGTCCAGCCGATTTTTTTTTATCTAGCCTTTGGTTCACGGATTATGAAAATTGTCATCACTTGTCGTCGGAGGGCGAACGGGGGATGCTGGATTTAGTGGTGAGCTTTATCACGTGACATTGATCTCCTCATCCTCCTCGTTTTCCGTTTGCTCCTCCGGCCTTTGCGGACTCGTGAGCGGGCTCACGTCGCTCAGATCCATTCTCGGCCGATCCCCGTCGGCGTCGCTCAGATCCGGATTAGGGTTGTTCTTGTTCGGTAACGTCTGCTCGCGCGAGCCACCGGTCGCCAGCAGCTCCCGCTCCTTGCTGTTTCGCCACTTCATGCGCCGATTTTGAAACCAGATCTTCACCTGCAAATGCAACCCATTATCAGCTTGCAATGAAAATCGCAAAATTTAATTCTTCATATTTTTTGTAGCATGGAATTTTGAAAAATGGAATTCTATTCGACAATGAATTATAGAACCGGATTTAACAACTCAACTTTAACAATTATAAGTGGAAATTGGGATCTGATTAATATCATTATTAAAATTGACGATATATCAATATAATTTGTGATGTTATTTTCAGCTTTAGTTTATTACGTTTCAAATCCAATAAATCAAATTGGCGCAGTTTATAGAACTCAAAAATGTATTTACAAATGAATATTATAACCGACAAACAATTTTTGAATTCCTTCAATTAATAAAAATTCTTTGATTCATGTTAGATCAACCGATTAATTGAGTCATGTGATATAAAATGACTGAGCAAACACAAGATATTTGCGTATATAACGTTTCGTCTAAGATGTATCAAAGTATACATTTTGACCTAGTTTTGGGTCATCAGCACAAGAAGTTATATCTTCACGTTGAAATTAAATTACAAGTTCTCACACACTTCAAATGTTTCACATCTCAGTTGCTTGACATTCGTTTTTTATCAAAAATAACTGTTTTATTATTAGACAAAGCTATTATTATATTATTAAACATAAAGCTCTTTTATTATTTGATTTTCACTCACAAGTTCTGCGACGATTTAAATCCAAATTAGAATCGAAACATATATTTTCGCTGGAAGAAATCTTGTTGCATTAATTAGAATTCGAGTAGATTCAAGCAGAAAGATAGGCCTGTTCTTGTTAAACTTCTTGCACGGTTCATCTTTTCTCTTTTTCTCTCTAACGTGGAGAGAAAAAGCAGATAGATGGACCGTGCAAGAACTTTAGTTATAATAAAAAGAACAGACCTACAAATTAGACACTTATAGATAAATCTATGAAACATTTCAATTAGAGATAATCAGAATTTAATTACAATATTTAGCTGAACTGTTTTTTTTTCTTTAGGAGAAAAGAAGAAGATGAACTACTGCAAAAGTTCAGTCAAAAAGAGCAGGCCTATTAATAGAATTCGGATTGATATGATCGTTTTGCTCGTACTTGTTGGTACAACCAATTTTCTCGGCGTTAATAGTTTTTAGACAATAAAACGATACATTTACACACAAATATTGGTTCAATACTGGCACTTTTTATATCGCACGATTTATTTCTTCCGAGTCTATTTTTTTTTTCAACCAAGTTGAAGTTGAGGACAATATGAATACTTCATCTTTGCTCATTCGCGAAAAAATAGTTTGGACTCCAAAGAGTTAAAATGCAATATCCATGTAGGATTCTTCCTGCATCTCACGTGAGCACCAGAGAGGATTGTTTTACGAAACAACATGTATCTTGTACGATACATCAGAGCGCCAGCGTACGTAATCGAGGAAGAGGAAAACCGTTACTTTCCCGCGTTAAGGAGCCGCTGAACAGGCCAACGTCAAACGCACACTCGGGCACCCCCGAAAGTCTCTCGCCCACCCTTGTTTCCCGTCCGCTATGCCGCCCGTAGCCGCCCCATTAGCCACTTTATTATACGCGTTCTACCTTGAGCGAATCGTTGACCCCGGTTGCGCGGATTGATCTACCTAAACTGCTTTCCGAATTTTCATTCGCCACCACCGCCGCCGTGATGTGTGCACTTGGCACCATCACAGACTCACCACCTTCGGGGGGTTCGCGCTCGCTCGCACGAATACAACACTTTGCGCTGCCCCTGATTGATGCCGCGGGACGTGGGATGTTCGATAATTCGCAGACGTTTCGTCGAACATCAGGAAGCCACTTCAGTTTAAAAGTACGCTATCGCTTATAGGTGATTGCAAATCCGCTCGTTCCGATTGCGCTTTTTGCATTTTTTTATTCTTCTTCCTGGGATTCGAATACGGAATTGTCAGAAAAAGCGTGATAATATTTTAATTTTGCGCCGAGTATATAAGAGAGAGTTGTCAAAGTTACTCAAGATATTTTATATATTATATTTTTCATCAACAGTACTACTAATTAGCACTCAAGTTAATATTGAAGATTGATATTTAAAACACTTATTATGTTTATTATCTCTTGCCAAACGAACAAAATTGTTGTGAGCTCCTTTATATAACATAGTAAAAAATACAATTCAAGCAACTCGGTTTTTTAAATTGTACTGTATGTTACTAAAAACGTACAACTTCCTTAAAAAATATCTAGTAAATCTAATAAATTTAATTTAAAAAAGTAATAAAAAAACGACTGAAAAATTTGTGTACGATTTAAGAAATACCGATTTAAATTTTATAAGACACTGATCATACTTCAATAATTCATATTTTAATAAATGTAACATATATGTATATAAAAAATGTAAAATGTTTTATATTTAAAGAATATAAAATGTTTTACAATATATTTTATAAAAACACAAAAATACAAAATGAAATTGTATTTTGTTAGATAATTATCACTTTCTAAGTTGATCAAAAATTATATCAATTTTACTTCATTTTTTTAAATGCTTATAACATGCATAAAAAAGATGTAATTTATAGAATGTTTTGTTCATATTTCTCATTGCTGTTTATATTAAATAATAAGAAAAAACTGAAATAAAATTTAGGTGATCAGACAGTAGGCAACTATCTCCTATGTCTAGTAAGCAAGGGATGTAGAAAAGATAAAATCTTTCAGGATAAAAGTTGCAAGATCTTAGAAAATATATTAATCATCAAAATCTACCTTAAATTATTTATTTCGTGTCGAATTTTAGAATACAATTCTATTCATTGTATGCTCTATATTTTGATGTTTACGTGTATTTTAATATATTATTTCATAAATGTAATCTAATTCTTCAATTAAAAAAAAAAAAAAAAAAAAAAAAAAAAAAA
>NW_017305927.1:847310-853154 GCF_001594115.1 Trachymyrmex septentrionalis
TTATCCCGACCTCCGACATGAATTATGCATCGTCTAAAGTGGGCTTGAAATAAAATCATTATATGGAAAATCGCGCGCGAGAGTAGCTGAGTAATGCACTTAAAAATCACAGATTGTGTCATATGTTGCACAAGTAATTTTATTTAATATCTACAAAATACGCATTTCCAATTATCTCTGCAAAATTAATTATTAAAACTACGATTTATAAATGAAAACCCAGAAAATCCTTCTTTTATTCGTAAATGGAATAACAAAACATTCGATTTTCCGTCGGAGACGATTAGACAATCGAGGGACGGAAGCGTATCGCTTCCTTCGACCGCGCATAATTCAACAACGTTCTCGACAATTAAAAATATATATATTTTTTTTCCCGGAGTGTTTCACGCGCCGATGGACGGTATGATGACGCGGGGAAAAATTTTCGACACTTTCGCAACGTATATCTTATTCGGCGCGCGCTACGCATTCTGCCGAGCGCAGTGCGTGCGTTTGACACCGCGCGCCATCATTAATACCGGCCCTCGACCTAGAGAGATTGAAATTTAATGTAATTTATTATTTTTTAATATATCCCATGAAAACGTTTTACGCGGATATTTTCGATGCACGCATCCCCCCTCCCCACCCCCGCCGGAGGTCCCCCGGTCACTCGAGGGAGGAGGCAGGCGTGTGCGCTTGACACCGCGCGAGCTAAAACGGGTTTTGACGCGTTAATGTGTTTTTCCGCTTTATAGCGAGATCGGCCGGGGATCGGCCGCATTGAGAAAGGAGTCGCAGCCATGGAGCGCGCTCGTCGAGCAGACTTGTTTACACGGACGCCATTCAAAGCGCGGACGGACGCGATCATAATCGCATCGTTAATCGCCAAGCTCTGTAATAAAGGCAGCTTTCATTCCGCCGCTTGAAATAGCACGATTTAATTATCATTATTAATTAGGTACGTACACCGTGGACGTTGAAGCGTTATCGCGATACGTTGGATAAAGAGCTCCTAATAAAGAGTAATTATTATGATATCTGCAATAATTAGGATGCTTATAACATATCCGAGATGGAAAATATCAAAAGTCTCGACGTGACGATGAATAAAAGATTTTATTGATATTATTATTGATATATTGCTACAGCAAAAAAATCCTTATCCCATTATTATTTCAACTGTAAAAATCCTGTGAGTCTTGAAATAAAGGTTTTTAAGAGAAATATGATTAATAATCAAAGCATTAAAAGACATAATTTATTAATAATTAAAATATTAAAAATCGAAAATGTGATTGATTATCAACATTAAAAGTTTATGTAGTATAAAGTAATAGCAGGATGCTTTACGTACGTAAGATTTTAATGAGATATTATTTTTAGATTTTGATTGCGATATTTATTTTTTATTGATTTAAAATCGCCACGATTCACCGCGAATCATTACGAGGAGCGCTCGTTAAGTGCCAAAACAAGTAATAAAATCATTAACGCAAATGTATTGCGTACCCGCGTCCCGGCATCATTAGAGACCTCAACGCGACACTAATAATTCTATCAATTACATGATTCGTTTTATCGGTGTAACGCGCTGACTCGCCGCTCGCCCAATTGCGTGTCAATAATATTTGTAGCATTTATACCTAACGCTTGTAATATTGCAGAATACGCGTTTAACCAGAAGTCAATCACAGTACGTACAATTCACACGCACGTAGTGCCGAAATCAATTCATCGCGAATTACGGTGAATTTGATTGTAGTTCTGATAGAAATCTAGCTGATAGAAATCCAACCGACGAAATTTCATAACAAATATTATATTTCATTAGTGGCAAGAGATAAAGAAGTCTTAATACGCAAGTACTATAATGTAGAAAATTAAACATTTAAAATGTAAACATTTTATACGCTGAATGATTCATTGTTATTTTTCAGTTGCAAATTTTTATACGTTGAATGATATGTTGTTATTTTAGTTGTAAATTTCTCACCATAAGGTGATCTCAATAATTCTTAAGTTAACAAATTATTAGTAAAAAAGAAAATCCATTGAAATCAGAATTTATATATTTAAAATCTTTTTCTGTACTGTGTCTATAATTTAATAAAGTTTAATTTGCGAGCATTTTCGATCTCTATAATCATAAATTAACAATAGAATTATAATTAATTTAGCACAAATCACATTAAATTTGATTATAGCTGCTGACAGAAATTCAACTACCAATGAAATTTCATAGCAAATATTAAATATCACATTAGCGGTAATAGATATACATCTTAATATAAAAAATATAAATATTTACACATTAACTGACACATTATTATTCCAATGCAAATTGTTAATCCTAAGAGTGTTGGAGATCTTGAGATTCTCACACTAAAACGTTAAAAAAAATAATTAAGTTCTCTCTCGCGCGTCAATCACTTAAATTAAAAAAAACCTCTACATTATCTTTTTATAGATTTAAAGCTTGACTCCAAAGAATCTTTGAGCTCCACAAAATATCAACGGAAAAAAATAACTTTTCTTTCGCCTCTCGTATTTGCATTCTTTTTTTACACAGCTTCTCTCTTTCTCCAAAATCTCTACGAGAAAAAAAATATCAATCTTTAAATTCTCAACAAAGCGTATGTCGATGAAACGATGTTAACGGACGATTTGAACCGTGTGAGGTGTCTCGCCTGTGCTCCTGCTGCGTCGTTAAACAACGCCGTAGATAAATTAACAAACGGCGGCGATACGATACGACGGGTAATTATGCGTCGAACGCTATACAGAGGAGAGGGACTCCAAAAGGTGAGAAAGTTATATTCGCTGCGACGAATTAATTCACCTATACTCGCCCCGTAAATTTTCATACGGCAGGATGTATGCGCTTGACACCATGTAGACCCTAACGATCTGACGCGCTAATACACTCTTTAGCTCTAGGGTGTTACCCACACGAGAGACTGTACACCATTTACTGACCGTTTACTACCTCCAGGATCGTGAATTTGTGTGTGTGCGCGCGTGTGTGCGTGCGTGTGTATGTAGGTACATTCATGTAAGCGACTCATGTGGAGTTTTAGAATATTTAACCCCTTCCTGTCTAAAGGCGATAATTAATGCATTTGCCAAATACGCTTCGAAACCTTCCCACATTGCGATTGCGCGTTAAATTATCCTTAAGCGGTGTGCAACGCACCTCGTACCCGCAGAAGTAACTTTGTGAAATTAAAAAGAGGATTCAGAATCGCCCGATGTTTAAGAGAGCAATGAACGAACAAACAAACAATTTCTCGCAAACGTTGAAATTAAAGAGCGTTATATTTTTTCTTAACTGCTAGTTCATTTCTGAACTCTCCTTTTTGTTGCAGCGCAGTTATCTCCGCAGTAGCGAGTAACTTTATCTATTTGTAAGAATTACACAGTGAAATCAAGAAAGGACGAAAGGTTAAGTTACACAGATTCTGAAAAAGTGAACTCTAATTGAGGGGATGAACGGAATAACTCTAATTACAATCTTGTACTTTTTTATTATACACAAATGGGTACAATAAATTAAATAAATTCATGTAATGTCTTTAAGAGAAGTTACATGTTATAAATCTTCTCTATTACGATCAGTATTGCATGAAAAAGCTAATTGCCGGATAAAGGGCAAAAAGAATTGTGCCTTTATTCCACCCATGTCCTCAATTGTTATAAGCACCATTGTAACTTTGCGACAAGGATCATGGCGGACAAAAAAACTTGGGTGTAAATATAATAAATAAGCGAAATGACCAAACAATAGAGATCGTAAGGCCACAACATAAAGCAGTAGCAAATGTAATCCAAGATTTCCTTATTACTTACGTTTTACTGCCTTAGAGCCGCGACACAGACTTTTGCATAACGCATAACGCACAGTGCACAAGAGAATCAATCAATCAAAGTTCTTCTTTTCCGCGAAGTAGAAGAAAAGGAAGAACTCCGATTAGTTGATTCTCTTATGCACTCATTCGTTATGCAAAAGTCTATGTCGCAGCGCTTTATTTTTCGTACGCCACAACTCTTATGAGATGCTCCTCAACTCTGTGACTTTAACAATCGATTGAATTGATATGACCGTATCATTCGCGATGTTCCTAAATTCGACAGGTAAAGGATGGGAGTTTTGACGCAAAATCGCCGAAGCGGCAAGTTTTCCGGCAGTGCCGCGGAGAACGAGATTAAGCACGTGAGGGATGAAATCGGACAGGACGACGGAATCGGTAAAGCGGCGAGCAATTCAACTTCGCCGAAAAGCGCGCGGCGCGGCGCGGTGACGGGCGGCGGTGGTAGCGTTCTCTCAGGACGGAGGTGCTTTGTTACTTTTGTTAGTTCCCGGCCTGCCTGCCGCTGACGGGACAATCAATCACCGCCGTCTCTCGGTAAACGCAAAACGAAAAGAAAAAGAGAGAAAGAGGGAAGAGGGACGGAAGAGCGGGAGGGCTGAGGGCGCGAGAGAAGATCGGAAGTGAAGCCCCGCGGTTTCCCCACGGTGTGTATGCGAGTTGCCAGTTTATGCCGCTCGTCTGGGGGTATCTGAACGACGAAATTGGTGATCGAAGTGGTGGCTTCCGAGTATTCTCTTCCTTCGCATTGCTATTCGGCAGAAAGAGACGCAAGGAAAAAAAAGAATTAAAATACAAGATTAATATTTTAATAATTATCTCGAAAAATTCAATCCTAAGTATAATGGGAAGGTATCTTTAGGCTAAAAGATTATTCGCAAAGAAAAAATTTTGACGATATATGAAATATGTATCGAAATAAATGGTAAATATGAAGAGAACGAGTCTGAAAGCTTTTCATTGCACCCCTTAAATTTTATTCGGCTACTTCAATCAGCGAGTTTCATTCTGATCTTTTAAGTATTAATTAATATATTTAAAAGTTTCAATTATTTATTAAATATGTTTAATATGTTTTTAAGACTAACCGACGTGTAGCTGTCAAACTCGTCATATATGTATGTATGCGATTCCGAAAAGATCTCCCCGCTTCAACTCGAGTTTCAAGCACGCTTCCTCAGAAAATCCAACTGCGAACGAGCAGCGTGTTGTCGATTTCAATATCTTCTCCATCAGTTCTGCATAAAAAGTACGATCTGTATGATTGTACGAAACTCCGACGTTCCAATGTGAATATTCTTAAACTAATGATACAAAAGAAGATAAAATATAACAGATTATAGAAATAGATTTTAATAATAAAAATTAATTATTTCAAGCAATGTGAATCAACTTTTATTGTTACAGTTTGATCAAAGCAAACGTATTGAAAGATTTACTAATTTAATGAGCTGGATAGTTAATATAATAGCACTAAAAGTGAAAAACTTTTTAAAACTATTAATCATCGAGCCAAAACTATTATATTTATTTGACAAACATACCGAAATTATTAAAAAACCATTGATTATCGAAAAATAAAATATAAAGAAATAACACAATTTATTCCCATTTATTTCATAATCAAAATTCACCCTTATAACTGCTAAACCTAATCTACATTCGTAGTATCGTAGCGTCGCAAGTCGCATTGTCGTGTGACTTTAAAATTGACGCATCGGATTGACGCAACAAGCTTGCAATCTACGACGCCTATGACCAATGTAGATTAGGCTTTAGATAATATGGAAATTAGAAGAGAAGGTCTATAAAAATAGTAAGCAAACGGAGTTACTTATTTGACAAACGTAACGTAATTATTAAAAAGCCATTGACCGAAAAATAAAATATTAAAAAACATCGTGGTATCATCATGCATCTCATAATCAAAATTTGCCCTTGTAACACTCAGACGATATGGAAATTAGAAAAGAGACTCATTAAAATAATGAAC
>NW_017305927.1:853254-853625 GCF_001594115.1 Trachymyrmex septentrionalis
CAAAATTTGCCCTTGTAACTCAGACGATATGGAAATTAGAAAAGAGACTCATTAAAATAATGAACAAGAGAATCTCAATTATTCCATATCTTCGATAATATTCGTCATGATCGTACAAAAATTTTAATTGACGTTAGATTTTAGATGACGCGTCGCAGGGAGAGAGAACCGATCGTTCATTCCCGATTATCTCTTAAACTGTAGCCGATCGGTCCACCCTAGGATCGTTCAAATATCGCTATAGTCGCAAGGATCAAGCATAACGACGACATTCGAAAGGCGTTATATAGAGTGCGCGAGTGGGTAATCGTTAAACGATTGGCTGCGGCCTCTCTCTCTCTCTCTCTCTCTCTCTCTCTCTCTCTCTCTCT
>NW_017305927.1:853725-873748 GCF_001594115.1 Trachymyrmex septentrionalis
CCACCCTTTCTCCATCCCTCCTGGAGGAACCCCGGGCTGGAAATCCTCCTCCGTTTAACTCCCTGCCCCATTCCTCGCACCCACGCGCCCGCCCTTACTTCCGCCTACCCTCCTGCACCCCCTCGTGCTTCAACCCCGTACTCCCCAACGTTCGTCCCACCCTCCCGGTCGCTCTTTCAACTCAACCCCCTGTGCCATCCACGTTGTGCCTAGTGCGGTGGTGGCGCCATCTGGCGCAGTTTAATAAAAGACGATCGATTATGACGTCGGCCTCAGAACTACCCCTCAGCTCACTCACTCTTGCCGACTCCCTCCCTCTCTTTCTCCGCCGCCCTTCTCTGGCCTAGCCACGAGTGTTCACCCCCTCAATCTCTCTCTCTCTCTCTCTCCCCCCCCCTCTCTCTCTCTCTCTCACACACTCATGTACTGACTTTCTTTAGAATTCCCTCTCATGCATTTGTCGATTCTACATCCTACAATAACGCAGAAAGAGCAGAATGGAAAGAGAGGATAAGTCCAGGGTGGTCCAGAATTCGCGGAGGAGAAAAAGAGAGGGATTATATTTCATACGAGGGCGGCACACTGAACGATTTTTTTCTTGGCACGATCTTTATATATGTACATAACGGAGCAAAATTAATTTCTTGATTCTTAATTTTGCGTGTCGAAATATTAAAATTTTTTTTTTAATTACGCACTTCCATTTATCAAACGGTATGATCACGTCGGAGCTGCATTGATTACATTTTATTATATTTTACAAGAAGAAAATGATTACTTATTGACTTATCATTAAGATTAAAATCTCCATAAAATCCACAGATCAAAGATTGTGCTCATATATTTATCAATTTAACTCTCATTCGATCGTTTTTCGAGGGGAACAGAGACTATAAAAAAATCTCTCTGGATTTTCCCTTCGCATCCGCGTTGATTCTCTGCGTGGAAAGGACGAGGTAAGAGAGGAGTGAGGGCCGAGAGTGCGGAATGGGAGGGTGGAGGAATAGAAGCGAAAAGGGACGACAGAGAACCGAGTAGGGGTTGGCATCCGTACTGGGGGGGGGAGGGGCAGGGGGGTACATTGCGAGGTGAGGTCAGCCAGACCGATGGAGGGAGCGGGTACGGGGGGAAGGGGGGGAGGGATGGATCAAACGTAAAAAGTACGGCACAAAGCTGCCGGCGTGGCGCGATCCTGCGGGCGAAGGGCAGACGGCTGCCTGATGTATGGAAAGGAAGTCGCGCGATAATAGAGGGGAAAAAGGGCCTTTGCGGATTTATCGGCGCCGTGCCGCACCGCCCCGGTGACGATTTAATCGATTGTTTTTCTCGGAGCGGATAAAGGCGTAATTGCGAACACCGGCGGATCTCGTTTAATTCTTTGAAGCCCGGTGATATGAAAAATCACCTATACCACTATCCCTTTGCTCACCAATTAGCTCGCTATTCGATTATTTCACTCGAATCTTAATGGCGGGATATTTATTCTACCTTATATAACATGAATTCTCGCATCAACAAGGAAAATAAAATATATCCGTTTGTATAATATTATTTATGCAATGCAAACGATGTCTGTCTGTAACGCTGGTTATTAATTCTAGATAAATATAACATCTGTTATTCAAGAAAAGAGGTGATTCAGTACGCTGGAAATATCTTCATCATAATTTTGCGAGAGTAAATTAAAGATTTGAAATTAATGATTGTGTAAGATTGCGCGCGTGTGTGTGTGTGTGGATTTATTTGATTAAGAATTAAGGTAAAGGAAAGGCACGAACATAAATGTCTCTTAACAGCGAAATATCTTTAAATGTGAAAATTGTGTACTGCAAAGTTTTCCGAAATCCCGATTGAAGCGGGAGAAATGATACCTACTTGCCTCAGCATTGAGTAATTATATAAAATTATAAAATTATATAAAAATTTTTAATTAAAAAAAATTTTATTTCATATTTTATTATAGGATATCTTTACGAAATTAATTACTAGTAATAAAAGCGGGCAGTTCGGCGTTATGCGAAGGGGTGCTCTTCAAAATGTCTCCGTAAAAGAGTGCGGATATCAGTTAGGGTGGTACGAGATCGTAAAAGTAAAAAGAGCAGCGCAAGCTGCCGCGTCGCGATTCAGCCGGAGATGAGCTGGCAATTGCTGATGTAGAGTGAAAAACGTCATGTGTTCTCGCGTCTGAGATGTCGTGTATGAAACCTCTTTTCCGAATCGACAAAATATCGTCGTCGTCATCGTCGTCGTCAGACAAATGCCGTCAGACTAAGACCGTAATAATCTGAACAAAAAAGAAGTTAAAGCATTTCGCTGCAAGTGAAATTGAAACTAATGTGATTTGTGTGAAAAGACTATAAACATTTATTTACAATTATTGTCTGTATTCCTTTTCATTACATTTTTGTACTTCGTTTTATAGGATTTTTTTCACGGAGTGCGACGCAAATTATTTTGCGCGTTATCGTTAAGAATTTTCTCGACGTGAAGTTCGCGATAGAGGCGTAGTACGGTGAAAGTTAATTGTCTTGAAACAAGATAAAATTTCAAAAGTGAATAAATTCATTTAGGTATTGAACAATGAAGTTGTAAATAGTGAATGTAATCATTTTTTTAATTTTCGTTTTGAAGACACACAATCGACTTCCAATACTTTGATTCTGTAACTCTTAACGACAGTTTGGTATTGTTACATTATCGTTGGGTAGCTTTTTTTTATTATATATTATATATTATATGTTGTCTATGTCTATCCAAAGTTGGGTAGGAACTCATTTCTTGTAACGAAATTACAATTAGAATTACTTTTTTCAGTAAATATAATTTAACTTCGTTTCTCTTTCTTTTCATCTATAACTTAGTTACATTTTTTGGCAATTAAGTTAATAGTTACTTTATATGGATCTTATTTATCAACATAGACTGACCAAAATGAAATAAACAGTGATTATTCCTCGTGATTGGAATATTTTTATCCCTGATTATTATATTCTGTAAATGTCTGTATTAAAAATTAAGCTAAGATTCTCTTAATTATGTGAACGCGTTTTAATATTACTCCTATAATTTTGATTCCAAAAATATATATATTACTTTATTATAAATAATATAGCGTACAAATAAATAATATCGAATGTTTAGTACAATAAATAAAATAATTTATTAATGTTAGAAATGTATAAGATTCTTATACATTTATATTTAAAATAGCAAAAAATAATAAAAAAATAACAGAAAAGTAACGATTCATTATTTGTTAAGTAATTATAACATGTTATTTTTCAGAATCGTAACTTGTAACGGCAACTAATTACTTTTTGAAAAAAAAAAAAAATTGAAATCAGCTACTTTTATAAAATAACTTTTCCAATTCTGTTTATACCTGATATATCTACCGGTATTATATTTACACACGTATAATAACAACAGTATAATGATACCGACACTATCGTGAAGAGTTACAGCATCAGGGTATAGGATAGATTTCGCGAGAAGAAAAGGAGAATCCCGTATTTATCGTAGATAGACCCACTCGGTTTTATGAATACGATTTCACGAGCATGGGCGAACGAGAGAGGCGAATACGTTTCGGAATCGATGTCAGTTCGCGATAAGAGGGTGGAGGGACGAGGAAGGTTTACAATCGAGATATACAATTTGCGAATTTACAATCCGTCTGCGTGCAGGTCGTATAACCGGGCTACAGCTGCGAGAGTGGATACGAGCCGGCACAAATCGGAAGTGATATTTCCGGGAGAAATGTCGCGAGAGCGAGAGCGAGAGCGAGAGGAATTCGTTGGGAACGCACCCGACGTGACGCGCAGCTCGCGTATCTAATTTTCCTGTTGCAAAATTGTTTCTAAATGTTTCGAAAAGAGTACGTTTTAATCCATTCGAGCACACAATATCATTCAATTCATTTAAATCAGTCGTATTTCTTCGGGAAATTAAAAACGAAACTCTCAATATCGAAATATTGAAGCGTTAAAATCGCTTACATTAAGCGAACGAAAAGGTTTTCCGCGTGCTAAGTTCAAAAGTTCAATCAATTAACGATATTTTATTCTTCATTAAATTCCGAGTTAATATTTATTTCAACAAAATTGTTACTTAATCGATATCTAGCGTTAAGATACATTTAGAGAAAAAAATAATTCAACGATAATATAATTTATAGTCATCTTTTTATGTCATAGTCATTTTTCCGGTGTCAACTACAATATACGTGTACTTTTGATAAAATTATAAATATAATAATTATTAACTAACATTATAACAGTAACAACTATAAAAATGGAGCTTCTAATCATAATTGTTTTACCAAATATTTTCTTTTTAAGAATTCGCGAACGACAAAGTTGCCATAAAATTCAGCAAACTCGCTTCCAAATTTACCAAACTTTTTATGAGCGGTTTCAAAACAGTTCGGAATGTTAAAATTTATTTTCATTACAAATGTTTACACTTATATTAAAAGCCCGTCCCTGCAGATAGCAAGACGTGGGACGGGGACGGGAAGCGCTCGCTACCACCGCCAGAGTCATCGATGCCGCTCGATTCCACGGCTCTCGAGTTCACCGTGAGTGATTAAAGTTGATTCTCAAAGGCGAGATCTATATGCATATACCGCGGTATTGTATATTCATGGTTTCTTAGCTCTCGCGTCCGCCTCCGGCGCGAGCGAGAGCGAGGGGCGGCGGGGCGGCGACGCTCTCTCAAAGTAAAATCCATAATGCATGAAGGTCCACGGGCTAAGCCGAAGAGCTTAAAGCCGTAAGATATTGCGCGGCGTTATATTCATGTTATGCTCTGCGAGAGGCAGGCCTTTGTTTTTAATATCCGCGGCAGATTGTAGCCGGAGCGATTAGGGTAACGTCATAGCCGTCGTCCTTCGCTAGACTTTGATCCACCCGCGATCAAGATGAATGAGGTTCCACCAGACTGACATACGAACGGTTTAAGGAACGACTAGGAAAAAAATGCTATTTTGATACGCAGATAACAGAATAAGAAAAGTCGAGTCTGTATTATCACGCGAAGGAATAAATGTCAAGTTTGCAGACAGAGATAATCCAGCCGACACGACGAGGGAAGATTTGTGTCTTCCAAAATATCAGAGGAGTTCTTAGAAATAATTTTTAAATACTTTACTTTGTACAATGTAAGTAACATATTACTTTTGTACTTGAATTCTTATAATTTGTTTCAAAATTTTTTAGTTTCTCAAAATATCTGAAATATTCAAATTTAAGGATTAACATAATATCATGTATTTACATATAATTATTTTAATTTATAGTTTTTCTAATTTATAAAATACATTATTTTTAATATATATTTAAATTATATTCATCTTTAATTCTATCTTTTATACGTTTATGTAAAATTATATTGTGGCATACCAAAGATTTTTTTTACTTTGCTTGCTATAATTTTCTTATTTATAAGGATATACATATTTACTTGTTATGCTCCTTAATATCCAGCATTACGATTGAAAAGAATTGTCATAATAATGTGTTTATTTTTATGCAACATTTTTTTCACAATATCCACTGATATGATAGATGATACATGATAGATAAAACGGTATAAAGTGGCAAAGAAGGGTTAATTTTATGAGAAGAAAATGATAATTTACTTTATTAGAAATTATTAGAAATTTTAATTTAGCACAAAGAATTTTGGTATAATAAGTAAAAGTCTTCCTTTTTAATGCACTGATACGGCTACGTTACATCTATCCGCAAAAAGTTACGTCAAAGAGCTTGAATAACCAAGAGCGACGCTATGAAGAGACGATCATCGATCGTCTGTAAGTACGCGTTATCGCATAGCCAGTGTGTGTCTTGTAAGTGGATATACGAAGAACAGAGGTTCTTCGCGACACGGATGTCAAACGTACATATCTGCCGTCTCGAGCTTCGACGTTTGTGCAAATACAGATCGGCTAGCTCTCCTCGGGTCAGCTCTCGCCGACGGTGAGCCGTGGCGACGATGGCGGCGGATTGCTCTCGTAAAAGCTTGCCAAGGCAAACTCGAATCAACGGCGGACCTAATGGCTACAAATTGATTTGACCGACGGAATCCGGGAAACTCGATATCCTCCTCTTGAAACGCCAAACCTAATGGCCGATCTATCTAACGTGTCAACGTCAGTGCCGTGGGAAAGGGCGATCTGCGAGACCGGCGTGGAAATTGAATTGAAGAGAGCGTTTATGCACCTTCCATCTCCCGTCGTGATAATAATTAAACTGCTGCTTAAATTCATCGTCTTCGCAACTTCCCGATTTCGTTTCCCGATTTGAGTTAATTCGTTGTGAAAAATCTTTCTACGTCACTGAATGTAAATATTTAATCAGGATGATTACTGAAATTTTGTAAAAAAAATTCTCCTGAGAAAAATTCCCTATTTTATTCCAAGTAGTTTTGTTCAAAATTTCCGTATTAGTACAACTTTGAAATAAATTGGAGTGCGCGAGCGAACTATAATAATTAATATTAAAAATTATTAGAATACAGGGAATCCATGGAACTATATCAATAATTTTCCACAATTGAATCGGTGAGAGCAGAAAAGAGAACGAGTCCAATTTTATTCAAAAATAAGTCTTTCTTTTTGTTAATCTTGAAATGAATAAGAATTCTTTCAGTACAAATAGGGCATTTTTTGCTAGGCTTTTAAGGGCCTAAAGTAAATACTGAAAAGCAATGAGAGCAGAGAGAGAGTCCGTATTTAAAATTTAAGTTTTTTTATTTCATGAACAGGCATTTCAGAAATAATTTTCCAAAAATATTATTGAACATCATATTTACATTCCCAAAAGTAATTTTGTTAGTTTTTTCACTGGAGGTAAAACTAAACAATTTTTTGTTAGCATTGAAAATTTTGATAAATGTGACTCAGTCCCTTTCAGTATCATTCACCGATTCAATTAGAATCACGAAACTTATAGAATAATATAAGAAAGGCTTACTACAATATAATATACCAGTGATATTATTCTATTTTGTTGAATGTTGTTATTTACTGTCACCCTGATTTTTCTTATAAAAATTCGCAAAATACAGAAAAACGTACGTGAATATACACGTGGAAGTGTAAATCATACTTATCGCTAACTGATTGTCAATATTTTGCATTATAAAGATCAAAAAATGTTTTCAGAAAGAAAATTTAACAGTAAAATTTCTTTGAGTTTCGATAAAATTCCATGAAATTCTTTAAAATGCTTTTTAAGAATCTCTTGAAAAAATTAAACACAAAATAACATTATTTTACATATTTTGCACCTAATCTAGCAAACAAATTAAATATCCTTTTCGCGCTTTCGAACTTTGCCTGCAATTTAGAATCATCTACTTTACACACGAAAGAAAAAAATTCAACAACACTGTCTGACACTCAGAAATCATGGTATTTTTTTCGCTGTTATTAAATGCCAGCAACATGAGAGGGTGGAGGATTCATTTTTCCCCTATTCTTTAATATAATTTGCGAATCTAAACGGGACATTCACCCTACGACAAGATGAAGAAACGAAGAGATCGGATAAAGATCTCGTCAGGATTATAATTTACTACTTGAGGATATCTCGGCGCAAATAGCGGCATTGTGCGCCCCTCGATTAGATAGATACCTCCGAAGAAGGAGATCTAAACTTGCAAAGTTTAGATAGATGGCGACTTCAAATAAGACATAGGCCGTTACTAGGGTAGTATTATAGTGAGATCTTATATTAAGATCGTCTTAAGTACAGTCTTAAGATATTACGAATCAATCAGAGAGCCGTATGAGCATCTAAAGACGGTCTTAGAATAAGAACGGACTATGATTACCGTTTACAGTCCGTTTTTATTGCAAGATAACTTTAAGTAATGTCTTAATTATAAGATAGTCTTAAGTAAAAAAATCGAATATCAGCCATAGCCAGAACTTAACACGACGGCGTTAATGACCTCTTCCTCAAGATTGGGATATTGAGATAAAATTCGTTAATTCCAATTTTCGCGAAATGTTACCACGTCAGTCGTATAATTCAGTCGTACAACCGAGGGATGTAATATGACGTGGGAGCTTAAAGAACTCTGCAGCAGTTTTTGCCGTACACGAATAACGAGACGCCCGATTCGGGCGACGTCGGGCAAGTTCCGTGAAATCAGTGCAGGGCGCAACTAGGATCCGTGCTTTTATATCGCGAATTAAGCTCGCGGCGTGATTCTGACAGCTCTGGCAACTTGTAAGAAGAAGGGAAACCGCCGTCCCGTGCCCGTCGGTTCTGATTATTAAAAAGATAACAAGCCCCGGGGGCTCTCTTTAATTTTTCCGTCGTTTCCGCCGGTAGATCCGACATAACGGAGACGTCCCAAGCATAAAAGTGGCCGGCCTCCTCATAATTCCAGATAATTTAAGGTCGACGGCGTTGATGAGTTCTACCTACGGGCGACGCGAGAGCGATTCTGACAAGACGCTGCCGCCGCTGTCTCAATATCTCCTAAGGCAGAAATGAAAAGCTACGTCTCTTAATTTTCCGGCATCGCGTTAACGTTTCTTAATTTCTTAAAATCCAACAAGCGCAGTCGAGTCTGCTCTTAGTTGTTGATGTTTTTCGTTGTGAAATATTGTGAACTCTATTAGCTTGTTTTTTTGTCCACGTAATTAAATGTTTAGGGAATTACACATTGTTTTAAAGTAATCTTAAAATCTCGTAAAAAGCGAAATATGAAAAGTTTAACGCGTGCTGATTAGGTTTAAAATTTCTCCCAGATTTTCTCCAGATGTAAAATCGTATTTAAAGTGAATTTTACGAATCACATACGAATTATATCTTATTCAGTGCTGTGATCTCGTCATATCATTGTTAAGAAACATTGTAGATATGGAAAAAAAGAGGGAAGATGAGAGAGAATAGAATATATGTTATTCTTACATATAAAATATACAAAAAAAAAATTGTATGTAATATTAATCTTCTATGTATAAAACAAAAATCGGCCTTCATGGCTTCTGAAAGCCGAGACTCCCGTGATAAATCAACATCTTCATCTCGTTAAAGGCGCTGAGAGGGATAAGGGTGGTAGGCATAGCCTACCCAAGAAAGGGGTTGGCTCTCGCTCACCATCACTAATTACTTTAGTTATCCCCCTTTAAGCCTCGACGTTCCTCTTAAACCCACCCTCGTCATAAACTGTAGTGAAGCCTCGAACCTGTGTGAAACGGCACCTCGTCCCTCTCTCATCTATCCCTCCCCTCCAGCCTCCTCCTCTCCTGCTGTATCCTGCCGTCCCTCAAAGTACCAGATTACCCTCGGAAAAGCTTTATTATTATCATCCACCCGTGGCACCGCAAGTCCTTAATTAAATTCGCGAAAAGATTCATGAGTCCGGCAGAGAATCCAAAATACAATATATATAATATTCGAGTAATGTTTAAAACGCGCGCGCGCGCGTCTATGTCTGTATGTGTGTGTGTGTAACTCACATGTCTTTGAAAATGATAAAAAAGTCATTAAATACGTCAGAATATATTTAAGAAAAGAATACCTACTTTTTGATAACAAGAACTATATAGCTGCCAGAAAACGAAGGAAAATTTGTTCAATTATAATTTTCTAACATAATTATTGAAAAATTACAACTAATTTTAATAAAGATATTTATTCGTAATCTTTTTAAAGCCTCAAAGAGTAATAAATGATCTGCGTGCAAAGAACACAGCTACATTTTATGACGCGATAATAGGCAAACGGTGGCGATAACAATACTACTTCGACACGCATTCGACACGTCGATAGCTCGATAACTTAGATTGCAATACTGAGACGGAAGTTCCGATAGCGGTATTATCGCTCTCGCGCTCGATACATTAAGGGAGACGTGAAATTCGGCATCTGCTACCAACACTTCGCTGCTATTAAGAGACATCGAGGAGCAGAGAGAGAGAGACAGAGAGACAGAGAGACAGAGAGAGAGAGAGAGAGAGAGAGAGAGAGAGAGAGAGAGAGAGAGAGAGAAGACGAAGAGGCAGAGAGAAAGAACTATCATTGGACAATAATCGCTTTTATGGGTGTTCGTGTGGCGAACCGTGATATTAGATAGCCGACCAACGAGTGCGCAGAATCGCAGTTCTCAAATCGCAGAAACTCTCTTGGACCCGGAAACACCCTCTAATAAAGTTGGGAAAAGTTTCCCCCCTCGCGTGCGCGCGCGCGCGCGCGCGATAAAAAGTAATGTTAGAGATATTGCGGGTGCGTTCAGTTGGAGTTCAATTGCTTTTAACGACGGGATCACGTTCGATATGTACTTACGAAGCTGAATCGCGTCGCGGCGCCGAAGTATCATTTCATTGGAATCGAGTAATCGAAATTGCCGTTTCGCTTGGTACACTTTTGACGAGATTATTTGTTCCGGAATCGAAGGACCGTAATCCCACTTTACGATGCTTCGCGTTTGATATTTTATTAAAAAAAAATAAAATCTTTCGAAATTAATTATCCTGTGTTGCAATTTTGAAATTTTAAATACCGTATTATTGTAATAATAGAAACTCTTTCAAATTTGTTTTAGTTGTGCTACCTTCAATCGGATGAATGATTGATTTTATTTTTAAACCAATTAATTTCGTATTTTCATAGTAATTTATTTATATTTTTAATTTTTGACGCTCCAAATTAGAATTATTAGTAATTAGTATTGTTAATATGATTGATGAACTTGCAGCAACATTGCTGTGACGTTTACAACGTTCTTGCATTGTTGAAACATTGCAATATTGCTGCAATATTGATGCTGAAAATTTATGCTGTACAGGAAGGTCGAAACATTTACAATATTACGATTAAAACAGGACTGCTCATATATATTAACTAAGTAAGTAAGAAAAGCGCCAATTACAGTCAAAGTTAGATGTGAGAATAATACATCTATATGTATTTACTTTCGAATTTGCAACACAATCAAAACATTGAAATAATAACACCCCTTCCAAATTAAATTAGATCATCGATTTGCTACTAGCAACAATCTGTGTATTTATATAAATTACATTAATTTTTACAAATATTGTACTTAAACCTTTGGTTTTCATGCTCCTTTATTTATTTAAACTTCATTAAATTTAAAATCAAAAATAAATTAAAAAAAAAAAAAGTTCGGTGATACCTCGAGTATTTGCGACATATAAAACGTCTGAAATATCGACGATCAACTCTCAGAAACATGTCGACGTTTAATTATATATTCAAGAATCCAGTGCGACAATTCACCATGTTTGCGATGTTTCACTCGGCGAGTTTATTCGTCGCGAATGCCCGCTGGATTCTTATCACGTTGTTCGCGATCGTTCAACGACAACGGGAAGAGAGAAGCGCGGTCGGAAGAAGGGCGCAAAATCAGCTTTTGTATGCGGATTGCAGAACCGCAAGAAACGTCAATTCACTCTTCTTGGCTCTCTCTCTCTCTCTCTCTCTCTCTCTCCCCCGTGTACGTACGCGCCTGGTCTCCATGTGTATGTATGCGCGCTTGATCCTTAGATTTTCTCGTAAAACCAGCGACAGAGTGAGCCTCGACCAATGGCGGTGGAAGCATGGCGCTCGAGGTGTGAATTATACATGAGGATATATCCCTACACAGTCCTCTCCGCCGTGTATCCCTTCCTTGCGCACCCCGCGCCCCGTTGTCTTTCTTGCTCGCGCGTATATATTCACCGCGACCACCATTCATCCGACCAGGAACCGCTTCTTGTTTGCCCGATCTTCTCACGCCCGCCAGTAACATCTCGATCTCAAAACGATAATTATATCTCGAATTTAAAAAATAGATTTCAATCTGAATAACAAATCGGTTTATATGTGTAAAATTGTTATCTACATTTCTTATAAACTAAACCCACTTCAAATGATTTCATTTATTTGCTGCAATATTAAAAAAAAACACCGTCATTTTTGAATGTTTGTGAAAAAAGAACGGAATATGTAAAAGAGAAAGAACGTACTTTTGTTTCTTTATAATCAATTATTATATCGAGAAAATGCATGATAAAATTAATATTCCAAAATATTGATGATATAATATTTATTTATTTCCTGAAAAATTTCGTTTTTTAGGTCGTTTTGTGTCGTTGTAACAAATGAGTAATTTATAATTATGATAGATGTATAATCTACAATTTCTATCGGGATTCAAAATAAAATTCTATTTAATTTCATGTGCTGTATAATTGAAGAAAAATATTTGAAAAAACAAAATTCGCGAGCGTGTATAAAATATACATTAAAATATTACACATATACGTATCAAAACACATAATATGTAAGTAAAATTATAAATAAAATCTGAAATGAAATCTGATCTGTGTCCCGAAATCTGTGACACAAATTATATAGCGTCTAAAATGAATTCACAAAGCAGATGGTGTCCATTAAAATTATGACAGTTTTATCTTACGTAATATTTAAAAGTTCACTGATCATGAGCATAATATTTAAGAGTTCACTGATCACCAATAATTCAACTAAAGATCGCTTCTTATTTCAATCTTGTCACATCAATAATATTTCAATCTTACGCAAAACGATAATTATATAATATTTAAATCACACTAAATCCATTTATTTGTGAGATTATTATCCGTATTTTATTAAAAATATTATTAGAAAACGAATAATATCTCTTTTAATATATAATAGTCTTTTAATCTTTAATATTTCTGATATTTCTTTTATGATAATTATCTTTCTCTATTTACTTTTTATAAACAGGATATTATTTCTCGTTTACACAATAGAATGAGAGGAGATACATAATTTATAAGATTCATTTTAAAAGCAATTGTATCGTAGTTCAAAAAATAATCCTCATAATTAAGTCACTGATTTATATTTTCATTCATATCCTTAATCTGATTCTTTCAGTATATCTAATCCTTCAACTGTTCTTTAGTACGAAATCTTTTTGATCAAGAATGCCAACACAACATAAAATGACAATTAAAATAACAATTAATACAAAATGACGATTAAATAATTATCCTCACACAAATCACTGATTATATTTTTTATTCTCATCCTTAATCTGATTTTTTCAGCACATTTAATCCTTCATTGTCTTTTCCGAAATCTTTTCTTCTCTTCGACCAAGAAAGCCAATAACAATCTATGACTTGAGCAACGATCTGTTTCTCTGCATAATACGCGTGTTACAGAGTAAACTTAATTATCTCGGATGGAGTCGCGCACCTTCAAGTATCGACTTGCAGGCGTGCATTTTACATACATGTATATGTACGTGCATCGCGCGGGTAGATCACGGGCTGTATCGACGTATCGCGTTGACGTACACGAAGAAAGAGCGAGTGTGGCTGTGTGCAACACAGAGGAAGGGAGTGAAGCACATAATATCCCCACGGTACGGGCCGTACGGGGTTAATCGGGCGATGCCAGTTCATTAGTTGCACACGTACGTGTATGCAACGTATAGCGCGCGCTGCTACATGTGAGACCGCTCGGTGTGACGCTAATGGAACTAAACGATATCCGGAAATGGCGCGCCATGTGAGTTAGTTTCATTCGATTTCATGAGCACAGCTTGGTCGTTTTCAGCGTACGCGCGAATGTCCACGATCCACTGACAGTTCAAACGCGGCCATCGAGGTTTTTATTCCAATTCCGTGCGTCGCCCAAATCGTCCGTATTTAAATAAACGAATGAGCGAGCCGTTTATTGACGGAGCAGAGCTCTCGAACGGTAGTAGGGAACAATAGCAATTGTCAAATATCCTTACGTAAAACTTACATACGCAATTGTAGAAAATGTTTTAATGTGAAGTAGAAACGTTGAAGAAATTAAATAAAATATATCCAATAAGAATGAAAAATAATATTTAAGAACTTTCATTTTCTATCTAATACAACCATAATTATCACTTTCAACTTAGTAATGCTGTAAATATAATTAATTTTAATCGAGTAAATTTGGATTTTTCTCAATTACATTGTTTACGATAAAAATTAAATATTTTTCACAACCTTATATAATTTTTTAAGTTACATCTTCCTTTGAACGTTAAAATGAAAAAAAATTGGTCAATTACCTTAACCTTAGGCAAAGATACATATATATTACTTCGGAATACACGAAACTCGCAAATACTAGTAAAGGAAATTTCGAAGCGATTAGAGTTAACGCTGAATGCATTTAGTGTTGCTTTAAATATTCATGAAATATCTCATGAGTGAATCAAACACATTTAGCAGTGAAAGACGCAAGCAACATTATGTTTGTCTCCTCCGACGGCTCTTTCACGCGATTAGAATAATTAATCGCGAAGCTAATTACGCGAAGTTAATTACACGAAGTGGCGAGGCGTATTATTATTATACCGAGATTTAATGGGCTACGACTGCCTGATCGTTCTTGAAATCGGTGTACCTGGTCGCGCAATTAAGCGAGCCTGGCACACGTTGCACGTGGTCTCTCGCTCGTACGGTACTCGAGCGGTAGGCGATTTTGCATTCGACAAAACCGAGCATTAGTCTCTATCAACCTGTCCTAAATGAAGCCGTGAGAGAATCGGCGGCGGCGGTGACGGCGTTTCTCCGCAACGGAACTGAATTCGCTCGACGCACGGTGCCGAGGGACTCGTACTTCGTTAGAGCGACAATTAGTGCCCTAATAACGTCATTAAGCACAATATATATATATATATATATTCACCGCATACCACCTTCCCGCGTCTTGCACGCGCTTAACTGCCCGATTATGCTGGCCCGTTATCGGTGTGATTATCTCTCACGGTGGGAGTCATCCCGGGAGTCATCACTATTCCTTTCAAGAGACTTCCTCGTCTCGATCTAATTATCCGGAAGTCGCGTAAAATCTATATAATCAGACTTGCGAACTCAACTTGCGAAGATCATAAAAAGATCGAAAACTATGACGATTCGAATGAGCAAAAAATTAATTAATGCAGTTGTACGACAAAAAGGTTTGGCCACAAAGTTTTGTGTTCGAATCATTAGTCACGTATATTGATATGAAAAACTCTGGAATATTAATTATATCTTATAAAATATCAAAAATAATAATTAACATTTAAAATCACTTTCAGCTTCGATATAAACTTTAAAGCGCTTTAGGAACGTATCAATGTGTGAGCTTTCTATGGATAAATTCAAGCAATCAAGAACAGTTTTTAGTTTATCAATCGATGAAAATCTTTTAATACAGAGTCTTTTAGAAATTTAATAAAATGTAACATCCTAGAGTTTTTAACTCTCGACTACAGCAACGAATCATTTGGATCCGAAGAGAAAATTTTAGATGATTAGTACAATCTGTATTATTAGTATTACACTGTTCAAATTTCATGAAATTTAATGTACTTTTAAGTTACATAAATTCAATTCAATTTTATGACACTAAATTAAATTTTATGTATCTGTAACTAAAAGGTATATTTGTGTACATGAAATTGAGTGTACGTTTCATAAAATTTTACGAAGTTTAGTACATTTTCAATTAAATTTTATAGATTTGCATAAAATTTAATATAAGTAAACGTTAAATTTAATAATAATTTACTTGTAACTTCATTTTCATTGACAACATCAAATATTTTTTATGTACCTGCATGAAATTTATTTCCATTACATGTAATGGAAGTAAATTTCTGTTTTTTTAACAGTGTATATGAGGTTCTATCACTATCAATCGCGTTGTAAGGCAAATATTTACTTGCGCTTTGTACTTCAAATCCTTACAAAAATCCAATGCTGAAAGACGGTAATTAATTATTCATTTTAAGTATCAAAAGCATTGTTGTTCTGTACTTATAGTACTCCAAATAAGTATCAATTACTGTCTTTCGGTAATAAATTGACTACACTGAAAAAAAATTTCGAAGTATTTGTTTCTCGAATAGTTCCAAGTACATATTTCTTTACTGCAAGTAAATGTTTATTTGAATCTATTCAACAAATAAATTACTTAAAGTTAAAACATTTTTTTTCAGTGTAGTTAAATTGGCCAGTAGTTTCTGTAAAGAAACGAGACGTTTTAGAACTTGGATCGTTTTTATACCTGTAGATAAGGATTAAATATGTTACCATCTAGATAATAAGCTAACATTTGTTATTATTTTTATGTCAAAATGACATACGTAATCGAATCATTTTGACATTAAAATGATAACAAATAACAGCAGATATCTGGATAATGATTTGATAAACACAAAAGCTTGTGGATAAATTTTGTCGTATTTATCAATTTCATCAATAATTAAGTAAATCATTGGTGTTCCTACATCAAATTCCTCGAAGGGTATTGGAAGCGATATAATTTAATTTAGAACTGACCGCGCAAAGAATAAAGCACAAAATAATTAGCATATAAAAATCATGATGTCGCAAGAGAGAAAGAAAATAATAAATAAACTTATTAACACGGCAATCTGTTGACCACTAACAATAAAACCATGCTATTTTTATTAGCGCTAACGAATTTCCTGGTTTAATTACGGTTTAGATTAGCACGTTTGCGCGGATTAGCTTGAACTACTATTGCGCCGAGGAGATCATTAAGCACGGGATTAAACACCGTGTGCCGTCTCTAATGCTCACGGCGCAGCCTCTCGATTGTAATACAACGCGAGCACATCCGCCTATCATCGCGTATGCAAATCTGCCTGCATATGACATGCCTGATGCGATTATCGAGAGCGAGGATTCTGGATCACAAGGAATCGAATTATGCGCTTCGATGCGCGCTATAATTGATATGCAATTGATTTGCATGCACGGAAAACCGCGTCGGCGCGAGAAGAAGGTAAATAATTACGTCTCGCTGCAATTGTAAATCTATCGAAATTGCGAACGTAAAAATGTACAAATTAAATCGTGATTAAATCGTTTTTGCGATTAAATTCAACTGATACTGAAATACTGCAAATACAGATAATCGAGCAAGTCGGGCAGTGCAGTACGATAATATATTTCAATTATTATTTCCGAGTATTCGAATGTCGAAATTATACTCGACAAATGTTGAAAATTTCGTCTCAAAATGAGTTGTCCAATATATATATATATATATAAAAAGAAATTTCTTTAGACCACAGTTATGCGATACATTCACTTACCTGTGAGTCCTTGAGACCCAGTTTTTCAGCGAGCTTCTTGCGATCTGGCTTGCTGATGTACTTTTGTATCTGGAACCTTTTCTCGAGTCCGCGTCGCTGAAGATCCGAGAAAACAGCTCTTCTCATCATCCCCCGGCGTGGCTTTCCGCGCGCATTCGTCGCCCATGGAAAGACCAAGCCAGTCCCCGAAAAATCGCCGATGCTGCCCTGGATGGTCCCCGGAAACACGGCGCCTCCACCGGGCGTGCCAGGATGATGACTTCCAGTCCCGGAACCAGCGACTGTTAACAAAAAGCATAAGTGTTGATGTAAACATTAAGAAAATTTATTATAGCATTACATTCAATGTTACTTGTATATTTCACGATCAGTGCGCTGATCGTGAAACTGATCGTATATACAATAGAAGAAAAAGTAGCGACATCGATAAAGAAATTTATATACGTTATGGCAAAGTAGATATATGTATGATAAAGCTATATTTGATGTAGTTTAATAAAAAAAATTCTAAGAAAAAAGATCATTTTTCTTTATAGTATTTTTATACGATCTCTTAATTTTTAGAAGTCTTGCATTGCAATTTAAAAAATTGTTTAACATGTTAAAAACGTAAAAACTAGATATTGTTTATTGTATATTATTGACACACTTTCTTTTTAAGAATTTCTTTGAGGAGAATAAGGTTGGTAAAATTGTCGTCATCAAATATTGAATAAATTTATTAGAAAAAAAAATGTAAATTACGTAATATGTAATGTAACAATTACAAACTGTCAAATATTACATATCGTATTTGATAATTTTAATATTAAATATATATTTAGCATCTTGAAAAACTATTATTGTATTATAAAATTTTACAAAAATCCGCATTTTTCCCGTTATTTTGAGTTTATAAATTCGAATTATTATTTTAAATTTTTTTAGAATTTATTTGTATTTAGCGATTTGAAAAACTTTTTTGAATAAAAAATTTAGAAATGTTCAATAAATTGTTCATTATCCTCAATTAATTATGGATGTACTGTTCTCGATTCAATGATTCAATTTAAATTTAAAATGCAATATATTCAACGGCTTCTTTATCATAAAAATCTCATTAATGTTAATTTTTGTAACAAATTTTTTTTAAAGATAAAAAATTCTAATATTTAAAATACTTTATTTTAAATAGAATAAAAATTTTTCAATATGACGCTGACATGTGCCGTAACGTGTAAAATGACAAAGACATTTAAAGAACCTTATAATCTTAGTATTAAAATTGAAAAAAATTTTTTTAAATAATAAATATTTTAAAGATCAGATTTGTATTAATCATAAAAAATTATGAGTTACTATAAATAAATTCCCTTGGATCAACAAAAAATTAATCTGTGCAATTAAAAGAAAACAAATGCTATCGTATTGACGAAGAAGCCTATCCAACATTTTCAAATTTTAGAGAAGAGACATTCGAAAAACATTAAAATATTCTTCAAAACAAAAATTAAGTTTCTTCTTTTATCTTGCTTCTCCTAAGAGTTTTTCGGATCTACTGAAAACTTTGAAAATTTGTGTTGAGGCATGAAGAATCTCTAACAAGGAAATGTACCTATAAATATGAGAAGTGTGAAACGTGCGTGGGGAAAAAAAAATTATTCAAACACCGCGTTACTGCGCACGGGCTTGATTCGCTCGATAGCGATTGTATCAAAGTCATCTAATAACAGATCGGGCAATTGAATCTCCAGATCGTGTCTGCGCGATATTGCCAAGCTGAGCATGATGGTATTATCTGCACCGATGATATTTGCACGCACTTGTTGCATGCGTGCATTTTGCCTTGTGGCGGAGCATGTACATAATATGGTAGTGCTTTCACTGCACTTCATATGCACTCCATGTCCCATACGAGCCTACCTATAACAAGATATTCGATAAACCCAGCGTGTGTGCGCGGCCCCCGCGCACGTGGCCGCGCGCGCGCTCGTTGCCTGGCGCCATATGCGGAAGTTTCGGTTTTAAACGTTCCCCGGCCCCGTGTTTCCGCCTCTCTCGTCCATCCGCGCTTTGTTGTTTATTAACTGCACGTAAAGTATCGCGACTACAAAATAATGAATACGCGATACTTGCGAATATCAATATACGATAAATATAATATTTATATATCTGCGTTGAAAAAAAAAGTCTTGTTGCGTTAAATGAAATTCTGGTAAATTCAACCAGGAAGGTAAAAAATTAGACTGTAAAAAAAAAACAAATTAGACTGTATTTATAGTTAAAGCTTAATTAAACATTTTAATCGAGATAACGGAAATTCAATTAGAATAATCGGAAATTGGATTCATATAATCAGAATTAGTTTTGTTTGCACTTCTTGGTATAATTAGAACATTTTTCTCGGTATACGTATGTATGTGTGTGTATTAATTTGAAAGTATCATAATTATTAAAAAATGGATGAATATGATGACAATAAATCGAGATTTAGATTGCTGACTGCATTATTAAAGTAATCGAGTTAGTATTAAAAAAGTAAACGAATAAAATGTTCGCAATTTGACGAAAATAAATGAAAGCAATTTTACGCTTTCATCTGCAGCTACAGTTAATGCTGAATTAACCCTTTCACGACCAGCAAAATATACATGTCGACATATCTGAAAAATCTCTGGTAAATATCAAATCATTGAAGTTAAATAGAGCTCATTTTAAAGGAAATTGTTTTAAACATCAACCAAAAATTATATTATAGTAAATACTATTGTAAAATCTTAAAAGGTATGTATAAACAAAACAAAGTTTTTGTGGATTTACAAAAAAATAATTTAACAGATATACAATGTTATCTTTGGCGATTACTCAAATATGATTCTGAAAATATAAATTTCTGATGATATTTAAATAT
>NW_017305927.1:873848-876609 GCF_001594115.1 Trachymyrmex septentrionalis
TCTGTTTTATTTAAATTAAATTTATATTCTTTATCCTGAACAGTGTCTCAGTATAAAATTTTGTTAAAATTCGAAGATACTTTAATTTTGCATTCAATCGTTCTAAAAATTTTTTTAAATATAATTAAATTAGATATGACACATCTTTTCTTAGGAAAAGTTGGGAAAGGGATAAACTGAATTTGTATTGTTTTGTGTTGCCACGGTTTTCAAATTATACGAATTTTTTACCTGTCAAATATGGACCCCTGTAGAACAGTTGTTGCAGCGTGTGATGAGCATTTGGTGGTAAATGTCGTTGAGGAGGTTGATGACTCGGTCTGTGATAAGGATGATAAGCCGCTGGTCTCGCAATCGGTTTGGCGATATTGTAACCAGCTGAATTTTGCAAATTTTGCAAGAAAGCGGGTATCGCTTCCGGCGGAAGCCCTTGAAAATTATCTGCACAAATAAAATATTCCAGCTTCAAAATATAATAAAACTCATTTCGCGCGGAAAGTTACATTTTTAGATACTCCAACAAAATCCTTTCGTTCTTTCCATGTAGGATTCTTTCTCTTATTTATATTATTTACTTGTCGACCGATTTTCCACTTATTATTAATCCAATAAATATACAACGCGACTTCATCGATTGTAAAAATATTCATACTAACTGACGCCAGAATCGAACGAATGTTTTTCGCGAAAATCTCGTTGCTTCCAGATATAGAGACGTAAACCGCCAAGCGATTAAATATGGAACGCGCCCCGGCTGTGTTTCACGGTGAAATGTGCCCGGGGTGGCGGATTTACGTGCGAGCGAATACCTAAGTCGCCGTATTCCTTCGTGTTGCATAATTCGGGCCGACACCCCCGAGACTAAAACCCTCCTTAACTGCTCCAGGCAGAGCCCGATCTCTTGTCGGCGCACGCTTCAACACCTCCAGCCGGGGTAAATAGCCAGACATTCGTGCGACCGAGTATCTCAAAGATTCTTATATAATACATCGTAAAATTTATGTCTACTATAGTCTATTGTATCATATTTTACCATATGTCTATTACTCTGTTAACATGTAGTCTTTTTCAAAGTGCTTTGCGATAAACTAAATTAAATTGAATTAAATTAAATTAAATTAAAATACAATGTTTTCATGTAAACGTATCATTCGCGTATTATGCGCGTTACATTCTTTTACATGCAATTTTGCCGAGAATTCATATTTTTATAACGAAAATGATAGAATGAAGCTTTGTTGCATTGTTAAATGTGATTATAAGATTCTTATTAATATTTATGTCTCTACTTTTAAAAATATACATATTTCTATAATACTGAAATCGTTACTGCTGGAATTGTTTTCTGAGATAACTTTCATTTAATCTATAACATAATCGGTACGGATGTTATGTAACTTATTTTGATTGTATCATATTACTAGATAGTAAAATTGAAAAGAATTTTATGTTTGCTTGTCTAAAGGAAATAATAATTCTGTTCGAAAATAAAAATTTGAATTAATCTTCAGTCTCTGAATAGCAAAATTTTTTCTTCATTTAATTTCAATCCAGGATTATTTCAGAAAAATATTAATTTCAATAACATATTTAATGTTAAGAAAAAGTTTGATAACTATCTATTATTTTCACTGAGAAACTCTGACACAGAAAGAAAACTTAAAATTTATAAAAATATATAAAATAAAATAATAACTTTATTGTATTATAATTGTTAATATATTAACTTAATAATTTTAGAAATTTTCTCTTCTTTTTTCTTTTTCTCTTCGATAATATTTCTTTTTCTTTAATTAGATTAATTTCAATCTCGTTTTAATTTACTCGATCTCTATCTTCTTCTCATTTTTATAGAACTAAAAAAAAAGAAAAAAATAAGTCAAACCGATATTAAAGTTAACTTATTTGGTTGAAATAAATGTAGGTATAATTTAACAAAATCTCCCAATTAAATGTAAGTATTCGTCGTGCAAAGATACCTTCATATATCCTCAGCAAAAAAATTCATTAACAATACGAAAGTTGACTAGTGCTTTGACGCGTACCATTTTGAAAAGAAGAATATAAACATGGAAGAAAAATTGGTCGGCTCTCCAAAGCTCTGCTCCCCGATGAGATTTCACCCTTCATCAGAGCAAATTCGTGACTACCTATCCACATTAATAATGCGTCTAAGAGGGCTAGTAACCTCGACTGTGCGATTTCCAACATATTTTTTTACAACCCCGCCACGCCCAGAGAAGGGGAGAGAGAGAGAGAGAGAGAGAGAGAGAGAACAGTAAAAAAGTGACGTGTTTGAAAATAATAAAATAATAGAGACTCTCTAGGCCGAAGTGGAAAGAAGGAGAAAGAGGGAGAAAGAGAAGGAGAAAAGGAGAGAAAAAGGCCAGTGAGAAACGAAGTGAGAAAGAGAGAGAACTCGCCTTGCGTTAGCAACCAGACAATGCCCTGACAATGGCCCATACACGGCGTCCCATTGTGCCATCGCGCTGTACCCCATAAAATACTCATCGCCTTTTATCGTTGTTTTCGTAGCCGGCCAATGAGAGAAGCGCTTCTGCTTAGTCGCGACGGCGGTCTAATAACCAGGCTTAGCCTCCAACGGAAACACTGAATGGGAATAGTTTTTTAAGTCGCCCCACCTACCCTACATGACAGTCTCTTGGTCCCTTTAGTTTCCCTCTCCCATTCCGTAGCTCTTACGCCAATACCACCCTTTCTCTCTCTCTCTCTCTCTCTCTCTCTCTCTCTCTCTCTCTCT
>NW_017305927.1:876709-878777 GCF_001594115.1 Trachymyrmex septentrionalis
ATGTGAGATTAAACCTTCTGTCTGCGGTCTCGAGAAATTTTGGGACGGCCCTCGCGTGTTGTTACAGTTGTGAGCCCCTCCCCCCTTGCCCTCGTCCTTTTTTTTGTGTGTCAGGCTTAAGCAGCCCCCTCACGGGCCTTAGGTTACGAGGTTTACAACATATATCGCTGGTTATTCTTTCGGATTACGGTCAGAGATGCATTATTAACTAGATACCGCGCGCGCTGCAGGTCCCCGCCTCGTAAATAGAGGGGGGGGAGGGGGGGACTGCTCGTTTATGGAGCAGCACATACGATGATGCCCCGTTTCTCCGCAGAGAAGCGCGTTTTGTTTGTCTTAGGATAGGCTTGGCGAACCGATTTTTCACGAGGATCTGAACGTTCTTGAATCCTGAACGGTTGATCGACCGTGAAGGGAATGATGCAGACCCTCACATTCATGATATTAAGTTTTATTATTTTTGGATACGAGCACAATGCGCTTCCA
Organism: Trachymyrmex septentrionalis; assembly: GCF_001594115.1. Classification (NCBI taxonomy): domain Eukaryota; kingdom Metazoa; phylum Arthropoda; class Insecta; order Hymenoptera; family Formicidae; genus Trachymyrmex; species Trachymyrmex septentrionalis. The sequence goes on from NW_017305927.1 coordinate 877,196, forward strand.
CTTTTGACATTTGATTAATTTTTAATTTGTTAACTCTACTCTTTCTCCGCACCTTTAAACAAAAAATCAGTTTCAACTTAACAATTTTTGTCCATGGACCATTTCTTTTTCTATCACTTCAATGAGAAAAATGTCTGATTGAAACATGAACGAACCATAGATACACTGATTATATCAAGTAAAATTCCAATTCTCTATAATATATATCTAATTGAAAATTCTAATTCGTTTTCAACCAGAATTCCAATTAATTCTATTAAACATTTTTCTCAGTGTTGGACTTTTTTGAGGAAAGCGTTTTTTTTTTGTTTAAATTATTTTATTTTAAATCTAATATTATTTTACGTCTTGACTATTAGACGTAATTTTTGTGTCTCCTTTTGCATCTTCTCCGTTTTTTCATTCTATTTTAATTATTTAATTTATTATTCTTTACGACTGGGAATGACTGATTTTATGAATTTATGTAAGTAATGTTTTTCACTTACTTTTTTGCTCATTCGGTTTAACCTTTCTTTGTTCTATTGAACAACGCAGAATTGATGTAACATAATTTAATAATACGCTTATCTTCTCGGATTGTCAGTCTAATTTTTATGACTCTTACATGTAATATGAACATACATCTCGATTAATTCCCACATTTACAATGACGTTTATGACACTGACATGTATCTAAAAATTCATGCATTTTTAAATTAAACAACTACAATACGCATTATATGTCATTTCTTTAATCTCTGTAATCTCATTTTGCGATAACACAACACGATGATGCAAATAATGAATTTCGATCTTTTTCTTCTTTTGTTACAAACAAAATATATTACAATACTTAATCATCACCACACGTATGAAGTACCTTTAGGGATCCATTCTATAATTCTTAATAACTGTAACTGTAGTGTTACAATGTCATTGCGCAGAATTTGTACATGAGATAAAAAAAGCCGCGCAAGGATATTATAACGCTACAGTTACAGTCATTAAGAGTTTACAGAATAGGGCCCTTAGCTTATTCCCTCAAAAGAGTGGTAATAAAAAGCAAAGGAGAACTAACAAAATATCAAAACTGTTATAAAAGTAAATATTATTTTTCAAATACACAACACTGTTTTTTAATACAATTTTTGTTACATATAAAACGTTAACTTTTCATATTAACTTTTGAGAATGTTTCATACTTCCGACCAAAGCCGTATTTAATAAAAGTTAACAACATGAACATATCTTGACGATGATCAACACTTCATCGAATTTTCGCTAAACATAACTTGACAGGTAAGTATTTACCACGTCTGACTTAGTATTCTGAATCGGAATCATCTACGATCAATTTTTCCTCCTTCGAATTGTCCTCCTTTTAACTCTTTTATTAACCAATGAATAAAACGCGACGTTTTCCACGGGAGATATGCGTATTAAAACCAGGTCCGTCGTGTTCGACACACAGTCGATATCGAAAAATATCAATAATCGTTGTGATACGCAACAAAAAACATGGGCCGCGAGTGGCGGCTCTCGCGTGGGAACGGGCGGGGGTGGACGCGATGAGGAAGAGGGGCAGGGGGGAGGGGGAGGG
>NW_017305927.1:878877-887002 GCF_001594115.1 Trachymyrmex septentrionalis
CCCCCCCCTCCTCCCCCTCGCCAACCCCGCGTCATCCCCGCGCTGGATCATCCGTCGCAGTTTCAACCACCCCACTCCCTCGCGGCCCCCTCGCCCGAATTCCCGTCCCGCCGCGAGCGGCCCTCGCGTCTCTCGTCGATGAATTTCGAGTTTGTTGCCAATCACTTTTTCGCGCAATTATTTCACAACATTTCGACATGACGTACAAGCCCGCGGGGGGGTTGGTTACCATCGGGGTACGGGGAGCAGGGGCAGAGGCGAGGATGTATACGCGAGGAGGAGGAAGAGGAGGAGGAGGAGGAGGAAGAGGAGGTGGAAGAGAGGGGGTGGACAGTGGGAGGACGGCGGTACCGCGCTCCCGATGGATGCTGGAGGGTCTATTCGCGGTGAGAGGTCGGCAGGAGGGAGGGAGGGAGGGGGGGAGGGATGGAGAAAGAGGGGTGCGGTCTCGGTCGGTACGTACGGGGAACGAAGGGGGATGTAACACATGCACGTGGTACGGTCAATGCATCCGCTATCCGACAAACGCACGAAGCTCCCTCCCTCCCTCCCTCCCTCCTTCTCTCTCCCTCCCTCTGTGTATCTCGAACGCACCGAATTTCTCCATTGCCACCTCCCCCCCGCTCGGGCTCTCTCTCTCTCTCTCTCTCTCTCTCTCTCTCTCTCTCTCTCTCTCTCTCTCCCTTCTCACCTCCTGCCGCCCGCACGATGTCCCCGTTTCCACCCCCGCGTATCCTTCTGTGCCGGCAGATGCGTGCAATTCGCCCGATGTTAAATGCAACATTCGACTCTCTCCACCTTCGTAGAGCCCCGCGCACGCATCTCTCTTCTGCCTGGCCCCTTCGCCATCCTCGCGCGACGGTCCACTCTTCTCTCTTGTGCACAGTTTATACATCTAGCACGTCTCCACGCGCGTTTATCGCGCGCGCACACGGTCTTTATCGACTCGTGTCAATCATAAGCGCGGGAGGAGATGAAGGAGGGGAGGGTAAAGGGGGAGGGATGGGGTGGCTCGGCCACCGTGGAGGAAAGAGTGACAATGAGGACACGCCGGCTGAAGATTGGCGTGCATGCGTGTGCGAGGGTCCGCCGGACCCCTCGCGAATATTCGGGGGTGTTCTGCGAATGACGGGACGGTATTGTAACTCCGCGCGCGGAACGACCCGTAATCTGTGACAGTTTTTCTCAGAATTAAGGCGACGGAGGGAAATCGCGGATCCTTCGGCCGAAAGAATCGATTACGAACCTTCGGTTACGAATTGTAAGATTGCGAAATAATGCGACAAATATGAGAATTTTGCAGAGATAAGATCAGAAGAGGAATGCAATTATTTTGGAGCGATAGCGAAAATCTTTTAGCATTACGTCACTGTCACAATTAATTTTAATATTTAAATAGCATTTAAGTAAGACATTCTTTATTTGTTAACCTTATATTACCTCGCATAATTTTTCTCTCAACGTAATTATCTGCGTGCGATGTTTCTGATAACAATCCAACATTGTATCTCAATTTCCATTGTCGTTTTTGCTGATTTACAATTAAATAAAAATTGATAGATAACGTTCTATACATCCTACATGAAGATAAATACAAAATTTGTTTTGAAATTGTGAAGCAATTTGTGTTAATAATATAAATATAATAATGTATATAAATAGCATTTAGCGAATTTACAAGACTGGAGTATCCTGGACCACCTTAATGTAATAAAAGATTAAGTATGAAAATATAGGAAACAACACAATGTTTCATTATATTATTAATACTTTTGTTATAAATGCTACATTTTGCATTATTACTGCTAAATAAATGACACAATTACACTTGGACACCGTAGCTTTCCATTATCTCTCGTATTAACTTGCAATGACAAATATTCGAGACGTATCACAGCGCGAACGGAGGAAAAGCGCGACAAGCGACGCGGCAATACATCATTGAATCCTGCTGCTTGTCTAATATTATAGGCACCAATCGTAAGGGCTTAATATTGGGGTGAAGGTAAGTGGCGGGCCAGCTGACGCCCTGTGCGCTCCACCCCGCACGCACGCTGCGCGACTCGTCTTGAGGGTGTGCGGATGAGATTTAGGGACCGGCGACAGAAGTCTGCTCGCGACACTGATTTGTGGTGAGCTTTGTTTCAACACTCTCAGATCACCGCGTGAAATTCTTCTCGACAATGTCACTCCATCGAGAGCAAACAAATCTGAGATCGCGATCGGCGATCGTCGATCCTAAGATGTAGTAAATATATATACGTACTACTGGACGTACTAACACATTTCATTTAATTCCTATTTGTTACTTGAAAAAAGTATAAGAAAATAGATACATCCGTTTAAATATGTGGTTACTTCTAGTGCTGTTTTCTCGTACCTTTTAATACCTTCTTCGTTACTTATAACAGCAATAATACTCAATTTAAAAATTATATTCTAATTATAAAGATGAGAATTTGGGGACAAATTTGACTAATATCAAACAATAAATAATTGTCAGTATTTATTAATGAACTATCATGGAATCTTCTGTCTAATGGTTTATCTTTATATTTCTTTAAAAAATATATTTCTTTATAGTGTCTTTACCATCCTATTGTCTTTTCCATTTTCTTTTCCATTGTAGATCATAATTTTGCGATCCCGAATATTGTGTTTACGATGTTTAATGAACGCATTTAATTAATATTATTTATTGATAAAAAAAAAAATTATCTCGACACGTTTGCCTCTTCCATCATGTTTTTAAATTATTATTACACTTTTAAATATTTTCCCATTCGTTTCTTTCTTATTTTTCTCTGTTTTTTTTTTAAATTGAAACACATTCGCGATAATATAGGATTCTTTGAACCATTTAAATTTACATATCCGTTAACAGAACAAATATAGCTGTTAAAAAATTTAAATCTGTTTTGATCAATCCATCAACAAACAGGATAATTATCAATTTAATTATGTCTTTCTTTTGCTGCGTAATTAATTTTCCTACATTTCTTAAAATACTTTGTATTGTTACTTTTTTCTTTTTTTCAACTAGACTAAAAATTTTGTAATTTCCGAACGTTGTATTTACAGTGATTGATAAACTAGTATCATAGTCGCCAAATATCGCCTATTATTTGAAAATGAATTATCTCAATATGTTTGTCGATATTTCATAATATGAAACTTTTCATTTTTTTTATATCCTCTCGATCTTTTTTTCTCATCTTTCCCTCCTTTTTCAAATTACAAGAATATCGTTAACATAGAGCGGTGTTTCAAAAGGACTAAATCTTCCTTATCAATTCCTCAGGAACTAGTGTCAGGATAGCTATCGAGTTGGGAAGCATTACTTTTTCCATTACTTTTCCGTTACTTTTTATAATAAACAATTTGATAATGACGTTTTAGTTGCAAGTAGACTTTTCCAACCTTGGCGCAACCTTAGGGTTTAGTTACAAAACATTGCAACGTCATTATCAAATTGTTTATTATAAAAAGTAACGGAAAAAAGTAACGCTTCCTAACTCTGGCTATCGAGTACGTCAGTATTTCTTAATGAATTACCGGAATGTGGCCTCCTGTCATGATTACCGCCGAGTATGGCGCTAACGCTGAACTTGAGTTGCGGCTTCTCCTTCTCCTGGATGGTTCTGCACGCCGGTCCAGAGCACTGCTCGTCGCCGCAGGAACAGGCGGTGGTCCTCTCGCCTATTCTGTCGACGGCACGCTCGACCACCGTCGCCGCCGCCGCCACCGCCGCCTCCCTCTCCCCCGATGCAATCGTCATCTCATCGGACGTGTGCATGACGTTTCTGCATCCAAGGTCGTACCGTCTGTCTATCTCGATCGCGGAGACACGCTCGCCCAGCACCATCTCATCCCTGTCGGCCGGTTGAAGACCACCATCCAATTCTGCGCCCGGAATCGGATCCTCATCTACGTTCGAGTTACAGGACTCGACACCGGAATTAGATCGATTGTCGATCCTCTCGTTACAGAGCCTCTCCATCGCACACAATCGGTCTACCATCACCGGGCCGTCCATCCTATCGTTCTCCATGTCGACGTATACGCCCTGACTCCGGTCCAGGACCTCCTTCTCACGCTGAAGGAGCTGCATCCGGTCGTGCTGTCGCTCACCGGACCTACTGCCGCCGGATCTCTGCTGATCTCTGCCGCCGCAATCGATCATTATACGATCCCGTGCGCCGACGATCGTGCCGGACGATCGTTGGTCCAGGTGATCCTGGACGAGATCGTTGGGGGAGGATCGATCCCGAACGAGTCTGAGACTCGCCTCGCATTCTCTCTCGCGCTGTCGCGCTACCAGGCTCGCCGCCCAATTCAAGGTCAGACTTGTGAGATCCGTCCCCGGCGACGCCTTGCTCTGGAGCAGGTTCTCCATCAGGAAGGGCGAGGTCATGGCACTCTGCTGCAGATTCTTCAGCATCGCCGCTGACGAGGGGAACATATCACGGCTGCTTGGCCCACCGACTATTACGATCGTCGTCTTATAGGACAATTCTTAGTTAAAGAAAGGATTGAACGTCCTTCTAGCTAGCTTCGGACTTGATATACTAATCAGCGAAGCGCGATTATTTTATTCCTTATGTTGTAGTTAATTGATTTGTCTCTATGAATTTTAGACAATATTAGGTTTATCATATTGTTTTAGATACTTACTGATTGACAACTGATTGCCGTTTATCTCGTATAAGATTCGCGCGAAAATATCAATCGGAGATCACACTTTTATGTTTGAATCAGGATCGTCAAAGGATTATCGTGCAATGTGTTCTTTCAATTTAAAATTACTCAATCTTCACAAACTATTTCACTAATCACATATCAGCGTATCGCCTTCGATTCTTTCGGATTTATTGCTCGGGAGATTGGTAGCAGTTTCCGCACGTAAAAGTAATCGCGATAATTATTTTAAAGTCACTGTCGATCGCATGACGCACATTGACATTACAACTGATAATATTCACTTGGTTCAAGTATTTAAAAAATAATTAAATTTTCACCGTGTTTCCAACAATCCGTGTACCCGGCTCGAAGGAAAGGAAAATCTGGACCCCCTTTTCCCGCGAGATCCTCGTCGCGGAAGATCCCACCGTGCGGGATCGCGCGAGTCACATGATCGCGCACGCAACTTCACTTCACGTCCGGACGACAACGGACAAGGACGTGCGATTTCGGCAGCGGGATGTCAACTGACGTGCCTGCGTGCGTGCCTTCCGAACGCACGGAAGGGGGGTTAGTGGTGGCGGCGGCAACGTGAGAGCATGCAACCCTCGAATGAAGGCCCACAAAAGCATATAGGTGGCTCACTCGTTTCCCCCCAGCTCCCTCCCCGACCGGCGTCGCCGGCGTTCTCGAAACGCCACCCCGTACGTACGTGCAGGCAGTGGCCTTACCCGAAGAAGGGTACGCCACCGAAGGGGTGTATGCTCCGTGTCCCTTCTCTCTCCTCTGACCACCCCGTTTTGCCCGCTCCACTCACCGCGTTTCTCCGCCACCCCTTCCTTTCCTCTTAGGTGAGATAATACGGACTATAAGCCGAGCAATTCGGGGTTTGGCTCGCTCGGTAATGCCGTAATAAAATCATACTCCCATCAAACGGCGCTGTGCGCACCCCCTTGAGGAGCGAAGGAAAAGAGAAAGGCGGGAGGAGGCGAGAGGGACGGTTGGAAGGCACACACCACCCCGGTGGGGATCACAGGAGGGCGGGAGGGGGAGAGGGGGAGGAAGCGGTAGAAAGAGGAGGGTGAACGGCTCGCCGCTTCATAGTACCAAGGGTAGGAAAAAAGCCTGGAGATTCGCATTCCTTTGGTCTCAACGATTGGATTTTATTTGACGAAGCCGCCCCGCGGACCGTCCAATCATCTGCCTCGCCGGTAGATGCCGGCCACGCCCATCCACCCCGCCGCACCCCCGATAGCACCACTAGCCGTTCTCTCGCTCGCACCCCGTTTCTCGCGTATCGCCGTTCGCCTTTATCCACCCCTTCCCCCGGCGCTACCCCGTTTGCTCTCTTTCGGTGGGTAGGGAGTACGGAGCGACCCTCTACGGCTCTTATCAACTTTATTATCTCGCACTACCACCGACGAGCGTGCGCTCGCGTGTATCACATCCGTGTTGCATAGACACTTGCAGGACTTGCGGGACAGCGCGAGAGGGTACGATGTAATTTTCTTGTCGGTGTAGGTAATTATATTATCGTCGACGAGAGAGAGCTTCGCAGCTCCCCTCCAAACCCACAGATATAGTAATAATGATAACAATAATGATGATAATAATAATAACCGGCGGCGGGAACGGGAAAGGCTTGGCGATCGTCCACGACTTCTCTGGATTGCGATAATAATCACGCGATAATGACGATATCGATATTATGAAGCCGCCGACTTATTATAACCAGTATTCAAGACAGAAATCGAGGTGATAATCGTAGTTTCTAAAATGGAGATAAAATGTCTTTCTCAAATGTTCGGTTCACGAAACTTTCCTTTTTACTACTGCACCGTAAGTGATATACTGCATAATATGTATAACGACAATCTAGTAAAAGATACAGAGAAAGCTCCAGAGTTCTTCTCTTCTATTTTTATAGATTTTTAAATGCTTTTTATTATGAGATTATTCAGCTAAAAATTTAATTTTTATTAAATGTACACACACACACACACACACACACACACACACATACACATATATATGTATATTATATATTTTTTAATTTATATACATAAACGTACAGTAAACAATATATATGTAATTTTATATTTATTAGGCAAGAATATATTTCTTACTGCAAAAATATTGTCATGCTGTGCTGAGAAGATTAAATAATTCTTAAAAAAAAATGGAAGAAAAAATCATTCTAAAATTATTAGATGCTATTTACATAAAAACATATTATAAAATATACTATATATACAAATTTAAATAATATAAATTTATAAATATGCCCATATGTATAAGTTTTACTAATTCTAATTGTTTACAAAAAAATAATTACAGTCTTAAAAACAGATCATCAAGAATGAAAAAAAAAAGTCTTCTCAATACACCCCAGTAAAATCACTACATAGTTACGCGTCCTATTAGCGTCTGCAACATTTCGAACGATCATATAATGTCACACGGAGCAGTGTCACACGACGAGAGACACTACGTTGCCGTCATTCTGCGCGCATAATTTCGCTACCCTCCCTGCCCCCGTCTTCCCCCGAACCCTGTCGCCCGGATCAACGAAAGTGACGACGACGTTGCGTGGGGGAGGGGCCGACCTCGTGCGCATTATCGTGGAAAGTACGACACAGAGCATGCTGGCCGTCCACGTTGGTGCCGGAAGTGTCCGTAGGGTTAATTAAATTAACGAGCGCGCGACACCGGTGTGTCATGTGGACCATGCGGACGTGCGTGTGTGCACGCATACAAAAGCGGCGCGCGTTCCTCTGACAGCGCGTGATAAGTTTCCTCTTCCGATGCTCGCCCCAAGAATTTCACATAAAAGCGGCGTACACGGGGCCATACATACATACGTCCCTTTTAAACGTGCGAGGATAAAAGGATCGGGACGAAGAAGGACGAAAGAGGGCGAGAGGTAGAGGAGAGGGTGGAAGAGCGGAAGGGACGAGGGAGGGCCGGGGAGTAGGATGGGGGCGCAACGGCGTGCCCCGCACTTAAGTAGAGCCGCCGTCTATTACCGGCGGGGGTCGAACGAGAACGAGGACAATGAAGGGTAGAAAGCGACGAGAAAGAGCGAGAAAGAGAGAATGGGAGAAATAGGGCCGATGAGGTTGGTGCAGAGTGCCGCGGGTTTTTCTTACACGATTTTCCACCCTCTATATAGCTGGTGCACACGTCCACCACCGCACCCGCCGCCGGCTCCGGCCACGTGGTAGTGGAGGGTTGGAGGCAGCCAACGCGAAGCGTGCACCGCGCGCCATCCTATCCCTCCATGGAATTCGAGCCCTCCCACCCCCGCCGGCTAGCCCCCGTAGCGGTGGTCGGCGGGGGTGGGATGCTGCGACCACGCCTACGTTTCGGAATCACCTCTACCTCGTCGACGTCACGACTTATCACCCTCTCAGCGGCGGCGGCGGCGGCGGCGGCGGCGGCGACG
>NW_017305927.1:887729-926027 GCF_001594115.1 Trachymyrmex septentrionalis
TGTGGAAGTGGCGGATGAAGAAGAGGAAGGAGAGGCAAAGGCAGCCGCGACGAAGGAGGAAAAAAAATAATGAAATGAACATCGGGAGGGAATCGCGGAATTATTATACGAGCACCAGACGAGGGGGAGTAATCGGGAGCACCAAGTCGGTTAGCTTATATAAATTGGGGGCGGTTCGGTATATAGGCATTTCCACGGCGAAGGGAGTAGTGCCGAGAAACGATTCGTTTCGTATGCGGGGGTTCGGGATAATTATTCATTCATCCGACGTGATGGACCTATGAGCGGCCGCAACGATGGCGATTTCGTTTTAAAAATCTCGGTGATGAATAATCGCGGCTTTCAACGCTTCCATCCTATATAAGTCTTATATTTCATCTATTTATCCTTCAATCAAGAATATTGAATTTTTCAAGAAATTGTGCGGAAAGTTAAAGCAATGTTAATATTGTTAAAATGGAGTATTATTAATGTTAAATTAATTTCCTACGCGACAACTTTATAATTTATTAGTAGAGTTAATTTATATATAGTTTTATATATTTATATAATAGTTTATGTATGATTTTATATAAATCTTACATGAAGCATACACACACACACACACACACACACACACATATACTTATATATGTTACATACATATTATAACAAAAATTATTTTTCTACTCCCATATTACATCTCATATTATTAACAGCTACAAAAAAAAGCAATGTAAACTGCCTCAATTACTCAATATAAATTGAGGACAGTTTGAATGGCGGTACTCTTGTTACTCTGTGAAGGGAGGAAATGAGAAATGATTTATTTCGAGCGGGGGTAAAGTAATTATGGACTTGGTTCTGATGAAGTGACCTGAATGATAAAGGGAGCTGCATTATCATGATGTTCATAAAGAATTCAGTCTTTAATAATGCAATTATAATAGGAAACCACATTAAACCGAATATATATTTTAACATATATTAACGTTTTTTAAATATAAAATTAATTATTTTTTTATATATGTATATTATAACCAAGCTTTATAAGAAATGTTTCTATGAAAAACATAATATATATTATAAATAATAGATAGAAAATTCTCTATCCTATTATTTAAAAAAAATGATATGCTAAAGAATAATGCTTTTAAAAACAAAGAGGAAGACCAAATATAAAACCATAAAAAAAGTGAAGCTAAAATGTTATTCTGAGTATTCAGGACAATAAGTAATATAAAATATATTTTCATGTAAAATTAAATTTATTCCTCCAGAGTTGATGCCAAACTCTGTAATGTTATAGTCTGACATCTGTAAGACACATTTAATATATACTAATTAAAAGGCACTGATTAATCTCAAGGAACTAAAATTACATAACTCGAATAAAAAGGAATGAATATTAAGAGTATTTTAATAGCAATAGTTTAAATTTACAAATAATATAAAGAATATAATTAAATAAATCAAATAAATTCATGTTAGCTCCAAAAGATTAAAGGAAAATGTGCAGAAATATGCACAATACATATACTTATTATAGACATATTTGCTTTTCAAATAATTTCAATAAATTCTATGACAATAAGGAGTCTTTCTGTGTGTGCATAATTCCTTATAAGCTTACGCAAAGGAAATAATTCTAATGATAAGTGTATATGGGATGGGCAACTACAATCTTCATCTTCTCTTGTCCGTACTTGCGTTGCAATATTACCCTTATTTGCATCCTTGAACTTTCCCAGCGACGTACCTAAACTTCTTTGTCGTACTTGCTAAGCTAATGCTAATAAGGATAGCGTCTGTTTGAAATTGATATTTAAGCGGTAAGTTGTACGACCGATGGAAACATTAATTGAGACCGATCCTCCCTCGAGAGTAATTAGTTAATACTGACAGTTCTCTCTATTACCACGAAGATATTAGAATATTATGATTATATTTTATATTACGTCGTACATCTGATCTACATAAAATAGATCTGTAAATATCTGTTTAATCTGTAAAATAATTATTGTATAATAAACAATAAACTTTTAGTTTAAAAAATTTAGAAAGAAGTAGTTTTCGGGAGAGAAGAAAAGTAGTTTACTTTTTTTAATAAGAAAAAAATTTTTTAGAGATAAACTAAAGAAATGCGTACACATACATTTAAAAACTCTCGATTATAATTTATACTTGTGTATTTCAGCAAGGTTTTGGAAAATTAATTGTTGCAGTATTAATTGTTGCAGCACAAGTACGAGTAGGATGAGTAACTGTTGCAGTATAACACCGAACACTCATCTGCTGCGTAGGATTTCAGGATTATTTCGTGAAAGTGATTCTCGTCCCGATCCGACTGAAATGACAGAAAAGCTAGAACCGTTCTGCGCGGAGACAATAATCTGGATTTTCATTTATTACTCCGTTTACGCGATTCAACAGCTTTCGCTGACATGTACGAAACAAAGTCACGAAAAGTAAGCACTGCACGTTGGATGGCGGGATAATCGTGGGGTGGCCGGGATAATAATATTATTCTGATAGGGAGCAGTTATGAGCACATGACGCCATGGACTTATGCGATGTCTCTTATCCCGTAACAATAAGTATACATATCGACATACACGGTGTTCCAAAATTATTTCGCTCCTCTTCGAACGAAGATTCAGATGTCAAATATCACGTCTTTTTTATAATCATCAAAAATTGTAAATTTTCTCATCGTATTGAAAATCAGCAGCCTTTTAAATTCTATTTCTTTTAGTATTTCCTTCGTAATTGAGATTAAAATTAAACATATCCTGATATAAAGTTCATTTAGAACTAATAAAAAAATAAGGATCTATTACTCATTTCTTTAAGAGAAGAAATATTCTGTAAGCACAATATTCCTAGAATGTTATTTATCTTTTTTATTATTCATACAATATTCTAGAAATATTGTATTTATAGGATAATTAATTTTCTACTAAAATTATATATATATCTATATAGTTAATTGTTTTTCTTTCTACTTGATTATTACATAAATCTCCAGAAAATTATTTATCTCTTTTTTTAAGGAAGCCCGATAAATAATAAACGTTCATGTCGATTTCGCTGGATTTTGTAATTCACGATTCTCTAACGTTATTAGTAAATGTTGTTCAATCTCTGACTTGGAATATTTGCGATTATGACAAAGTGCAGTAGTTCTGACACACCTCGTATACGAACCATTGTCATTGCTGGCACGGCGAGCCGCGGGCCGAATGCGAGTATTCGAGTTATATTATTTGCGTGCGCGTCGAATGCAACGAATCGTGCGTGAAATCGACTTTATTAGTTGCTTCGCCCCAATAACGCGCGCATTAAATACATATATCGCGTTGACGCTCTTACATGTCACGCCGCGCGCCGCGCCGCGATCATTTTGATTGTGCTGCTCCGACAGCTCTTACGTTTAATGTCCTTAATAATGAACAACGCCCTCAGTTACAAATTATCCATGTTAAATTACTATTGCGATTAATGTCCGTTTCTACCAATAAAGATTAATTTTAATCTTGATTTACCTTACCTAATCTTGATTTTTATCTTTTTATAATTCTATTGTACATTAAGAAAAAGGTACTAAAAATTTTAATAAACATTTACTAGTACTAACTAAATATTCACTTACGGTAAATAAATATTTATTCAATAAAAAAATATATAGTTAAATCAAATTGATGGTTCTTGTGCCAAGTAAACATATCTTTATACTTAAATATTTAATTGGTAAATATTTAATTGATATATTATTAAATAATTTATTAAATTTTAGTCTCTTTTTCAGTGTAAAAAAAATATTATAGAAAAAATTTTAAGAATAAATTAAGGTGAGATTAAAGTTATTCTATTGTATATTAATAAAAATAAGATTGTTATCCTTTAATAAATTAATTGAGAATTTTTTAAACATATAATAAATTTTTAATATTAATTTATGATTAATTTACGATTTTTCCAACCTACATTTATTTTCCGAGACATTTTAGTCTGACGATTCAGGAAGAAAACGAGAATATACTCGTAATTATATATTTTTATCGTGTTAAAAAATATTTTCGTTACCATAGCTTGATTGATAAGTTTGATAATAATAAAATTTTTTTTTAATAAATTACGTTTTTAAGATTGCAAGCAAAATGTTATTAAAGGAGACAGATAAGATTTTATCTTCAATGCCGTATACACGTGAATGTATGAACTCGTGCAATTTTTCGTATAGCCGCCTAACAATGCGACCCTCTCGCGGTAACAAGCCGCAAAGGTATAAAGCTGTGAAAACGTCGTCTCGCGCGTGAAAAAGATGTATCGAGTGAGTAAGTTATTACATAGGTAGTCCGGTATATAAATTGTCACCTAACACAGTCGCGCGTAGGGACCGTCGTCCTCGCTACGGGTTCGAGATTGCTTTGTTTGGTATAAAGGGTCGTGCGGGGGTGACGACGAGAGATGGCGGAGAGAGTAGACGGTATAAAGGTATAATAAAGGAGAGAGCGCGAAGGGAAGGGTTGGAAAAATCCGATATCTTGGGTGAAATGAGAACTTCGGGCCGATATCGATGTATATCATATACACCCTCGTTCTCGAGTCTATGTGTCTTGTATTTTATGTGGCATTTCTATTTTCAGCTTCGTTGTAAAAGTGAGCTGATCGTCGCCTATATGAATTAAGGATGATTGGGCCGTACAATATTAGTTAAAGGTTATCGAAATTTAAAAATTGCTGACTTCTTGGGATTTTTATTTTAATTAACAATAAACATTTTTCTATTACGCTCTGGAACAAGCTATATAAAATAATATAAATAATTTGGCTTATAATAGTTTATATAGCGCAATATTTGCTGTAGTTTGAAATAAATAACTTTTACAACGAGTAGGTGGATCCAAATGAATTTTTGTACTAATGTTACAGTTTTACTAGTATATGTAAAAAATTTAATTTAATTCATAATGCCACTTCTTCATCAAATCTGTAAATGAGTATTACGCACGCAAAACGCGATTTTACGTAAGAATTAATGTAAACAAAAATTAAATAATATTTAAACCAGTAAGAGAATTGTGCTCAAATCTTACACAGGAATTCAGATAATAAAACAAAAAATGTTTGAAATTTTTGTATTTTCAGTAATGCTTCGAAATGTGATACATATATACATCTTTAATTTACGTTAGCTTATTTATTTTCCTAAATCAGAAATTAGATGTTTAAAAAGAGCAAAAAAATATAGTTCATTTTTTGTTTTTTTTTTTTATTTATATAAGTAAGAAAAAAGATAAACCATAATTGTTATTTAAAGACGACATAATAAATTTGTCAATTTATGCTTTTTAAAATATCACTTCAATTATATTATTTGTAAAATTCGTAAGAGAGTCCAGTTTGTCTCGAAAGGAATTTTAAAAATTATCTCCAATTATCAAATTTTAAATAGAAATAACGTATTTTTATTAATATTCGCGACTAGAGAATCGAATATTCTATAACATTTCAAATGCAGTTCGCAACAGTGACGGTGCACGAGACGTTAACGGAACGGCTAGAGTCGTTCGTGTTTATTCTCACGTTCGATACATATGTTAGATATCCGCGAGGGAGAAAAACGCGCCGTACTCGGCGGTCACGTACGTCGTTCACGGGAAAATGTAATAGCACTGGGAAAAAAAAAAAGGAAAAAACGGAGCGGAGAGCGGGACGGCCCTTTTTTTTACCGCGCGTGCACTCGCGGATTGACGGAAAAAGGGTAAGAAAACAATTTTCAGAGCGCTCGTGCCTGGCCTCCGAAACGGCGTTTGTCGCCCGTCGTCGTCCTAGACACGTTCGCGCACCGCTGCTGTTTTCGCTTTTCGTACTTTTAAAAAAAGCTTCCACGCACGTTCACCAGCGTAATTCGCGCCGTAAATCGACGTTACGCCGCGCATGCATTCCGCATTCACCGATACTGCGAGCGAGCACCTCGAAATCCGCGGACTCGGTTAGCAAACGTAACGAAAATAGCAAAAAAATGATTCTTTTTTTTCCTTTGAGCGCAACTATTTTCACAGTTTGATATTAAAACAGTTAATCCCAAATAAAAATAAATTTTGTGTCAAACGCGCGCTATTTTTTATTTACATTTAAATTTTATTTGTATAAATAATACATATATTTTATATTTTCTCCAAAATTTCACAGCAATCTCCTAGGGAGCCAAGCTGTACATTTGTACAGAATAAGTCGTAAGTATGTTTTAAAAATTTCGCGAGCGTGTTGCTAAAAAAGGAAGAAAATGTTGCTGAAAATAAACATTAGGTCGCAAATGTTTCTCTTTCGAAATAATGGACACAAATGCAGCAGTATCAAAAAATGACTTTATTTAAAATTTTCAGGCAGATATTTCTCTTTGTTTACAGGAAATACTAAAAGTATCTTTCATCATTTTCCATAAATAAAAGAAAGAATTTGATCTGATACTCATCGTCAGCCAATGTCATTTATGTCTATTATTTTGATAACAAAGTATCTTCTTACGATTATAAAGTGATTATAGAAACATTTGTTCTTCCTTTTTATCCGGAAACACGTTCAAATTTTAAAATACATATTTATGGTGCGTGCATGACTCACTCTGTGTAAATAATACAATTGTTCGTGAAACTCGGCATCATAATCATTTCGCAATTTGGACACAGACGATAACATATATGTATATTTGAGGTAAATGTATCTGTCATATTTACTTGATGACGACATTTTCGCGTACGGAGACGCATGTGGCGGTACATCGTGGCGGCGGCAACGACGTCGCTTTTGTACAAACGTTTGCAGCATGATATTCCCACCCTATTGTGACGTAAAGGTTGTAACAAGGTTGCGCGTTGCGGATCGTTTTGCCCGCCAGAGGAGCTTTTCCAGCTTCCGCTCGTCGGTGCTTTCGCAAGGTGTGCGCGCACGTCTGTGTGCGCCTCGTGTGACACTTGAACCCTCGGCTCCACGCCTCCAAGGGTAAACGTGCGAACACAAGCGAGAGAGAGAGAGAGAGAGAGAGAGAGAGAGAGAGAGAGAGAGAGAGAGAGAGTGAGAGAAGGAGAGGAGAGAAAAGAGGGAGAGAGACGGGAGGGTCGAAGGGTTCGTGTTAATTAATATCACGTCACCCGCGCGCGCTGCCCAGCTAAAATCTGTCTCCGCTTCTGCTCCGCCGAAATATTCCTACCTCTCCCTTCCTCAACCCTCTTCCGTCACCATCGTTCGCCTTCGCATGTTCTCCTTTATCCTCACTTTGTCCTCACTGTGTGTAAGATTACACCTTGGACGATTGTGGTTGTAAATCAATTGACACGAAAATCAGATTGTGTAAACGTATAAAATGAATAGTAGAACATGCGTAGTTTGGAAAATTTATACATTAAACTTAGCATATTTTACGCGTCGACCAAAACGATCCACTCAAATTTTTGTGTTGATTTGACGTAAGATAAATATGTTAGAAATTAAGACAAATATTATGATAAATATTAAATAAAAAATTAACACAAAAAAACATACATATAATTTGTAAGCAAATTTGTGAAAGCATTTTTTTTCAATAAAATTAACTTTTATAATATTAAATTAATTTTTCATTTGTCTTAGAATTTACGTTTTAGGGTGCAATCATTAGATCAGTACCTTCATTGGACTTTTTAAGCATCTTAAATATTTTAAAAATTAAGCAAATTGGTGACGATCCGTTTACGTGGAAAGATAATGCACATCTCACAATCTTCAACGCAACATCAGTTTCAAGCATCATTACTGAATAACAAATGTTAACGTAAATGTTGATCTTACTAATTTTATTTTACACTGCAAAATTACAAATATAAGAGAGAGTGTCAGTTTGTAAGATTACTATATTTCTTTAGAATTTAGTCACGTATATTCGTTTTAGCATTTTATAACGAGTATTAAATGTCGGTAATACATATAACGTAAACTTAAAAAATATGTTCATAATTTTATATCTTATTGCCATAATTGGACTACTTTCAAATGTCTATAATTGGACCAGTCTAGTTAAGGCAAAGATTTTATTAATTCTATTTTAAGTTTTGTTTTCAAAATTATATTACTTTCCTTATTATTACTATATTACAGAAGTCTAGAAAAAAAAATTATTTTGTGTATGACATAATCAACTTTTCATAGAAGTGAATTATAAAAGATCTTTACATACAATAGCCTTTTTATTTTTTAATTCATCATTTCAAGAATGTTGATGTTAAAAAAAAAAGTCAATTTGCTCACTTAATTATAAATCTTTTTTAACGCTAACAAATTTTGAATATCAATTTAACACGAAATATTTAAATAACATAATTACATTACATTAAATTAACACTCAGATATATGAAAAATTCAACACAAAAATTGTAATAAAAACCGGTTTTAACACAAATAAAAAAAAAATTGTTACGGTATGTATAATGTATGTCAATAGAAATAAGATATCAGAGACGACACTTTGTATGATGTACGCGCACTTATACTCGAAAAGTCAAGTTTCTACATACGAGTGACACACGTCATCATTACTAACGTTTAATATTTGATCGCGGCTTTCAAATGGGTGAGATCTCCTGTTGTGCGCTTTCAAGAACGCGACGAGTACCTGCAGAGGTTTCATCGAACTCACGACGACACATAATAAATCGATTCACACACTCACTTTCGATGATCGATCGAGAATGACGATCGGAATAGTAGCAAACCGCGCAAATTCGTCTTTAACTTTACCGCGAAGCTCGTATATAATATGTACAGTAATGTACACGTTCGCATATGCATACGTGCAAATACGTGCAAATACGTGCAAATACGCGCATGTGGCAGCCGCAGGGCTCAATTTCTACAGCAGTTATTTCAGTATCGCTTTACATACCGCGGAACAATACCGCGGTACACGCATCCGCAGAATCCATTCCGCGGATCCCGGCGAATTTATTTGTAGCGATGAAACGGAAAAAGCAATACCGAAAAAACGTATTTTTGCAGGAAATACAATCCGATCCGGTTTTTGCAGAAAAAATCCGCCGCGGTAATGGCAAACTTGTTAAATCGCCGATGATTAACCCCTCGTACGTTTCAGAAATTATTGAATAAAAGTAAAATCTGATACGTTTGTCATTCCTTACTAAGAAACATTTTCATTAAAATATATAATTATGTTTTGCCGTTGCGTTTTCAATTTTTTCAGTGTATCATTTGCATGAGCAAAATAATTTCTGTGTTTAAATTAATTAAACACGCACATGGTAAGGCGAAAGGACGCAGAACATAAACTAACGGTAACATTCCATCAATATTATAATTTCCTACTTAACAATGTAATTGTTATGTACAATATGTGTTATATTACATTTACATTGTTGGGTGGAAAATTATAATTGATATAATGTTACTGTTAGTTTATGTATTCTCTGCGGGCATTCACGAGCCTCGGAAACCAATTAAAGAGTTAACCGGAATTAAATGAGGTCATATTTATAACTTATTGCTCGAAATGATTTACCGACGATTAAGTCTCAAGAAGTGAACTTCATTTTCTTAACAGTTACACAATGAATAATATCTAGTAACTCGCAATCACTCGGAAATTGACTGACACGTCGAACGGCTTTATCGGGCGGTCAGGCGGCAGGACACGATCCGGGGATGGATCCTGCGGTCCATTCACAGCATCCGCGTTGACGCTTTGATCATTTGTTTCATAGCGGGCGATGAAAGCGACCGGTGAAGGCGATGACAGCTAATGCGCCGTGAGGGGTGCGGCAGTTTTCACGGCGGTGGTCGAATCGTCGAATTCGCTCCGGCCTCTTCCTCTCCTCCCTCTTTCTCTCTCTCTCTCTCTCTCTCTCTCTCTCTCTCTCTCTCTCTCTCTCGTTAAAACGAGCCACGACTTTAAATGACATTTCCCTCGGAGCGACAAAAACGGCCCAAGTGTCGAGGTGAAGCGTTGACACGTCGATATAAGCCAGGGCTTATAACGCGGCCGGGGATGGCGCTCGAATAAATTACGGGGCCAGAAGAACCGATAGAATTTTCTGCATCGACGCGGATATTTGCTCGATAATAATACAGGTGATATAGTCGGATTTTAGAAAAGGCCAACCTGATATTCTTAAAGATGGACTTATTGTCTGTTGTTGTTTTCTTGCTTCCTTATATATTATACATATTTTATAATTAATTTATATAACGAATAAAATATATGCGAATGCATTCGATTTTCGTTATTAAATTATTATGGAAATTGCAGAGTACGGTCATCCTGTATACAAGGGCAAGCAGTTAACACCGTTATTAATTGAATGAATTTCTCAGAAAATATACGAGGAGAGATAATTTTTCTTTTAAAATAGATTTATATATCTATAAAATTGCAAGAAATGAGTGCAAAATTTGAAAATTAACAGAATAGTAACAAATATACGTTATTATTATTCATTATTATTATTACAGGATTTGGATTCAAAAGTGATTTTCTTTTTGTAACATTAAAATTGATTTTTTATTTGCAAAGATATGAAGAGCACATAAAGAGTCCAATTATTACTATTATTTTGTTGTCAAGATAAAGTAAATTTCGACATGGATTTATGTGCATGCAAGCGCCACGTGGACTAGAATTTCGGAAGGAACGTATTACTAGCCGAGAGAATAAGCACAGGAAGAAGAAAAGAGAACGAAAGAGCGGGGGAGGGAAAGAATAGGAGAGAGAGAGAGAGAGAGAGAGAGAGAGAGAGAGAGAGAGAGAGAATCGTAGAATCAAATATCCGCCGTACTTTCACGGTACGCTTCCCTAATTTGTATTGCGTATGGCAGCGATGCCGAGATATTAGGGGCAGTTATCGCAACGTATTGCTCCTAATCGTTCTCCACCCCGAAGGGAGTTGGCGGTCGCCGAACGAAGGGTAGCAACGCGTCGAACGGAGATGGAAAATCTGGAAAGAGGAATGATACGAGAGAACGAAAGAGACAGAAGATAGTTATATCGGGAGGAGGGGAAGAAGGGAAGGGGAGGTAGAAGGGAGGTATATTCGCCAAAGGGAGAGAAAGAGAGAAAGGGATCGTAGGCTCGGCAGAGAGAGAGAGAGAGAGAGAGAGAGAGAGAGAGAGAGAGAGGGAGAGAGAACGAGAGAGAAAGATTCGAAAGAGAAAGGGCGAAAGACAGAGAAAGAGAGGAAGGGAAAGAGAACGATCAGGGAACACAGCGTGCACTGGTGCTTTTGACAGGCCGATGAATTGAATAATCGCAAGTCGAGTCGAGTCGAGGGGGTCCCGCCAAATCTCAGTCCCCAATACGTCGGTATATAGATGTAGACGCCCGGCGTATTCCAGCCCGAATGTGCGTACTGTGCATGCTCGTGCGCGTAAAAGTGTATATATGCGATATATAAATATACAATATATATATATATACGTGGAGGAGGTTCTACCTCGTGTCGAGCTCCCGTTCGCGGATTATCAGCTTCGTGGAAATGAGCACGTCGGCAGTATCCCCGTTGATACGGGCCTTCCTCCTGCTGTTCAGATCCGATTTTATCGAATCTTATTTCGCATTCCGAGAGAAGGGGAGAGAGTAAAGGTCGGTCGTGCATCAATTACCCGGATTCGTTACCCAAAATCGAGCAAATCATGTAATTACTATTTCGTTCGATATACGACAAATTTTTCAAGCGTGTTAATTGGCTGCAGAATAGAGAAGAGTTGATTCTCGAGTCTCTACACGGAAAGAATAATTTTGCTGAAGTATCTAAAAATTTAGATAGATATATGAATTTGAAAATAATTTTGTTGGATCATTAAAATAATTAATGTGAAAAACGCAAGCTTATGAGCTGCAAAAAGTTTTGACATTCCAGCAATCAGATGGAATGTTCTACATGATTATTTTAACAATTCAATAAAATTATTTTCAGATTTATATCTACCTAAATTTTTAGAGCTCAACGAAGTCGATTTCTCTATACAGAAATTTTGTCTCTCAGAATATAGCTAATCAATATACTTGAAAAATTTGACAGTGAAATGTTCCCAGATAAAATACAAAATCATAATAAGATCAAGACGACATTAAATAGAAGTCATTTTAGGAAACATTATAATGATGTCATTTGATTCATTTTTTATGATAATTTTGTGAATTCTTGAGATGACAATAATTTTTATGATCTTTTAATTCTAAAAATTATTGTCACGTCAAAATTCTTCACAAAATCATCATCAATAAAAAGTGTATCAAATGACATCATTATAATTTTGTCGTAAAATGACTTCTTAATGTATGTTGATCCTATAATGATTTTGTGTTCTACTTGCTTAAAGCTCGCTTCCACTGAAATCAATCATGCGATTTTGTTACAAAAAAGCAGTAAGCAATACAATCGACTTGGGGATAAGCTAAAGATAAAGCCTTATCTTCAAGGTGCTAGAAATTAGTCCAATATCTCGGACGAAGAAAAAATTGATCAAGCATTAATCAAGTGACCGAATTGCTCAAATATGATTTGTTAATTTTTTCTCTCTGTCCGATATCTTAGAATGGTTTCTAACATTATGGACAGAAGGCTTAAGCCTAGGATCATCGAATAATTTTACAAGGATTTTTTTTTTTTTTTTAGAAGAAAAGCTGTAATTTCGTCTTTATCGCGTGTCAAGGTTCAAGATACCTGCATAATTATACACGTACACAAGGAGAATCGGATTCGCCGCGATCGGCTGTCCGCCCTACGCCGCACGTTCGTGACACCCACGCGATGCGTTTGATATTTGAAGGCAAACACAACAACCGAATGCCCGAATTAATATTATTAATTCAAGTGGCGGAGAATCCACGCGGAGAATTACGCGCTTCGACAGTTCGTAAGCCTCGAGCGGCGCCTGGCGCGCACGTGGCTCACTCCGCTTTTGCTGGAAGCGTTTCTGTTTTCAACGTGTGCCCAGCGGGAGACGTCCGGATCCTGTAATGCCGCGATGCTCGATTCCTCATCGGGAATGTGCAAAGAGACACGCGCGCGACGATGATGAAAGGGGAAAACAGCGTGGCTCTTCAAAGCCTACCTGCCCCGAAGAAATCTACCACGAGGCTCACGGTTTTTTACAGATAAATATATCGCAGTTAACCCTCTAAGTAGTTTACCCTCTGAGGCGAATTTCCAAGATATCCAGAAAAGTAGGATTGGATCTGACCTGCTGTCTCATTCATTTTTCACCTAATTAATATAAAATGAGTAAAAGTAAATAATGACTCTCCTACCCAAGATGCATAAACGCAGCATAATTAACGTAAGACCAATAAATATGCTATGTTAAATCAATATGGCTACTTTATGCTAGATGCTCATTAATTTAGATAGTCATATGCTGTT
This sequence comes from Trachymyrmex septentrionalis, assembly GCF_001594115.1. Classification (NCBI taxonomy): domain Eukaryota; kingdom Metazoa; phylum Arthropoda; class Insecta; order Hymenoptera; family Formicidae; genus Trachymyrmex; species Trachymyrmex septentrionalis. Next base: position 901,121 of record NW_017305927.1, read on the forward strand.
CCAGAAATCGACTTTAGTATTGGCTAATTTTTTTTTCAATACTGTAAATTACTTAATTTGAGTATTAAAAGCACTGTTTAAGGTTCAAAGCTCTTGATACTCATAAGTAATTAATCAGTATTAAATTTCTGTAAGGGATGTTTTTGTGTGTGTGCGTTAATAGTACTAATACTCGTAGACCTGTTCTCAGCTGAACTCTTCTTGCACGGTTTATCTTTCCTTTTCTTTCCATATTGGAAAAAAAAAAAGAGAAAAGACAAACCGCGCGGAAAGTTCGGCTTGATATACATGAAACTTCCTCTATTAAATAGCGCATAGATGGCAAAATAGACGAAGCCGCGTACACCCCATCATTAGAAAGTAAGTATCGCAGTAAAAGAATCGCGTAATCGTCATGTAATAAAGTGAGAAAGAAATCCTAATATGAATTTAGTAAAACGAAATTTGAGGAAATATAGGATTTTGCCAGAGGCCGTCCCGCGTAGCTTATTTTGTTATTTCTTCCGGAAAAAGTTGCACGGGAAGGTTGACATAACATATCAGCGGAAAAATTCAATATAAAATGTTTCACCGCTGGGGGAAATTAATGACATTCGAGCCCGGTGCCGCGTTCGTATGAAAAATCGCGTGCATGGCATCGGGGGGAGGCGCGGAATTACACGGTTACAATCGGTATCGGAGAGAGTATACAAACACGCGCGCAGCGCGTTGTCGTCACGTGAAAGGCAATACGTTACAAGAGGCAAGCCAGACCAACCTGCCTGCATATCGGTGTAGGGTTTAGGTATAACCGTATAACTGGCTTCCGCTATGCGCATTCGGATAGTCCGGGGATAGGGTATATATCGGGAGAATGAGAATGGGCGGAAACCAGTCAGAGAGCATGGAGCTAAGCGAGCTAGCGAGCCGAGTCAGCCGAGAGCCCTGAGTCGAGCCGAGCCGAGTCGAGCGTCTGGTGCGTTTGACGTTGATACCGCGATAAGATGAAAGAGCTCGGAAGCTTATATCCGAACCTATATGACTGTATTGTTGCGCACGTCTAAGCAGGCACGTAATGCCGTGCCGATACAACGTTGATACACATCTTAGACGTACTGGCGTTTGCCCGCGTGCACGCGTTATATCGGGAATCGGGGAAACGTATCACGGACAGGGGAACAAGGGATGGAGCGTAGCAGCGTACGAAGGGGCACTCGCCGCACAAAGAGAAACGATCGGATCGTAAACAGACGCCGGAGCGTAATTAGGGAATAATATCGGAGGTTGTGCGCGCCGTCGAACCGCATTGCTCTGGGAAATGGGGATTTTGCCTCGGATTAATTTGCCTCGCGAATAGACGCAAGGATATCTACTTATCTTTCAAGTTAATAGATCGACCGAAAGAATCTCAACCGCTGCTGGCTCACTTTGGTTCTCGGGAGTAGTTTTATGCGATCGGCTTTAGTCAGTATCTTTTAAATTTAACAGTCACATTAAAATTTTTTGTTTCCTTTATATAATTTACATTTTTCATGGATTAAAGATGATCCTGAAAGCTGTCTAGCTTCTACGCAGCAAGAATAGTTTTGCTGGAATATCTAAGAATTTAGTTAAATATAGATCTGAAAATAAATTTTCTTGGATCATCGAAAATAATTATGCAGGACGCGTAAATTAATTACTAGAATATTGAAATTTTTGCAACATTGTCATCAATATTTAAGTGTTTTATATAATTATTTTCGTGATTCAATAAAATTATTTTCAGGGCGATATTTTTATGTTATAAATATAAATGATATATTTCAAAAAAACTGTTCTTCCCATGTAATGATAAATTCGATCACTCGCGCTATACTCAATTAATAAATATTAAAGGCTGCTTTATATAGGAGCCTCTCCTTATGAAATGAAGAATGGAATGAAGATACTACTACTTATACAGGATATTAAGAGATATTATACCTATACTTAATATCTCCATTCCATTCTTCATGGAATGAAGATACTAAGTATTTTAAAAGATTTTAAATAAACTATTCGGGTTATTTTGATAAAACTTTGTGTATGTTTGAAAGACATAAAAGATTCATCAAAATAATCCAAGTGGTTTTTAAAATTTTGAAATGAAATTTTTTTTTCTTCAACTTGGGCATTCAGTATCTTTTAAACTAAGCTGTTTTGGATATATAGTAAGTTTTCGTCTTCAATTTGTGAAAGGAATCATCCCTTAAAATCTTTTAGAGTAACTATAGTATCCTCCCCCTGTATAAAGTATTTAAATATAGTGGTATAATATAATTAACTTCAACAATTAAAGAATACATGTATATATATTCTGTTAAATAACGTGATATCATTATTGAATATTTAATTGTTTAGAGTATAAAATATTTATATGCTTTTATGTCCAGTGTGTTACTTTTTTAATATACACCTTATACATAAGTGTCTGAATTTGCTGTAAGAAAATCACATTAAACATCAAATTCTTTATAGATATAATATTAAAGTTAAAGTAATTGATTTTCTAGGAAATAATAAATTCTATTAAAATGTAGAAATATTAAAATTAAGCACTGTGCACTTACACATAATTAAATAATAAACAAATAGAAAAATGTTGATTCATGCTAAAGTCAGGTTCCAAATTGTGAAGTATGTATTTACTTATTGTTATCATTTTTGGCATTTTTATGATTCACCAGCAACTGTAACGCACAAATATGTCGGATATTAAACTAGGGATAGCCAATTCGCAGCATGTGCTACTAGTGGATATTTTTAGTGGTACATTTAAAGAAATACGCGTTGTTAGAGAAAAATGTAAACCCTCAAAAGTTATTTTACACAGTAAAATAGCAACTTCAAAATCTATTTTTTTATAAATACTTGCGCTTTCTGAACGAACTGCGTTCGTTTTATTCGGTTTCGTGATAAACTATTTTACTTTAAAACAAATGTAAAACAGAACACAATAAAAGAAATAAACTTTATTAAACAAAACAAGTATTTTTGCTTTTAGTGCAAGAGAAGAGAGGATAAAAAAATAATAGCTTTTTTCCTTAAATTTATAGCAAAGTAGAGAGAGAGAGAGAGAGAGAGAGAGAGAGAGAGAGAGAGAGAGAGAAATTTCAAACTTTCATAATGATGTACCTGACATCCTATACTAAGGCTGCGTTCAGTTTGGACGCTTTCAGCACTTTTAGTCTTGTAATGAACGATTAAAACGTATGAACATCTGAAATAAATGTAGTCTTAATATAGGGGTGGCCTTTTTATTAAATGTGTCATTATGAAGGTTTGAAATTTTTTTCCTTCAAATATACAGTAATTAATTACTGTTCAAAGTAATTAATTTGCTAAATTTAAAGGAAAAAAAAAAGACCTTGCCTTCTTATACTTTCTTCTCTTGCATTGAAAGCAAACAGTACTAGTTCTGTTTAACAGAACTCCCGAACTCTAAGAAACGCTTATCCTGAGAAGCCGAAGGAGACATACCTGATGTCCGGTTCACCTGTATCCGATTGGTTTACACGATTCCGTCGCTGCCGCGTCGTTTTGCTTCTTCGTTTTTCATTCGAGCGAGCGGGCCGAAATGGAAAAAGCGTGGGCGATGCGTTTATTTAAACTACAGGTGCCTGTGGAAAAATGCCTCTCTACCTGGGCAACACGTGGTGCGTGCATGTATACGTAAAGTGTACACACCGACGCGACTCTCCTGCGGCTGACGAGCGGCCGAACAACAACAAACGCCAACAGGAAAACGCGGAACCGCGGCCCCAATTGCGGCTTGAAAATCAAACCGGACCATTGTCCGAGGGACACGTCCTATTAGTTTTTCATTTATCCGTGACTTCCTTCCTACACCGCATTCCTTTTTTTTTTTTTTTTTTCATGCGGTGGATTCACAGGCAAGACAATTCGATATACAATTATGCGACATTCAATCAACTGTCACTCTTAGAATTTTTGCTTCTGTATCGCAATATTGCGCCGGAAAGCATGTTCTTTTATATAGAGAAATTGAATAAACGTTAATTCGCAATATACTTACGGTAAAATATTAATTCAATGATTATTTTCGTCGCTAATTAAAATGTCGCTTATTTAAGTTTCGCTTAAGGGGGTAGAATCTTTGTGAAAAAAGACACTCTGTTAAACGGTTATTGTTAATTCGGAATTAAAAGTACGTAAACAATTTTTTATAAACGCAATCTTTAGAGATTTTGCGAGAAAATGACGTACAAAAAGTTGCGAAAAAGTAATTTTATCAAAAGTTATAAGTAGTTTAAATATATTATTTGTTTGGTTTTGCTATGATTATCGAGAACCACAAACAAGATTTTTTTTTAATTCCAACAGCATTCTTTTCGTAAATGCTTCATCAATAGAGCTTCTAACATAAATTAAAAAAATTTTTTGAAAATAATGACAAAGACTCAAATTTTTCGGAAAATTGTCATAGTTTTATTAATTCCAAGCTTAGAAAAAAGTTTCTTTTTCAAGAGCTTTCGTGAGATTCAATTTGTATAATTGTAATTTGGTGTTAAATTCATAGCTTCATTTTTTTCGAATTTATATAAATTATTTTGATAATCCTATAAATCATTTTCCGTCTTTTCAGATCTGTATTTAGCTAAATTTTTAGATACTTCGATAAAATTCATTTTTTTCTGTATAAAAGTAAGATCCATATCGCAGAACTGCTTTCATTTAACGCGACCGGATAGGAGGCTTTTTCTCATGCAAATAAAAAGTTTCTTCCATATCTCATTACAACATCGAAATCTCGCGACTGCGATCTACGATTTGCGCGATATAATCCGAAGTGCGTGCTCCATGTCATACGGGGCAGAGTGCCATCCACGCGCGATTACACGTACATGTGGCATTGATTGGTCGAGCGGAGTGGCTCTCGAGTGTCTTAAAGGACCCAAGGGACGTAGACGTTCCGGAGGCGGAGGAGGCGGCGGCGGCGGCACAAGCCGACGACGGTATTATAGTTGCTATCTGTCTTCGCGTATGTATGTCGGTCGGCAGTCAGGAACACTCGTCCAGAAATGTCACCCGCACGCCGCGTCTATAAAGGATTTCTATAGATCGGTCGCGTGCCACCGTGCGAGCTACGTGCGCGTGTACGTTCAACGATCCTAAGTAGGAGAGATCCCGGGCATCATCCACGACCCATTGCCGATTACATCCCGGGGCGTTGTAAGTCCGCCCCCTCCCCCCCGTTGTAAGTCCATGTAATTCCGCGCTCTATCTCTTTGACGGGCACTCGCCGCAACGCGATCATCGCGGTCTTTCATCATTGATCGGTGATTATGGTCAGACACTCGTCGAGAGTTCTTTATATTTTGCTTTTCTATATACATAGATAAAGTGATATGCCTACGCCATAATTATTATAGCCTTTGCGGTTAATTCTCATGAATATCTTATGTTTAAAATGCTACAAAGAGCATCATCGATATTTATGAGAACATTGATTTAAAAAAAATATTTTCCGTAAACAATAAAACGGTGGAAAAGGGGAAATAAGAGTTGATTTAACAAATATTGAGTATGAAGAATTATTGATAAATTACTAAATTTCGTATAAATACATATATTATAAACGCTGAAATACTGGATATTACATGTTTCGGCTCTTGGATAGAGCCATCTTCAAATAATATAATACGACGTCCGTAAATAAATTAGTTACCCGTAAATTAGTTAAGATATTTCGCCTGAAAATTACGGAGAGAAACATACTTGGATATTGAATATATTTGTTTACATTTTCGAAAAATGGCGAATATCCTTTTTTAAATTCTTTTCCATTTAGAAAGATATTTTTTCATTTTTGTCGGATTTATTTTCGGAAAGATCGACGAAAAAACTTTTTTCCCATAAATTGTACACATTGAAGAAAGGACGATTTTGATAAAGTATTCGAAAATTTATCTGGATATACAGATCTGAAAATAATTATATTGTACATCTAAATAATTATTGGATACTCAAACAAGCTGTTAGAACGTCAAAACTTTTGCATTTATTATGCTTGAGAGTTCCTACATAATTATTTTGATGGCCCAACAAACTTATTTTCAAATCTAAAATAAACTAAATTTTTAGATACTTCATCAAAACCGTTCTCTATCGGTGTATAAAAAAAATATTCATCTACCATCGCGAGTCGAAAAATCGACAAATTGGATTATTTTCTGACTCGACCTAAATCCGGGTACGATGCCGCCCAACCGTTTATAATATTAAATAGGAAATATAAGGGGTTCTTCCTATAGCAGCGTAAGCTTCATCATCGTTTTAATGCTCGAATTATTCGGCTCTTTATTTCCAAACGGTAGTAAAAAGTTTCCGCGACATTAGGCATCTTGTCTCTATTCCATCGGAAAACTTACCTGGTCCAGGCAGCAAGTTATGCAAATTTACGAGGACTGAATGCTTACCATGAGGATCCGTTGCAAGAGCCACGAAGTAGGGGAGGGAACGAGAGAGAGAGAGAGAGAGAGAGAGAGAGAGAAAAGGAAGAAGGCAAGAGCTTTTAATTATCGAATTATGCGACACTGTTTATTGCCGAGTGTGCCAAGCGGAGGTCACCTTAATCGTTCAATCGAGTGGATGGCGGATAAAGAGAAATATTACCTTCCCCCGAAGAGCGACCGCGCCTTTCATCCGCGAATAATTAATGTAACACCGGCGTTGTAATTGCTTGTTGATAGGCGCGACGCATCTGCTCTCTTCGATCACGGCAATGCATACGTTGAAAACCCTCTGTTACGTGACTTATATTGAGGGGAGTGAAATATGTGAGAGAGTACGAGAGAGAGAGAGAGAAAGAGAGAGAGAGACAGCCGAAGAAAAGTTGGTAAAAACTACGTTTGAAAACGACATTGAAATTGAATTGCCACGTCCGACAGTAACACCGCGCGCTGTGAATATATATTCAACCTCATATAATTATTTATTCCGGTAATATAATTTCTTATTTTATTTAATTAAATTTGTTATTCATGCAAATTTTAAACCGAGCGTTGAAACGTGATTTGACGCTGAGCAGAAATTAAATTAGTTAATGCGAATGTACACTTGGCTGACATGAAAGAAAATTAATTTAAATGCACCCTTAAAGCATTCATAACTTGTTTCTCTCGCGTAGAGAATATATATTTTACGTCCGTCCAGTTTACAATATTATAACAAAAATCTCTTTAAATAAAAATTTCCCATCTAATTATCAAGCGTTATTGCATTTAATCGTCTGGCGCATTTAAAGCCAGAGCCTACTTATAATTTTTAATTTAAAATTTTATTTATTCTCGTCGAGTCTCTTTTATTTTACCGTATTATTCGACTTATACATCTATTTACTTGTTTCATTACTTTTTCCGTCACCGTTACAAAAATTTTAGCTGCTATTTAAAATGTTTTTATATTACGCGCGCAATTCTGAAAGAAGTGAAAAACTGAGCAATACATGGGGGATTAATACGAGGAACGCGATAAAAGGGCGACTGGACGTAGTCGAAGTTTATGTCCTACTTCCCTACACCGAGAGGCAAAGTCGAGACTTCTCGAAGGTGCCTCGGTGTACCGCATTTACGCGAACAGACGCACAGACGCACAGACGCACAGACGGAACGGAAACGGTACGCACACAGAGGCGCGTAAGTGTAGCCGCGGACCTTCGCAGCAGCGGAGCTATGCTGTGCAACGCGAGAGGAGTTGGTTGGTTCCATTTGAGTCAGGGTATCGAGGTGTCAATAGCAGCTGCTATGTTACACACAAGACCCCTGCCTACGGCACCCCCTTGTTGTATTCACTTCACTTCTTCACCCTTATCTACAGCTCGGACTTGGATATTAGAGAGGGATATTCATGTCCAGACGGTAAACGAGCTCTCTCTCTCTCTCTCTCTCTCTCTCTCTCTCTCTCTGCAAGGATCTTTCTAACCCGATATCTATCGTTATAATGGAACATAGTTATGATTATAATGGGGCACGATAATGTGATACAGATTAATGCACGTACATATATTTGCACGGGAAAATCCTATGAATCTTTTTTTTTTTTAACGACAATCCGTAGATGGTTAATGAGATAATCAAGTATAAAACAAATAAAAGAATTAGAGGATATATTTGTAATGAATACTTGATAGTTAAATTTCTATATAATCCTATAAATTTTTCAAATTTTAAAAATGTAAACTAAGAAAAAATATTTAGATATACTATATATCGATCTATAAATACAAGACCTATAAATATAATCTATATAAATATAACCTATAAATATAATCGGCTGACCACATCAATTCGCCAATACCGTATTCCAATATTATCTAATTCCGAAAAAAAAATATAAAAAAATGTTTTATTTATTCTGATTCGTTATATATTTTTTTACACGATTCGTGATTATTGTATAAATACGTATTGATCTCTTAAATAATGCATTCCGATGTAATCCGATGTGATTCGTGCAAAAAGAGGGGGAGGAAAAAAAACGGCAAGTCATCGCGCGCCCGTTCGAGTCGGGGCGCAATTAAGCAGCCTCCGGACCGAACCACGAGAGAGGGTGCGGTTGAACGGCGACAGTATGCAAGTAAGTCACTTCAGTGGAGCGCGATAAAATGCTCTTCCTCTCGCGAGGATGCGACGCGATGCGGGTAGTTACTCGCTCACTCGCGCATCCGTTTGCATCCAGAGAGCTGCAAGGGGTAGGTAGGTGGAGCAGCGCACCCCCGCTGTTTTTAAGCGTCGATGACTAATTGGCGATGTCGCGGCCAGGCGCTGAGACACACCCCCTCTCTCTCTCTCTCTCTTCCTCTCTCTCTCTCTCTTCCTCTCTCCTGGTCCTCTCTCAGCACACCCTCTTCCCTACCCACTGACATTCTCCCTCGCATTTCGTCTCGACCCTCATCCCGTCGGTTTCTCTCGAGGCAGACGACTGATTCTATCGTCTACATATGTACGTATAGCCTTCTCAACGACGTATTGGGATTCTTTTCTACCCTCCAGTTGCGATGGACCAACCTTTTCTTTCCAGTAATCAGGAAGCGAAACGATTATTGGTGCATTATTGGGAAAATATCAGTTTGATCGCGAAAGATAAATCAGAGTTTAAAATAGATGTATAAGAAATGTTGGAACATTGAATTTACTACGAAGAAAAAGATTAATGTAATGATTTTTAATAAAACAACTACAATTGATATGCAACGATGATAGCGTAATATGTATAATATATATAATTGTTGTATATATCTTTAACGTAATAGTGTAATTTTATTAAAATTTATAAATATATAATTTATAATATTTCTAAATTTGAACAAAAATTCATGAATTAATTGGTAGATTTAAAAGCAAATATTATGCTTTTTTTAAATAAGATCTCATGTCTTCTTGCTTTTTGGACAGGAAAGTTTATTACGCCATATGACGGTCTTTTAGAATTTATCACGTCACGGGTTCATGAAACTAATCAGCGTTGGATATACCTCGTAATAATTTATGCGTTCAAACTTTATTATGGTAATCCGCGATATGCATTCCAAACATTGTAATTACATTGTGAATTGTGGATTTCTATTATCTTGATTCAACCATCGCGCGTATTCTCTCTTCTCGGAGAGAGAAAAAGATAAGTTTTCATTAATATATAATAAAATTATCCATTTATACGCGGATATTAATTGATTTTTTTCATATTTATCATAAAATCTTTCATAAAATCTTTTCATAAACAGAGAATAATTAACTTTTCTCCGAAATTATAATATATAATAAAATTAATACATTGCTAATTAAAATAATATTAATAATTATTAAACAAGTATTAACGGAATATAATATCATACACAAATAATTTGATGAAAATTCTAATGGCAGATTGCATTCTTTAAAAATTATTTAAATCTAGAAGTCGAAAGATCGAAAAGTATGGATGTCCAATAAAAATTTTATTAAAAGATCGCTTTTAATTTCGCCAAAAATTCGCTATTAAAAAGTGTGATACTTTTACAACACCTTGTACACGTTTACACAGGATCGACCGTACTGCTTACTCTCCTACTATGTGAGGGCGGAATGGAGGGGGAGTACTCTTCTATCTCAATGAACCGGCTAAAAGGAGGAAGCGAGACGGCGAAAGGGACGACACCCCTTCATTAAAGGCGTTGGTTAACACTTGGCTATAATAACGTAATATAGCAGGTACAGTCCGTTCAAGCAACACAGCTATCTATTCTAAGATTTTTGACACTTGTAATTAAATATCTACTTATCATCTATTTATCATCTAATAAAATTTATAGCACAATGTAAAATGTGAACGAAAATTAAACAATAATTGCAAACTAAGATCAATCATCAATAAATATTTAATCTAATAATTTAAAAATTCGCTGCATAAATAATGTAATAAAACAGTGCAATTGTAAATTATAATATCTATCTTACACAATTTAAATTCCTTAATTGCCACATTTTATTATACTGGACGATGGAAAGCAATAAAACGAAAATAATTTCGCATTACGGCAACGTTCATTAAATAAAATATAAATTTTTTTTAACAGCTCAACTACTACATATGTATGTCTATTCACATAAGTACGTAACATGTATTAAATTCTACGAAAAACCCTGGAAAAAATATTAGACTAAGAAATTTATTAACGATTTTCCCGAGATATGAAAGAACCACCAGATAAAAGGAGAATAACTCTGCGGGTAACACCCTGTATTTGTGGCGAGAGTGACGATCGCGCGTTTTGGCACCTCTAATAATGGTCGCAAAATCAAGTTCCCGACAATGAAATCGACTGACGCGGTCGCCCGGCTTTACCCCATTTTCCTCGAAAAAAAACTTCGCGCGCGCCAAAAAAAGGTCTAACTCTGCTCCCAACTAAAATCAACCCCTAACCATTTTTTCCCCATTTTCAGAAACGGTCGGATTATGCCGCCCACTTTCGACAGTGTCCTTCTCTCTCTCTCTCTCTCCCTCCCTCCCCCCTCTCTCTCTCTCTCTCTCTTTTTCTTTTTTCCGCCTCTTTCCCGCGTCTTTTTCCTTCTCTTTTTTTCTCGAATTTTTCAATGGCAAACTATCGCACGGCTGTTAAGGCATTGTTGCAAAGGATCGGGCGCGCGTCATCAGTCACTCTTCTTCTCCAGGGTGACCGGCAATAATACCGGCATAATGGAATTGGCATAATGGCCGATTGCCAGCCGACTATGCAATAGCGCGTATTCCTGACACGAGATCGAGGATTTTATTATGACGCATTGCCCCGTCATTACGTGTGTCACATAATTCGCTTCCCGCTTTGTCGTCGCGGGACCGTCATCATCCCGTTTCCTCCTCAAACACCGAGTTAATGCGTAAATTGTGATAATCTGTAACTGATACACGTGTAGAAAAGATGCGTATTACTCCCGAATGTTTTTCTTTTTTGTAAACTGTGATGATATAAATAGATCATCTTATGCATTCATACTATTTCTCCGTTATATTTTTCTCCTTGAGATTTCTATTTATTATTTTATACTTTACATTCGTATATTTTACTTAAACATTTTACATATTTGTTTATTTCTTATTTAATCATGTATGTTTCATTTATATTTCGCGCACTTAGAAAATACGACATAGCGATGATAACTATAAAAGTAACAACTATGTAAGTTTTGTAGAATTAATGTGTGTATGTAGTTGGATAAACTATTTATAGCTATAAAACAATTTATTCAATCACATCAACCCAAGGAGAACAACAAGACACGATAATGTCAAATAACAATGACATTAAAATGAATCGGAAATGATTGAAAAATGAATAATCATTTTGAAATCATTTTGGCATCGTTTCGTTATTATAATCACTTGTTCTGCTTAGGAATTTACTCAATTATGTACCTACATTAATTCACATAAAATTTCCTAGCTTTATAGTTTTTTTTTTTTTCTGAATTTATCTATATTTTTTGTTTTATTAACTCTTCTTACATTTTTTTACTCAAGTCCCCCGTTTATCGATTTATCGATTATGTAAAAAAAAAATATACGCAATCCTTCGTGGGAACGGTATTTCCCGCTTGCATCTGATTTGCAATTCCAGTAAACGTCATTATTTTTAACGGCATTGTTAGTTCAATGTTTCCGTTTATATTCGATACGCCGTAATTTGACATATATGGCTGGCGCGGACCGCAACCGCAACGCTGCTAATTGGCCCTGCTCTTACATTATCGCTCACATCATTATTGTCCAATTAAATATTGCTTCCGCGTATAATCAATTATGCTGACGCTTTATACGTATAACATCGTAACACGTATATACTTGCAAACATTGACCCTTAATGTCTTACCGTGTAGGGCCTGTTTTTTTATGGCAGGCTATCTTTCGAATAAACGCGGAGGGCGAAATCTTCGGCGATCTTAAATCTTTACCGTCGCGCACCAAATATAATCCCCATAACAGCGTTTTTGCCGGAGGCGTCGGGGGTTACTAAAAGGCACACTCCAATGTTTGACCAAGCTGTGCAAATATAAACGAACATCATGTACATCCGGACACAAGAGGAGCACAATTCGGTGCCCCGCGCTCCCAGCTTCTCCCTTGGTTGGCAAACATTTTAACAGGATTAGAGTTAGAGCACACTTACGCGGGCTAATCTGGCCAAATAGTCCTTTGGGAAACCGCACGCTTTAAGTAGCTGTCACGGAGTTGTTGACCTATATGTGATCTACGTTCGATCGTGGTATTTCCTAAAATTCCGACCCCGGACAACTGAGGTTCTTAAGAACGCTATTCCGAAATTCGGAAGTCCGCGATAGATCATAGAATTCTGAAGAAAATTCCATAATCGACCGCAAAAAATTACCTTATATAATTTATATCAATTACTTTGATTTATCACTTTGTTTAATCTAAGCTAATAATAAGCTTTTGGATAAATTCAAATGCACAATGAGAGAAAAGTTTCTGATTTTTGCGAGTATAATTATATGCTATCACAATGGTTCTTATTGCTATAATATTAGTAATAATAGTTACATGTATAATTTTACTAATAAATGTATATAGTTGGTACCATAAAAATGGTTGTAACTAAAATTTGTAATTATTTTTGAACTAATAAATATTTTATGCTCTAAAAAGTAGCTACAATTATAGTTAATTAGACTAATATATCTTATAATTATAATTGAGTGTCATTTTCAATGCCAACTATATATGTATAATTATAAATAGAACTGTACATATATAGTTATTATTACTAAAATTAGCAGTAATAATCACAATTATAGTAATATATAATTATAGTTACAAAGACCAAAAATCGTTCTCTCACAATCAGTGTAGTTTATTCCATCATATCAACAATATTCATACTTAACAAAAAATACTGACGATTTAATACTTATAGTCTCTCACGGGTAATGTACGAATGTATACGATCATATTACGTTTCGCGCATTGCATAATGTATAATTAATTTACACGCATAATCACGCGAGCTAGGTACCCTTCCTCTCGCGATATACGATTATAATTATGAAAGCCGAACGTATGTATCGGGCGTGCGCGCGATACCTATGTATCGCATTTTAATTAATGCAGCGGCAACGCAACGCACCCTTATGACAGCTCCTATTAATTTTGTTCATTAATTTCGAAATATGTTTTTCCTCCTTCTCCACCCGCGCGCGCGTATTTATTTTCGTCGCCGAGAGAATTGGTCCTCTTGCCTCGACGTCGAACACGAAAAATAATACGGTCCGCTCGACGCACGCATACGACATTCTACAATGTAGCCCAGGTCCACACGCTTAAACACACGCGAAAGCAATACGCGTGTCGGAGCGCTGACGAAAAACTGTTGTTGTAGATGGCTGTGTGTTGCGCGAATGCAAAATATGGAAATGGAACTTCTGCGGAATTGACAAGCCGCAACCTCTTTGGATCTCCTGTCAGTGAGCCCCACTCCCGCGTGCGCACCGTTCATTATACATTCAAAATATTGTCTTTGCATACATGCGCTCGCCGTGTAACAGCGTGTCGCAGGAAGAGAAAAAAAAAAAGAGAGAGAAGAAAAAAATAGGAAAAAAGCCACGCCACGACTACGTGTTTGCTTAGAGACGCGGTAGTGTCAGCTCTTGTGATATGCTCTTTTGTGACAGACATCCCTACCGAAGGCGCGATTATATTTGCGTATATGCATACGAAAATATTTGCACTTTCTACGACACCCAACCCTTGCCGGGGAGGGGGGGGGGGTTGTACGTCGTTTCATATGATTATAAGTATGTAGGAAAATTTTATTGATTTTTTTGCAAATACGTATACATTAACAGACTCAAGAATGTATAAAAAAAATCTAATTAAAGAACTTGACGATTTGGATATTAAACATTTCAAGAGAAATTCATCCTGGCTCGTCTTGTGTATTACATCTAATAAAACTGAATAACGTACTTGTTAATCGTTTTAAATTTTATAATCCTGAAGCTTTCATTTTTTTTTTTGCACGAAAAGAATGGTTTTACTGAAGTATCTAAAAATTTAACTACAGACAGATCTGAGACTAAATTTGTTGGACCATCAAAATACTTATACAAAATACTTAAACGCTGACAACAGTGCTGTAAAAAATTTTAACATTCTATACCAGTTTAAGTATCATACATAATTATTTTGATGGTCCAAATAAAATTATTTTAACTTGTATCTAGGTTTTTACATGAAATCTTTACTTTTCTAGATGAAAAGAACGACTTTGCTGCAGTATCTAAAATTGTAGCTAGATACAGTTCTAAAAATAACTTTGTTGAACCATCAAAATAATTATGTAAAATGCTTAGACATTGGTAACACTGTTGCAAAAAGTTTTAACATTCTAGCAACTATTTTAAGCGTCCAACATAATTATTCCGCTGGTCCAAGTGAAATTATTTTTAGATCTGTATTCAACTATATATATAAATTTTTAGAATCTCAGCAAAACCGTTCTTTCCATATAAAAAGGTGAAAGTTTCATCTAAAAAATAAGTCTAAAAATAACATTGTTTGGATCATTGAAATAATTAAATTTTTAGATATTTCTTAGATACTATTTTTAGATTTTTAACAGCAAAACCGCTTTTTCTGTGTACCTATTTAACATTCATCTCATCGCTGAATACCATTTCGCATTTCACTTTATTTATACCCTTTTACTATTTATTACCGGGGAAAAGCGACGCTGTCGCAAGCTGTCGGGGAGATTCAGGCCATGACATGGTACTATTACGCAACTGTTCGCGATCGTCTGCAACGTTATAAGAACTTCACGCATTGTCGCGTGATGAATATAATGGCCATTAATGGAATATCACCGCCACACACATCTAACTCTCTCATCTCGTTCCGTTCCTCTCTCTCTCTCTCTCTCTCTCATTCTCTCTCTCATTCTCTTTCTCCTCATGCTATTGGAACACACACACGCCCGCCGGTTTCGCCGCACTCGTAGATGTCCATTAATCACGGACATAAGCAGGCGACTAATTGTCGGCTTTCCGGGGCGAGAGGAATAGACAGCGCGGATGCTAGATAGAGAGGCGTAAAATCACATCCCTTTATCGGACGGAGGGCGGCACGCACCCCTTGCGCGCACGCCAGGACTCTCCCTCAGATTGATTCAATCGCGTCGCACGATCACGCAGCGTGAAAGCGACCCATAGGATCCTGCGAGTCTGCGGATGTGACTCGCCGATTTTTCCTCGATCGTTTGTTATTTCCTCGCCGTATGCGCTTCCCAGAGATTTCGGTCGTCATCGTTTACTCGCGTGCCAGTCGCTTCGTAAAGTTGTCTCTTCCGTTACGTAAAACTAACAAGTTCTAATTTTTACATTATTTTAATTCAACTGTTGAACGTCATACAGCGCTGTTAAAAAATGACAATGGGCGTCGCAGCAAGATGACGATAAGCATTTTCTGACAAGAGAGATGACACTGCATAAATAACACAGTGAATCGTTTATTTCATCTTTGTTTAATATTGACAAACAACAAGGATATAATGATATCACCGTTTCTTGTTGTTGGAAAGCATCCAAGGCGTTCAGCTTTTACCGCAATTCTTCAAACTTTATTAGAAAACCTTATAATCGAGAAGTATTTTCTTCTCAACTTGTTAAAGAGATAAAAAAAGTATAGGTTACATATAACAATTTTCTTATCATGGCATTTTCTGATATAAAACGCAGATGTGTTGCATTTTTCGCAAATTTGTACGATCATCTCCAGCATTCAAATGTTTCAATAATACGAAAGTATAGCAAGTTAGATTTAAGTTAATGTATAAATCAGAGAAGAAATTCTCATATATTCGATTTTTATCAAATCTCATATTCACGTTCATAGACTAAATAAAAATTTAAAAAAATGTTTTAGAAGAGCGGTCTCTTGTACCGATTAAAGTGATTAAAATCGCGCGATGGTGTTTCGCAGGGGAACGGTAACTCTGCGGCAATACAATTCGTAGCTGCATCCGTAGCGAGTTGACATAAAAGCGCGACGTATCCATAGGTACGAATCAAACGACAGTACGCGTAAGTCGCTTCTCCGTTAATCAATCATCGCACGCCTATTCGCGGGACAGAAGAACGATCTATCATCCACTTTCGTCTCGTTACATCGGTCCATTCTGTCAAAATCGCTTCATCGTTGGCATCGTCCCAGGTCTATTTAGCGAGATTGCATCACGTAAGAAGAACATCTACACCTTTCGAGATTATAATTTGTAAATTGTATAAATTTGAAAAATAACACATGTTTGAAACTTTGTCGAATTCCAATGCTCTCATTTTTTACAGTCTGTCCAGGTAAAATTTATTAAGTAGTGTTCCGGAGACAATAAACGACTTATTCATGAAAGTAAAAATAATTTTTCCATGCTGGAATTTTTCATATTAACTTGTGATCAAATCCAAGCGACCATCTTTTAAGTTTTAATAAAATAATGTTACCTACAATATTTTCTTAAATTTCAAAAAATTCATAAAAATAGAAAATAATGTTTTTTAAAACGATGTAAATTTAAAAAATAATTGTAAATTTAATAAATGTTGTGAATAATTTGGAAAAAAATTTGTCGAAATATTTGGAATTAAATACACACTGAAAATGAATTCTGAATTACTTGAATAATACAGATAAATAAATTTACTACATAGAAAATATAATTGTACGGAAAGAACGATTTTCGTGTAGTATTTAAAAATTTAGCCAGACACATTTAAAAATAATTCTGTTTGAATCATTAAAATAATTATATAAATCACTTAAACTAGTCACTAGAATATTGAAACTTTGCACTATCATCAACATTCTACATACTTATTTTAATAATCTAATAAAATTATTCTCAACAAAATCATTCCTTCTCTGTGGAGAAAAAAACTAGCCCTACAAAATGAGAAATTGTAGCAATCGCAAGTATGATCGGAGCGTGAAAGACTCGGCATTAGGATTCTTTAAGAAATATCGTTTTAATAGAGGCGCACTGTGCATGTACAATATAATACATGCAAAACACGACCGTGAATTTGCACTGCGCGTGTATGCGAATGTATTGTGGATCAGGAAACGATGCAGGATCTATGCACCATTATGCGACGAATGCACCGAACAATTCGCCTGGTTGCACATCCCAACATGTCCAATAGTAAATCGACGCTAATGACGTTGATTCGTTCTACTTCGCGCCGCTGGCGTTATAGTTACGCGTTATTATCCGCTTGAATTCTTCCCAGACATCGATCGATCTGCAGACGATCGTTGCAGCTGGTGATGAAATTTTGTAACCATTGAAGGAATAACGACAAGCGCCAGAAGGCGAAGCATTCCACCCAAATAATCAATTATTTACGAAGATGCTGACATTAGGAATATCTCGCAACTCTCGCGAAAGTTTTTCTATTCTATTCTGCAGTGAGTCACAATTATAAATGTATGACTTTCGTGTAAGCCGAGAGTATAGCATGTAGAGCCTGTGCAAAGATCAAAGTTAACCGACATCCAGCTTGCCAGACTCATAAATTAAACACGCGACAAGACAAATCTCTGTCTGAACAACTCTCGAAAATCTCCAACATCGTATTCTGCAATTACAATAACTATCCGTATGTCGAATGTCAAAACTTTTTACAATATTCATCATGCTTGAGTATCTCTTCACATTTTAATAATCTAACATAATTATTTTCACACTGAAAGTGTAATTTTACTGAATAATCTAAAATTTGGCTAAATACAGATTTGAAAATAATTTTGCAGGGATCTTAAACATAACGAGCAGTGTAACACGTTTTGATATTCTAGTAATCAATTTTGTCGTCCTAATTGCTTTGATAGTTCAGCAAAACAATTCATTTTTCAGAATTATATCTAGCTAAATTTTTAGATTCTTCAGCAAAATAGTTCTTACAATGCGGATCTTGCCTCAAACTAAATTTTTCGATACTTCAGCAAAACCGTTCTTTTTATGTATATACCTATAATGAACATTGCAGTTTAAAGAGGAACAGTTTTTTATTTCTGAAAATTTAACTTTTTGGACTTGTTTAATTTATATGAAGAATCCCTCATACGTATATATTATATCCTCTATATATAAGTTGAAACATTTTAATTTTGATTTTCCAACATTTCGTTATCGCGCATATTAAACTCGCGACTCAATCTCGAAACGATTCGCAAAAAATATTCAACGGCTGGCGAACGATAAAGAGGGATATCTCCCTAAATGGTCACGGTAAGGAGAGCACTATACGAATCCGATTTGGGTAATACGGCGAGGGGTAGGCGGACGCCGAGATCCCATCCCACGTTGCCGGGTTAACCCCCGAAAAGTTCGCGCTTAATATTATTAAATTAAAGGACAATGGCTGGCTGCGCCACGCCGCGGCACGCGACATTTAAGCGATTTTAATAACATTTCACGGGGATTTTTTTAATAATATGATAATAAAGCGAAATGGAAGAAAACGCTCGACCGATTATTATCATCCTCTGTCATGGGGAATCTCCATCCACTCGCTCGCGCCTCTCCGCATCCATCTGCCTCTCCATTTGCCCCTTCCTTCCCTGGTCCCTTCTTTCACTCTTCTCACCTCCATTTCTACATCGACCGTATCTGCCATTCTACTTTTCATTCCTATTATACAAATCGCGGAAGTTTCTGTTTCACTTTCGTTTTAATATTCAATGATAGATTTCAAATCGCATCTGACATTATATTGTGCAAACGTACATTTTAGTATCTATTTAATAAAACTAAACAATTCTGTTTTTATCCTTTATTCTTTTTCTCACAATTGGCATCTAATAATAAAATAAAAAAACAAAGCTATTCGATGTATTTTCTCTACTTTTTAAAGAAATACAGAAGTGCATCGTTCAGATGTTAGATTGCAATCGTGATGAGAACAGGATGATACATTCTTACCGAATTGCTCGAGAGAGCGCGTTTTCTTCATCTGCTCTCAATCACGGAGACTCGCGTTTCATAGTTCGCCGACGCTTTGTACAACATAAAAGAGTGACACTTGGAGAGAGACAGAAAGAGAGAATACGGCAACTATTATGGTTTAAAGAATAGGGATATTTCACGCTCGGTAAAGCACAGTCCATTCCGACCCCGAAACCCGCCCCTCCCGGTCCCCTGACAATAGGTTCGGTCCAACTAGATGCCCCAAGTGTCAACTCGCTCTTGTTTCGTATGGGTGGTCTTGTCGTCTCGCCCGATACTTTCCACCACTTTTGTCGAGTAGGTTTCAGTCAACCTGAGAAAGGGTTGACTTCGGAGTGTGAGTAGCCTCCAAATATTTTTATAACGATCATTTTCGCCCTGTTGCCATTACAATTTGTATTCTTCACAGATTACACTACTGGTTGACAATTTTGTTAAATGGGTCATTTTAGCTAATTTTTATGTATTTTTTACGCTGATTCTGAAAACCAGGTTAAATTTGTACTACGGGCTTCAATTTTTTTGTAAATGACACTTCTTGTCCTTGTTTAAAAACTTATACATTTTGCTAACGATAACTCGTTGTATGAAGTCTTTTTTTTAATTAAAATTAATTATTTTTCTTTAAAATCTTTTACAATAAAAATTAATAAAATCGATATAAAACAATAAATTTATGGACTCCTATATTTAATATAACAATAAGTAGTAATAACGAGGTGATAGGAGTCATCGCTAATATTATAGGTGCGCAAAGTGTCAAATATTAAAATTTACTACATTAAACATTATGTTACATTAACTTAAAAAAACCTGGTCTGGTTTGTACAACTTCTATAGCGATTCCTATCGCCTCGTTATTAGTACTTATTGTTATACTTTTATAATAAGTAAAAAATTATAACATTTATTAATTATCTCTTATAAATAATTTATTTATGTCTAAGCAAAAAATATAAATAGAGAAATTTTTAGATGTGTATATAACATATATATATATATATATATATATGTGTGTGTGTGTGTGTGTGTGTATATATTTTTCGAAATTCCTTGGGCTTTCCTTATAAACTTAACTGACAGAAAATATTATAAGAAATACTTTATCAATTTAACATAAGAAAAGCAAAATTTCATCGACCAATATTATTTACAGCAAAGTCTAAATAAATAGATAAAAAGCAACTGACGGTAACTGATATATGAACAAATATGATTCTCTTATTCTTTGTTCTAATTTTATAATATTCACAAGGTAAGATTAAAAAGAGAGGCTTATTAAGGTTTAACACAAAATTACATATTATTTAGCTCATAAATAAACATATATTTATCTAATAAAGGCACCGTTCTTCCCGTTATTAGACAAAGAATTTCCGGATAGTGGAAGGCTGCAGATAAAACGTCGAACACGTTAAACCCATTATCATTAGCGGGGGCCGAAACGTGGTCCCCGTCTGTATGGATCAAAGAATGCGCGACATACAGTGCAACGAAGCAGATAGAGCTGCAAAATATTAATCTCTCTTGTCGAGGCGAATGTATTTTTCAAAATTTCCACGCGCCGTTCTATTAATGCTCCAATAGTTAATGCGGGACCATTAGTCAAACGTCGAGGCTCGTCGTGCACACGAAAAGAGAAATTTCGATTTTAAATCGCTACATTTATCATGCAAGCAGGCGCATATGACACCGTTCTGATTTTATTTTACTTCTCTCTTTCGTTCTCTCTCTCTCTCTCTCTCTCTTTCTCTCTCTCTCTCTCTATCTCTCTCTCTCTTTCTATTTGTAACCTTCACCGCGCAACCCCTTTTTTCGCAACGACATATATCCGTTACCGGTTTACCGAGGCTATTTTCATTTATAAACTAGTTAAGTAATAATTTTGCATTACCATTATGTTTTTCGAGATTATGCACGTCCGCGGGTAGAGATATGTAATATATTAATCATAAAATTAAAATAATTAAATTAAAAGTTATAAGTTAAATGTTCAGAATTGCGAGGGAGATTAAAATTTCGGGACCATTAGAATATATAACATGAGAAAAATTATAAAAAAAAAGAAAAATTCTCTCTCTATTAAAAAATGCACTCACATCAGAACATATATTTCAACGTATTCATTATTATTATTCATTAATATTCTCTTCTCTATTTAAAATACTTAATCTTTTATTTTATTTAATTATGTTATAAATATATATAAATTTTTTCATATACAATTACAATTAAATAAATGAAGAACACTTTAATCTGAGTACTAGAATTTAGAATACTCTTGTACAAACAATTTTTGACGCGAATGAAATTGGATAAATCATATATTATCGTGAACTAAAAAGGTGAGATATTCATGCTAATATTATTCAAGTAATATCAAAATTCATACATTTATATTAAAACCATAATTAATTATATAATGAATTAAACAGAATAAGAAATATTTCTCTGTTTATGAATATAGTACATTACAGTAATAATTTTGTAAAAAAATTAAGTATAAGATTAAAAGTTATGAAAGAGATAAATTATATAGACATCGCCATATTGCTATATCACCAGGAATAAAAAACATGTGAAAAAAAAACATTAAAATGTATTGGACATAAAAAAGATTATGATATAAACAAAAATGACTATCAATTTAAAGAAAAAAAAAATTTTAATACACATATAAAACATTTTAATATTTCTTTTTAAAAATATTTTTAAAATATATATATTTTTTTAATTAAAACTAAGTCTCCGAAAGTTTAATAATTATAATTTGAAATATAAAGAATAGAATGTCTATTATTGTAAAAGAGCAATGAGCTTAGCATACTGACAGTAAATCTTAACATACTGCAACTAAATCTTTACTTTCACAATCGCAATGTAAACTTCTTTTTTAATATTATCGTAATTAATGAATCACATAGTTTATTGTGAAATAAAAAAAAATAAGATATAGCAATTTGATATTTCAGGTCAATGTGAATGTATCAAACGGTTAAAACGTAGTTCATGAAGAAATAAGTGATACCTGTTAAAAGTTTGCCAAACCATAAAGAGGGGCCGTTCCATATATATGTATTTAAGTATATATATTTTGCAAAAACGTCAAAGCTACCTAATCTAATACTCATACTTGTCCCATAAAATACGCTTCCATTCATGTATCCTCGTAAACACGCTATCAGAAAATAATAAAAACGCAGAGGGAAATGGGTCTGACACCGTTCCCGAAGCTGTAACACCGCCGCTCGGGTCCGCTCGTAAATTTCGGGCCGCGAAGTCGTAGTCGTCTATTTATTTCGGTTTCTTTGGAGCCTATGACGAGCGAATGTCCTAGGAATCTCCTTGCTAAATGAAAAATTTATAAAAAAATACTGTTTCGCATTTGGAATACACTAACTGAATTTTACATATTCAAAGTTTAATTTATATCATGAGAAAAATAATAAGAGCAACGACGACAAAAATTTTGTATTTTTCAGATATATAAATTACAATGATGACGGATAAATTGAATCAAAGTTAAAATTTCTAAAAGCTACTGGAAAATAAGTCTTAAGACGCCTCCAGATGATATGGCCAATATTCACCAATATTGGCGAATATCATACACTCACATGACATACTTCCATAATGAATGTAGGCCAATATTTGCGAATGTGTGCAAAATTGACGTATATATTGGTCATATCGTCTGGAGGTGCCTTTACAGAAATACTGGCCAATTTAATACCGACAGTAATTAATTACTTATATTAAGTGTAAAAAGCGCTGTGTTATTCAATACTTTTGGTATTCCAAATAAGTCATTAATTATATTTCAGTAATAAATTGATCAATATTATAGTTCTACAAGAGAATATTCTATAAGGGAATAATATATAATCTACGAGAGGATATAAAATGATTGCCGGAAATATATCTAGTTATTTATCGCGCTGAAAATGATGACGCTGAATAAATGAAAGATTTCAATGATACCTTCTATGTAACATTATGGACGCGCCTATGATTTGAAAATTAATTGATCTGTTACGTTATAATTTGCACACATCGAAATTTAGCGGCGCGTACAGGCGTCGTGAATATTCATGATTCACGTGCGGATCATGAAACGTAAATGAAATCAAGAACGCAACGAGAACATCCCGCGTAAACGCATCGGCATGCGTTAGCGTGTGCTAAACGAACGCAGAGAGAGAGAGAGAGAGAGAGAGAGAGAGAGAGAGAGAGAAAGTTCGGTAACCGAAAGAAGGGAGACGGAACCGAGTTACCCTTCAGTGGGCTGACGATGGTAACTGCGATGTTTAACTGGGCGTAACCCCCAAAGATCATCTTACAAGTGTGCGCGAGCGAGTAACACAACAAAACGGGGTACACAGCAAGGAAGAGAAGGAGGAGAACGGGAGAAGAGAGAAAGGAGGGAGGGAAACGAGAAACGGCGCTGATTTATTTATCGAATCATAAATTAAGCGGGGTCACACAATGCGACACGACGCGAAAGCGCGACTATCTTTCTCTCGTCGGTCCGAGGAAGGGATCCGTGGACCGAGGGCGTAAATGTAACGCATGTTTGCGTTGCGTGCTCGACCGGAAACGCGATTTATACCATGCAAATTAAACGCGCGCACGCTGCACGCACCCGGGACCGCGTCCTGCGCGCTTCGTCGTATTATTATTAACGTTTTTGTTATTATACCATATCGCTCGTCCATCGCTTCACGAACGAGAAGATCGGGAACGACCAACGATGGCCCGTACAAATATCGAGACTCTACCGATATTCTGATTCTCATCGACCGACGAGAGCTTCCTCTCTCGAGAACCCCTCGTTTCGGAATTTAATCTTAAAATACACAAGAGTTTTTTTTTTTGAAATTGTGCGTGCGATTTGCTTGGTATTGGTTTTGACGACACTGAGAAAAAAAGTGTAATTACAGACGATTGACAAATTTGTGTTAAATTAAAGGTATTTCAAGTGAGTCAAACGGTGTCAAACTTAAATTTTTATGTTAATTCAACACAAGAATATGTTAGAAAGTAACAAAAAAGTTAACTGACACAATTTGTAAGCAAACTGAAAATATATTTTTCAGTATAATTAACATTTATGATATGTTAAATTAACACGTATTTTACTCATCTTAGGATTTACGTTTTAAAATGCATTATTTTTATGTTATTTATTCATCAATTATTTGTTACTCATAAATTATATTATTTTGATATTGATGTTGAATATCAATCTAACACAAAATATTTTAATAATATAATTACATTATTTTAAATTAACATCCCAATATGTTAAAAATTCAACACAAAATTTTAACAAGGATCTGAGTGAACCGTTTTTATTAACACAAATACAAAATGTTTTTTACAATTTAATTATAT